>NC_080752.1:22695494-22995494 GCF_020826845.1 Diceros bicornis minor
CCTTTCTGCACAGGGTGGCCAGAGGCTGTCCCGAATGCATTTGTTCATTCAACCTGTCTTTAGAGAGGGCCTGCAGAGTGCTGGCCGGGGATGTGGGGGCGTGCCTGGCCAGGGCGGGCATTCAAGAAGAACCCTCACAAACAAGCGACAACAGCCTGGGTGAGGGTCCCACGGCAGAATGGTGGAAAGTTGACACGGTGAAGAGGGAAGAGCGAAGGGGTAACAGCACGTGTGAAGGCCCTGGTCAGCCCCTTTCCTGCCCTCGGCCCACGGGCTCCATCCTTGCTGTGGCCCCAGGAGGGCTGAGGCTGGGGCGGGGGCCTTGGCTGGGACCCAGGGTCCGCGGGGGAGCTCCAGGGTGAGGGGGTACCCAGGGTGAGGAGGGCCAGGAAGGGGCATGTGGGGATAGGCCAAGCCTGTCCCGAAATAGGGCCGGCAAGATCTCCTGGGCACACGAGGCTCGTGCTTTCCAGACTCTGGGGACTCCAGGCAGCTGGGCCCAGCTAAAAGGGGGCCGCCACCTCTGCCCCTGGTGCTCTGCACAGCAGCTCCAGTGCCACTGTGCAGTGCCCTCTCAGCTGGCCACAGACATGGTAAGGCCGCTCCTGGCGCCCGGCAGAGCCCCCAGTGGACTGGCTGGGTGGTCAAATGGGAGCTGGGGGCAATGCCCAGGGGGAGAGAAGAGGCAGGCCCTCCAGGCACAGCGATTGGCTGGGGCTGTGCCTGAAGGTGTGAGGGTCTCTCTGGGAACTTGAGGAGGAAATTCAGTGAGGCTGGACAGAGACGGCAGAGTAGGGGGGCCTTGGCCTGCCAGCCACTGGCACTGCCCTCACTCTGGGGACAGGGTAGAGCAGCCCTTTCTGAAAAAGGGTGGTGGGTGGCCAGGTGCTGGACTATCCCCCTGGGACCCCAAAACAGGCCAGCGGCCAGGACTCGGCCCCAGGGTGTCCCCCAAGCCCTGTCTTCACGTAGGCCTGGAAACCCCTTGCCCTGGAGCCCTTACCCTGGCCTGGGTCAGGCTCTTCCCCACGCTGGTCTATGGTGTCCTTCACCTAGTCGCACCTGGTGTCCACTACCTCAGGCTCAGGGACTGGGCTTGGCCCACCTGCCCTGTAGCCTCCACTGCCCTCTCACCTGGCTGGCCTGCACCCTGGCTCCTGCGCACCGAACTCCCCACACCGGCCCCCGCCTCACGTTCCCTTCCCCTTTAAGCGGCCTGGCAGAGTCCTGCTCACTCTCAAGACCCATCACTTGTGCCACCCTGTCTGGAAGCCTGCTCTGGGCTAGGGGGCCTCCTTTTTCAGCCACAGGCCCCAAAGGGTGGCCAAGTGGATGGACGGGGCCGGGTACCTTGTGCCATGTGTCCTGGGGCCTCCAACCTCCCCCGGACTGAGGGGCAGAGGGGGCCCTTGTGAAGCTGGGCTGGTGTGTTCCCACAGACGGAGAAGTGCCTGATGGCCAAGCAGATCAAGGAGTACAAGGGGGTCTTTGAGATGTTCAATGAGGAGGGCAATGGGGCTGTGAAAACGGGTGAGCTAAGGCACCTCATGAGCCTGTTGGGCATCAACCGCACCAAGAGCGAGCTGGTCTCCATGGCCAAAGATGTAGACAGAGACCGTGAGGGGGCAGCCCTGGGGGCAGCCCTGGGAGGGTTGCCTGTGCATGTGAGTGAGGAGGGGCTGCGGCCGGCCCATCCTCACGTGGGCCCCTGCCGCTGCTTGCTCCCTGCAGATAAAGGCTTCTTCAACTGCGACAGCTTCCCGGCTCTGATGGGGATTTACTCAGAGAAGGCCCAAAACCAGGAGAGCAAGCTGAGGGCAGCCTTTTGCGTCTTTGACAAAGAGGGCAAGGGCTACGTCGACTAGGACACGCTCAAGTAGGGCCGGGGGCTGGAGGTGGGATGGGCAGGGGCCAGTGCCCAACTGGCCACCACTCAGTGGGGGTCCCACAGGTATGTACTCATGAACGCGGGCGAGCCCCTCAACGAGGTGGAGGCCGAGCAGATAAAGGAGGCCGACAAGATGGGGACAGGACCATCGACCCTGAGGGTAAGCAGGAGATGGGCCTTGGAAGCCCAGCGGCAGGGCCAGGCTGGGCTGCTGACCTGTCCCTTACTCCCAGTGTTTGTGGCCATGATGACCCGAGAGTCCTTCAAACTGGTTCAGTAGGAGCAGCTGCTGCGGCCGTGGGAGGCCTGCCTGAGGAAGGCTACTGCCCGCTGCTGGCCGCACTGTGGCCCACACTGCCGCCCACCCCGTCCCACCCCACCCCAGCTTTGTGGCCAATAAACGCTCCAGCCAGATGCGTGTGTGCTTCACTGTCCCCAGCCTGGAAAGGAGGGGCCCGCAAAGATGTGGGTCTGGAGAAGAGAGAGGGTTTTCCTGGGCCAGCGATGGCACATGGCCTGTCACTTCTGCTGCAACACCTAACACTGCCCACTGCCCAGCTCTGGGCTCTGGACGCCAGCCTGAAGGCCAGACTAGACTGGGTGTAGGTTGAGGACCACGTGCTTGCCCTGCCTGCCTGCACTGGGGAGCAGCTGCCTGGGGGCCCCTCCCAGAGCCCTTTCCTACAGGCAGAGACCACTTAGATACAAACTTTATTCTCTCTCCAGAAAGCTGTGGACATCACAGCCAGCCCTGAGCCCTGAGGCTTAGGCCTTTGGGGCCTCCTCTGGGACAACGCCCTGCTGGGCTGCACTGGGCAGGGGCTGGGGCTGAATGCAGCAGCCTGCTGTGTGTGTGTGGCCAACATAGGGCTGGCCGGCTCGGCTGCCTGGCGTTACATAGCAACGAGGCCAGGGCTGCAGCAATGTGCTGGACGGCTGGCCTTCCCGGGGGAAGGATGGTGGGAGTGGGCTGGGAGTCCCGGCTCCAAGTGCTCTCGGAGCACAGGGTGGTTGGAGGCATTGGGAGGTTCAGGAGAGTTTTCTCCCTCCTTTGAGGGGCACCAGGGCTATAGCTGGGAGTGTTGGGCATTGGTGCCCAACTCCTGGGGCTCCTGGAGGAGTCTCTTGGCCTGAGGCCCCGGGGAGGCGGCTGGGCTACTGGGAGGGGGGCGGCTCTTCCTGTTCGGGTTTGGCCATCTTGACGGCC
Source organism: Diceros bicornis minor (assembly GCF_020826845.1). Lineage (NCBI taxonomy): Eukaryota > Metazoa > Chordata > Mammalia > Perissodactyla > Rhinocerotidae > Diceros > Diceros bicornis. The sequence continues at coordinate 22,698,590 of NC_080752.1, forward strand.
TCATCATAGGAGGGCGGCAGCTCGGGGGCATATAGGCTGTAGGCGGGAGGGGTCATGGAGTTGAGGTCCAGCTCCCCAAAGGGCAGGGGCAGCCGCGTGGTCAGCGGGTACTGCACAGAGCTGTAGGCTGCAGGAAACCAGAGTGGGTTTGTGGGGATGGGTTTGGCCCTTACCCCCCCTACCCTCACCCCTGCCCCCTCTGCAGGCAGGCAGACAGGCCACCAGGCATGTCTGCAGGCACTCACAAGTCACAGTGCTGTGCACCGGGCTGTCATTATCCACAGGAATGACTGTCAGGTCGCAAGGCTGAGGTGCTGGTGGCAGGTGTGGCTGGGTGTGTGCCCGCTTCCGGAGGCAGCAGAACCGGACACAGCTGGCCGTGACCCCACACAGCAGCAGCAGGAGGACAGCGAGCAGGATAAGCCTGGGCAGGGAGGAGCAAGACCCTACCACTGGACTGACCCCTCAGCCACTGGGCACCTGCTTCCTGGGGGCGGTCATGGCCCAACTGCCCGAGACAGGACAAAAGAAAACCAGAGAATGTCTCTCCAGGTCAGACACCACTTTCTTGGCCAGAGCTGGGCCTCAGGAGCTGGCCCACCCTGGCCTCCTGCTGCTGGGCCTGCGGTGGCTGTCTCTCCAGGGCTGGCGACAAGTGGCCTTGGGCTCACTCCCAGGACACACTGTCCCAGGGCCGACTACACAATCCTGTGCCCAGACCAATGAGCGTATTCACAGGGGCCTCCTGCACTGGCGAGGAGGGAAGGGGTGGGAGCTGAGCAAGCAGGCTACGAAGGGAGGTCTTGCCAAGGGCTCGAGTGGCCCGAGCTGTGCGGGGCTGGGGCAGGACCCACACGGGAGGCTGCCCCTGGTGCTGGGGGCAGGAGTCTGCTGAAGGCTGCAGCGTCTTCCCGCCGTCGGCCCGGGAAGGGGGCAGTGCTGGCGACTCCAGCCATGGAACCAGGCAGGGTGGGGTCTGGTGGGCCTGGCCTCGGGGAGAACCGTCGGGCCCGGCTCCGCGCCGCGGCCTCCACTTACCCCACGTGCCACAGGCTGCTCCAGCGGGCCTGGGGCGGGCACCTGCGGGGAGGGCGGCACCTGGAGCAGGCGGGGCAGCAGCCGGCCGTCCGTCCCGCCCAAGGCTCCCCACAGGGCGGGGCAGGGCCCTGCCCCCTCCCCCCGACTTACTGGTCGGAGGGGTCGCAGCTGCTGTCCGCGAAGCCCAGCGCCACCTGCGGGGACAGGGGTGAGCCCGGGCCGGGGCGCGCCGCGCGCAGACCCGCCCCGCGGTGCCCGAGCCGAGCGCCCGCGACCCACCTGCGGCAGCGGCAGGAGCGGCGGCAGCAGCAGGAGCCCGGGGACAGCCGCCAGCCCCGCGAACATGCTCGGCGCGGACGAGGAGCTCGAGCTGGGCGCCCCACCGCTTTATGGAGGCCCCGCCCCGCGCAAGCCCCGCCCCCGAGCCCGCGTCCGTTGGAGGGCCCACCCTTCAGCCACGCCCCCGGCGCCCCTCCCCCAAGTCTCCGCCCTATGGTAGCCGCGTAGCTGTATGGAGGCCCCGCCCAGTGTAAACCCCGCCCCCGGACCCCGTAGTCTCGCCCATGCCCCGCCCCCAAATCCACACCCAATGATAGCCGAGCCCTTTAGAGGCCCCGCCCCTGTGGGCTCCGCCCACTGGGGGCCCTGTCCCGTGGCCACGGCCCTGCCCTAAGACAGCACCCACCTGAGGGCCCGCCCCTTGAAGCCACGCCCAATGCAAACCCTGTCCTGGCAGCCCCGCCCCCGGATGCTCCACCCCACGGCCCCGCCCGCCAGGCCAGTCCCCTCCGTGTCTCCGAGCCTAGGGTCGCGAGACAGGACCCTGGGTGCCGGTGGTGTTGGGGGCTCCGAGGGGCTGTTAGGAGTAGGATATGGCAGGACTGGCCTAATTGCTGGTTCTGAGTGGCGGGGTCAGGGAGGGGGTGCTCTGGGCCCCTGGGTTCACCGGGTCCTCGGCGCGAGCACGGAGACCCCAGCCCGGCCGGGCCAGGCCTGTCCTGCAGTCGGGCTCGGTGTGGACCGCGGCGCCTCCTGGAAGGTTGTGGCCTCGGAGGGTGGCAGCCAGGACAAATGTGAGCAAACCTCACACACACCACGGCGCTCAAGGGAAAGGGCCGCAGCAGTGGAGACGCAGGGGTTCAAGCGCGTCGTTCAAGGACATTTATGGACTCTGAAGGCGCTCCCCGCCTGGGGCTGGCCCACCGGGAATCGGGATTCCGAGCCGGGCTCTGGGCCCTCCAGGCGCCATGGGCGCACACCACTTTCCAGGAGCACTTTGCCTTGAAAGCCACGCTCAAACCTGGGGAATGTGGCCTTTGTGGCCTCTGGGCCTGGGGGCCACAGATTGCTCAGCGCCCTTCCCTCGGCCTGGCGTGCCTGCTGTCCATTCCGCTGGGGAAGCTGGCAGCCTGTTGGTTCACTCTGGCCTCGGCTCTACCATCTGGTGCTCAGGCTAAGGGAGGTGGTCAGCACGGCAGGGTGCAGGGTGGTCTGCCTTGTCCGGGGAAGGTAGGAGGAGCAGCCGCCCCTGTCCTGTCTTTCTTCCTTGCACCCAGGACACAGTCTGCATGCACCTCCCCCTCTGGAAGGAAAGTGACCCCACCTCCTTGAGGGCAGAGCCTCCCTGGCTTGGCTCTCTCCTGCCTGGATCTGCCAAGCGCTTGCTCCTTGATTTTGGCCAGGTTCTGTCCCAAAGCTGTCCTGCACCTCTGGGCTGTGCCCACCCTGCTCCGGCTGGGCCAGCTGAGCTTGGCTCCTGGCCGGCCTTCCTCCTCCTCCCTCCTGCCTTGACTGCCCTGGAGGCTCAGCTCAAGAGTGGGAGGGAGGAGGATGGGCAGAAGTCCAGCCAGTGTGTAGCAGTTCAGGTCGAGCATTGGCCAGGCCAGGGCTTAGAAGACAGTGGCCTGCCCCTTCTGCTGGCCAGCCCGAGGAGGAGGCAGGGACAATGCCCTGCAGGGAGCAGCTCCTCCTGGGGCCTGGGCCTGCTCTGCTGGGTCCTGCCTTCTCCTTTCACCTGGTGAGGAAGCGGCTTGGACTATGGCTGGTCAGCCCCAGTGAGGGGTAGGAAGAGACTTGGTTCTGCCCACCAGACAAAAGTCCTACGAAATGCCGCTCTAGGGTCACTGTCACTGGCTCTAGGTTAGGGAGATGGTAGACTTCCAGGCACCAAGGGCACCGAGGAACTGGGGTGAGGGCAGGTGCCTCCAGGTTGGTGTCCTGAAGCCTGTGCCCAGGAAAGGCCGCAGATGCACCGTGCCTTCCACTCCTGCCAGGGAAGGCTGCGTGTGTTCTCCTGGCGGGTGGTGGCACAGGCCTGGGGTGGGTGGGGTGGGCATGCTGGGCTGTGCCAGGCCAGGTGGGCTCTGTGGGGACAGTGTCCAATCAGCCATTATCCACAATGCAGGGGCTGGGGTGCAGACACCATTCTGAGCTCCCAGGAGTGTCTCATGGGCTGTGGGGGCCTCTACCTTGAAGGGCTGGTTGAGGCCCAGAAGGCTGAGCTTGGACTCAGTTCGGAAAAGTGGAAAACCAGACTCATGTGCTGGGCCTCACCCTGGACCCCTCTGAGGGAGGACACGAGGAAGGGTGTATCCCTGACATTTGCTGGCTCCTTGCTTGGGGTCAGCAGGGATCCTGGAACTTGGGAGGAACAGAGATGCCTAAAGGGCCCCTCTGGCCTCTGGAGCCTCCTGCCCCCTTTTCCCTCCTCGCTGGGCCTCTCGGGTCTGGGCCAGTTTCAACTCCAGCCCTACATCCCCAGCACCCTGGTCTGACAGCTGTGGCCCCAGTGCTCCAGGCATCTACCCCTCCTTGGTCTCCTAGGCAGAGTTCCTTGTTTTACGGACTGGTTTGCATATGGGTGAGTAGGGGGCAGGGGACTGCCTCCCCAGGGCTCTGTCCCCACCTTTCGTTCTGTGCTCACCCTAGCAAATGACTCGCTGTTGCCCGCACTGCAGGCCTGTATGCAGTGGCTCACAGAGGGTTTATTGGCAGACCTGTGGGAGCAGCTCTTCTAACCACTGGAGGCTCTAAAGGCTGGGTGGGTGCCAGTGGGGCTGGGGGCTCTGAGGGGCTGTTAGGAGTAGGATATGGCAGGACTGGCCTAATTGCTGGTTCTGAGTGGGGGGGTCAGGGAGGGGGTGCTCTAGGCCCCTGGGCTCACCGGTTCCAGGACAGCAGGAAGCGGCCATGCCTTGGGGCTGGGGTGCCCTGGCCATGGGGCCATGCAGAGGGCTGCCCATTTAAACCTGCCCAGCAGGGGATGTGCAGGTCCCGGGCCCCTGATGGTTCGGCCTGGCATTAGACTAGGGAAGGGCCTCGAGGGTGGGCAGGAGGGTCTGAGGGGGCTCTGTGGAGAGACTCCTGTGGCCTCAGGGGCTGGTCACCACCTGGGCTACCAAGAGGACCTTGTACATCTCCTTCACATCCCCCCTGAGCTGCAGCAGGGCTGACACCATGAGTGGGTGGTCCAGCTGGAATGGGAGGGGGGAGGAAGGAGGGAGACCCTTAGCCAACGGGTGCACCAGGCAGATCTGCCCACCTCACCCACCCAGGGCCCACTCAGCCGCCCCTCCCAGGGTGGGCAAGGGGTGTCATCTCGCCCAGCCTTTGGATTTCACAGGGCTCTCTGGCTGCAGTCCATGGCACCTACATCAAAGTCGGCAGGTGGCGTCCAGGAGATGCTGATGGTCTTGGTCTGGCCACGCTCCACGAAGCCCCTGGAGGGCTCGATGGTAAAACCCTTGTGCTGCAGGGACGCGATGCTATCCAAGCTGAACTCGACAGTCTGTGGGGCATTGGAGCTGCAGGTGGGCCGGCAGGCCTGGCACAGCTCCCAAGAGGCACTGAGACTGGGGGCAAGGGTGTCCAGCTCCACCCACCCTCTCAGCCCTGACCAGCAGGCTGCCCACCCCACACCTATCAAGAGGCAAGGCCAGGAGAGGCCTGGGCTGCCCAGGGCGGGGCAGTTGCAGAGGTGCCAGGTGGGTTGGGGCAGTGCTGTGGTCACCTTCTTTGGGGACAGCTGGGTGGTCCGGATGCAGCCCACCTGCAGCTCTCGGGTGGCAGGTGGGGCCGGCGTGTCTGTGTCCAACTGGAGGTAGTCCAGGGTCACCAGGATGGGCTTCAGTTCCTCACCTTCTGGAGAGGGAGGGCCTGGCTCGGCTGGCTGGCCCAAGGAGGGGTGCAGCCAAAGAGCGAGGGAGCTGCCTGGGGTCAGGTGAGGAGTGTGGGGGAGCTGGCCCTCATGAAATCCCCGTTTAGCATGCGCTCCCTTGCTTTGGCGGATAGGCCAGGAATGCCGGCCAACCCCACAGGCTTCCTAGAGTTAAGGGTGTGGCTGAGGAGCAGGAGGGGTGCTCTTACTGCCATCACTGCTGGGTTCCCACCCCCTTGGAGGGCTCACCCTCTCTGCACTCGGGGTCCAAGGCGGGGATCACGGTCAGGGACTCCACAGGCACGTCGAGGGGGTCTCCGCCCTCTACGAACATCATGTGCTCGCGGGCTGCGCCCTTCAGGAGGATCTGGTGGGAGATTTTCTGGGGACGAGGAGCACAGCAGCCTTGTCCTGTGACCCTGCAGCTGGGGCTCCAGAGGGGCAGGGCAGGGGATCCAGGATGCTGGTCCCTCCACCTGACGACCTCCAGCGCAGTGAGAGTTCAGGGGCCTGAGCTGGGTCTCAAAGTGGGCAAAGCAGGAAAGGGCCAGGAGGGCACAACATGTGGGCAGGTGGCGAGGGTCGCGGAGGGAGTGGGGTCCAGTGTGGGCTCAGTGGGGGGGCACACCTTCTCCAAGAGCACGACCTGCAGCCGGTCAGAGAAGTATAGGCTCTCGTGGTCCGGGCTGAAGGTCACAGTGAAGTCCTGGGCCCCACCTGGGTCCAGGATGCCCTCGACTGGGACCACGCTGAACACGCTCTGGCCACTGTGGTTCTGCGTGCCTGTGGGTGGCCGTGGGCGGGTCCCCTTGCACCTGGCTTACCCCCCACTGCCCAGTGGAGGCCCCCTCTCCCCTTGTGCCTCGCCTACCCCACTGCTGCCCAGCGCTCCCCCCGCCCCATGCACCTGCTGGCCTCCTGTGCCCTGCCCCACCGCAAACCCTGCCTTCCCATCTAGCCCCATCCCTGACCCCTCCTGTCCCCTAACCTCATCCTGCCCTGCTCCGCCCGGCCTCCCCACCCAGCTGTGGCCCCACGCCCTGCCCACCAGCTCACCCACGATGTCTGTCCTCTGGGCCCGTGAGCTGAGAAACTGTGGCAGCTGCTGCTGGCCTCCCCTCCCCGCATTGGAGAGGCTGTCCAGCTGCATGGAGAACCTGATGGGCAGTGAGGAGTTGTTCTGCAGCTGCAAGGAGAGGGCACCTGTCACTGGACTGCATCCCAGCCATGGCAGGCAGGCCTCAGGGCGCTCTTGCCCTCTGGGCCACACCCTGCTGAGCGACCATCCGCCCTTGTCTCCAACGAGTCCCACCCAGCGCTCTTGACACCTTATTGAGCGTCGGTTCATCTCGTTCAGCCTTACGTCATTCCTCTTCCAGGCTGCTGCACCCAGCCCGAGCCACCCTGCCTCACGCGGGGACAGTTCCGTGCTGCCCTCTGTCCTCTAGAGCTCCCTGTGCCGTCAGGCTCAGGTTAGCCTTCAGCTGAGCCAATGTCCTCACTCAGTTTCTTCCCTGCCCTCACCCCCTTCTCCTGAGAGTGCCCCTCCTCAGTAAAGCACTTCAGGGAATCCTAGTTCCTGGCTCTGCTGCCAGGACATGACCTAAGCCAGGTGAGGAAACAGGTGTCCTGAGGGCTGCTTGATCCTGAGGCTGGTGTGTCCCTCAGATGCTGGAGGGACACTGGGAGCCAGGCCTGCCCTCCTGCACGGGCGTGGGCGCCCATAGGGCGGTGGGACCCACCAAAGAAGTCTGCAACCCCTCCCCCAGTGGTGCCTGAGCTGAGCTCATCCTCCTCCTAGTGGGATGGCCCATGCAAAGGCCCTGAGGCAGGAAGACAAGGAGTGCTGAGGAGGCAAGCGCAGCAGAGGGGTGGAGGGAGGGATCATCCTCAGCCTTCCCTCACTGGAGAGGGCAGCAGAGGTGGCAGCTGCCGGGGTGCTGACAAGGGGTGGCCTGCACCTCCGCTGGCTCTGCACCAAGGTGGGGTTGACCCCTTCCAGGGTGGAACCCCTTCCTAGGAGGCTGGGGAGGGCGTCAGGCCCCCACGACGTGCTTCACCTTGAAGCCGGAGGAGACGGACTCTCTGGCAATCACGTAGCCCATGTTGAGGACACCCCCTTCAATGGAGCATGTGATTGTGGACGCCACGCCGGTGCCCACGAGGGTCAGGGAGAGCGTGCCTCTCTTGGTGATGATGTCTAGCACTTCTCGGGCCTACGGAGACCACGTCCCTTAGCATGGAGCAGACGTGTCAGAGGCACGCGCTTCAGCTCTGCTCACACTGGAGCACGCTGGAGCTGAGACCACTCGGGGCTCCCTAGCCTCCTCCCGCTTGTCAGAGGCGAGGGCCCAGGGGCTTGGCTGCTCCGGACCGGGTGAGCTACAGGCCTGAGCACACGGCGGGTGCGCAGCGTGGAGCAGGGTCTGCGGAGCCCCAGGGCTGCAGCACGGCTTAGGGTGGGCCTGGGACTCACCAGGACGCTCTCACAGGGAGAGAAGGACAGCGCCAGGACGTGGGTCTCACCCGCGGGCAGCTTGCTGATGGGGTTCAGCAGGACAAAGGGGCCGTAGGGGTTCAGCACGGAGAACTCCACCTGAGGGCCCAGCGTCAAGGACAGGTGGCGAGGGCGGGGCCTAGCCCCTCACCAGGCCCCCTCTCGCATCCCTGCAAGCTGCCTGGCCTGGGTGTGGACAAGGATACGGCAAGGTCCTCCGGGGAGATGTTCTGAATGGAGACCTTCTTTATGCCGCGGTGTCCTGAAACGGGACGGGGGAGTTGGGTCACAGCCCCAGGCCGGGGTGGGGCGTGGGAGCTCAGGTGGTGAGTGGGGGGGCCTGGGTCCCTGTGGGTGGCGATGTGGGGGGGGGGGCTGGGCTCAATCAAGACTCACCTACAGCGATGTCGCCAAAGTTGGAGATAGTCTTGCCTCTGTCGGATGTCACTACGATGGACGGTGCCACTGCTGGACACCACAGCTCCAGGTACAGGGTATTGTGGGCACTGGGGGCGGGGCAGGCATGCTGATGGCACTATGCCTGCCACGGCCTGACCCCCAGCCCTGGCCAACACTCACCCCAGCCACCGTGCCCCACCCCCGGGACCCATATCAGGGTTGGCAGCAGAGGAGGGACAGTAACTTTTTGGCCAGCCATGTCCCACTGTGGCCAGAGCATCGCACCTGAAGCTCAGGGATTCTGTCCCCTTTCTGTCTTGGATGTCGCCACTCGCAATGACACAAGGGACCACAAACTTTTCGAACTTCCCTGGGAAAGATCGGACCAGGGTGGCCTGGGCAGCCTGGTCGTCATGGGAACTGGAATGAAGCCAGTGAAATGCATTCGTGCCCCTGCCCCACGCTGCCCCTAGCAGCCTGGAGGCCCCACCCCACCCTCCATGGAAGGGTCCACGAGGCCACACTTCTTTCCCAGGGCCCTGGGCCAGAGGGGTAAGGGGCGGCAGGCTGGGGGCAATGCTGGGGCCCAGGCTGTGGCTGTCCCAGGTTTGTCTGACCAGCTGGCTTCTTCACCTCTTCCTTGGTTCCTGTGGGGGCCTCCCCCCACCCAGGGTCCTGGTTAGGGACGAGAGAGCCATGTTCCTGGGGCTGCAGGCAAAGGTCCAGGGCTGGCAAGTGACTCAAGCCCATCCGAGCTCTCTGAGGCTCATTTGCACCTGGGGAGGCTGGGATTGCTGAGCTGGGAATATGGGAGTCCCATGGAGAGAGGCTGTTCACAGGGACACCAGGCCTAGGGGAATGGGGTGGGCAGATGCCCAGGAAGGCAGACCCTGTGGAGCCTCAAGGCAGCGCCTGGATCCAGCTGTGTCTGAAGCTAGCCCAGCCCTGGACTTCCAGCTCAAAATAGCTCTGCTCCAGGCAGTCTGTGGGGGCAAATTCCCATGGGGGCCAGGGCAGCGTCTCATCAGAGAGGCCTGGAGGGAAGAGGTGGGGCAGGCTTCTCTCTGCCCACCTGGACTTGAGACCCTGCTTCTGCAGCTCTGGGTGCTGGGTGGTGGAGGTCCGGAACAGTCGTTCTCGGTTCTGCAGGCGCAGCATGGAGAAGGACTGTCTCTGCAGGTCCTTCCTCTGGGTGGCTGTGTCCTTGTGGGACTTCGAGGGGGAGAGGCTGGCTGTGGGGCCACTCAGGGGCTCTGCTTGGCCCGGCAGGCACCATGGCTGCCCCTTGCAGCTCCTCTAGGGCCCAGCCCAGGCCTGGGCAGACTGTCCAGTGCAGGATCCCCGGGGGCACGGTTTTGGAGGGGACGGGGACCCGAACACCAAGAGGCTCCCTCAGCAAGACTGATGGCAGGTGCAGAAGGGACAAGGCAGTGGTCCCTGTGCAGAGACCCCCGCAGACCTGTGCACCGGCACCAGTGTCTGCCTTCACCAACGGGGAAACCGAGGCATGAGGGGTGAAGAGTTGGCCAGAACCGGGGTCCCCGTCCCTGGTGCCCTTTCGCCACGCCTTGCTGCCCCACCAGCAGGGCGAAGGGAAGTGCCTCCTCCTTCCGCATGTGCTTGAGCAAGTACACTCAAGATACAGATCCGGATGTGGACAAGAGCGGTGTCGCGCCGGCCCCCAGGGCAGAGTGGGTGGGTGTCGCTCCGGCCCTGCCTGCACAGCTCCGGGCGGGTCAGTGCGGACGCCTTCCAGGCAGGAGCCCGTGGGTGGCCAGGGCTGGGCCCTTTGCGAGCTTTATCCCACGGACACTTCCCTTCTTCCCAGCCCGCCTTCCCCTCCTGGGGTAAGAAGCTGCCCTTGCCCAGAGCTGCAGGCCCTTTGCCGGTTGATCTGCTCCCCTCCATCATGAAACTCGGAGAGTGAAAGCCCCACCTGCTCATCAGTGCTGGAGGGGCCCATCCTCCTGAGCCTACCCTCTGGGGTCCACCTGCCTGGTGCTGCTTTCAAGAGAGGAGGAGGGGCTTTGCCAAGAAAAAGTTTTAACCTCTTGAAACACCTTGACCCACACAATGCACCAGAACAGCCTGCCCAGCGCTCCTGGCACGTGGGCCTGGGCCCCAGAGCCTCGAGGGGCTGCGGGGTTTGTTCCCAAGCGGCCCCTGCCCCGTGCCCCCATGCCCCTCCTCTCAGCACCCCCCACGCACCAATTTTCCCTCCACTTCTTTGGTCAGGGCCTGGAAGGCTTCCTGGCGGATCAGCTCGCTGGGCAGCACTGGCCGGAAGGCCACCTGGACCAGGCACCTCTGTGGGGAGAGGAGCCCAGAGGGCAGAGCTGGCCCCTGGTGGTGCCCTGCCCCCTCAGCACCCCACCCCCCACCTCCCCTGGATTCCCCGGGGTCGCACTCGCTGACACTCCTGGTGTGACGGCTCCATCTCTTCTTTGGGATGTCAGCTTAGCATGCCCCTTCCGGGCAGGCGCTCCCTGCCTGCTGCCCCTGGGAAGTGGGGTGGGCTGCAGTGCATGATTACCAAGCCCACTCTTACTATCTGGGGTGGGTGTCCCCGTGATGGAAGCCGTGGATGGGCCAGGACCCAGCCCACTGCCCATGAGGCCCAAGTGAGAAACAAACCTTCATTTTCAGCCATTGAGATTTGGGGGTGAGTTCCTGAACCCTAACCTGTCCCTGTGACCTGAATAGCAGCCTTTCCAAAGCAGTCCATCCCGTGGGAAGTCCCAGGTCCCACAGAGGACTTGCTCCTCTTGGTCTCCCCAGTGCTCAGTACAGCAAAGGAGGCATGGTGGGGAGAGGAAGAGAGGGAGATTGAGAGAGAGAGACGGAGAGGGAGAGAGGGAGAGACAGATGGAGAGAGAGAGAGAGAGATGGAGAGGGAGAGAGAGAGGGAGGGAGAAGGAGAGAGAGAGGGAGGGAGGAGAGAGAGAGAGAGAGGCAGGGAGAGAGAGATGGGGAGAGAGAGGGAGAGAGAGATGGAGAGGGAGAGGGAGAGAGGGAGAGACGGAGAGGGAGAGAGAGAGGGAAGGAGAAGGAGAGAGGGAGAGGGAGAGGGAAGGAGAAGGAGAGAGGGAGAGGGAGAGGGAAGGAGAAGGAGAGAGGGAGAGGGAGAGAGAGAGGGAGAGGGAGAGGGAGGGAGAGAGAGAGAAAGAAGGAGAAGGCACAAGCACAGCTGGAATACTCCCCGTGGAGACAGAACCATTACTTAAGCAGAATTTGCTACGTTTAATGAAATGTATTTTAAATAACATACTTGGTGAAACCCTGCTGGGTCCAGGCGTCCCCAGCACCTTCCTGGGCCTGTTCTTACCTAGTCCTCCCAACAGACGTCACAATGGCTGTCACCCCTAACTTTTTTTTTTTGTGAGGAAGATCAGCCCTGAGCTAACATTCATGCTAATCCTCCTCTTTTTGCTGAGGAAGACCGGCTCTGAGATAACATCTATTGCTCCTCCTTTTTTCCCCCAAAGCCCCAGTAGATAGTTGTATGTCATAGCTGCACATCCTTCTAGTTGCTGTATGTGGGACGCGGCCTCAGCTTGGCCAGAGAAGCGGTGTGTCTGTACGCGCACTTAACCGCTAAGCCATGGGGCCAGCCTGTGTCACCCCTAACTTTTGAAGGTAAGGAATGAAGTTCAGAGAGGCTGTGATGAGGCTCAGAGAAGGGGGGGAGGGCAGGGGACAGGGGACTAGCTGGACCTCTGCCTCCAGGCTTGGTTCTTTCTGCTTTATTAGAAAAGGCAGAAAGTGGGGAAACCCTTGACCAATAGAGTAGACAGACACCCTGTGCTCCTGGTGACCAGGCGCTGTTTGGCCTCTGTGCCCACCTGCTGCGAGACCCAGGGGTCTGCACACCTTCTTTCAGTCTGAACTGCCTGAGCCCCAGCCAGGCGCCTGGGGGTCAGCTGCCTATGGGTGCCCCTGCCTCTGGGGCTCAGGCTGGGCTGGGTGGAGGTCTCGTCAGACCCCAGCAGGGCCAAGGAGGCCTCCGTGGCCTCTCCCCACCGGTCCCTGCTCCTCTGCCACAGAGGCCTCCTTGACCTTGCTGGGGTCTGACGAGGAGCAGAGTTGACCTGCACATCCTCTGTGTTCAAGGGCAAGCAGAGCCAGGCACTCTGGAGGGCCCAGTCCCAGCACACCTGTGGGGCCCACACCCACCTTTCCTGGCAACACGGTCCCCACCGAGGGTGAGATGGTGATGGGCGAGTCTGGGGGCAGCAGGAACTCAAAAGATGTGGGCCCCACGGGGGAGGTATCCTCCGAGCCGATGCGGGGCACAGAGTGGGCCAGCGAGCTCATGCTCAAGTGAGAGCTGACGACATACAGGGTGGCCACGGACGTGTCGTACAAGGAGGTCGCTGCAAACTTGATCTGGTAGTGGGACAGCTCCAGGGGCGGGTGGACGCCCACGGCCTGGCAGGTTAGCTTGAAGCACCTGGAAGCAACCGGCATGGGTGGGCTCAGCCTGGGCACCTGGGGGCCATCGGGTCTCCCGAGTGGAGATGGGCGGCCCCGTATTCGGAGCACCTCGTGCACAGGGATGCCCAGGAACACGATGGCAGTTCTCACAGGTTTTGTTTACTACCCCATTCGTGAATTATTGAAAATACCGTGTACCTCTGTGCACATTTTAAATGGATAGTTAAATTTTGATCATAGGTTTAAATAGTTGCGAAAGAGGTAATTTCTGACTTATTTTGTTAAATATTTATTGACATTTAAAAAATAATGTTTGCTCCTTAAATATAAGCACGGGAATCCATATATCATAGTGAATTGACTCCTGCCATCATCCATTAAAAAAACAACAGATTTTTTTTTTTTTTTTTTTTTTTGCTGAGCAAGATTTACCCTGAACTAACATCTGTGCCAATCTTCCTCTATTTTTGTATGTGGGTCGCTGCCACAGCATGGCCACCAAAGAGTGGTGTAGGTCCACGCCCGGGAACCAAGCCCAGGCCGCTGAAGCAGAGCGTGCCAAACCTAAGCACTAGGTCATGGGGCTGGCCTCAGATATTTGGCATTTTAACCATGGAAAATTTACATTCCATATTTTCTTTGAACTCCTATTTCCACTGCACTCTTCCCACTGAATTTCATCCTAATTACACACATGTTAACGCTTCAAAGGACGATGTTGATTATCCCATCATCCTTGTCTGCAACAGAAACGTGTTCGTACGTTGAAATGTTTCAATGCATATTTTTACGTCCTGTGACCACAGGCTCTAAATGTTAAAAAAAATTCCTTCTGGGTGGAGATATCATTGCAGTTATTATTAGTACTCAATTAGTTGAAAGAGGAGTGTATGAAGCGTGATAATCATTACCGATGAAAAGTGAGGTTTGCTGGGAATCATCTTATGAAGGTGGACGGAGCTGCTGTTTCCCAGTTGGTTCAAGCATCAGAGTGATGGGACCTGTGGCCAGAGTGGCCAGGATCTTCATCCCACCGATGCAGGAACTGGGGATGGAGGGGGCTTTGCTCCCCAACGTCACTCAACCCTTTGAACTCCTTTTCTTTATAAGCCAGAAATTCACATGGCAACACATCTTCTAACGTTATTTTGAATCTGGCAACTCTCTTGGGTTCTCCATTTTGTTGCAAGGAAAGAAGCAGAAGCCCCTGCCATGGTCGCATCACTGAGATGTGCCAGATGCTGTCGTCCTGTGACTCAGAGGCAGCCGGTCAGACCCGGACCTTGAGAAAAGGCAGAGCCGACCGTCTACTGTTACCCCAACACACGTTGTCAACACCACATCTGCTATTGTACACCTATTAGAATGCCTCTCCATCCCCCAAACACACAAATGAAACGGTGCCAAACTCTGGTGAGGAAGTGGAGCGCCCACACACCCATACGTTATTGGGAAGAATGTAAAATGGTACAGCCACTTTGGAAAACAGTTCGATGGCTTCTTATAAAATTAAAAACAAATTTACCATATTACTTTCAATCCCATTCCCAGATATTTGCCCAAGGGAAATGAAAACTCAGGCTCACACAGAAGCCAACATGGGAATGTTTAGAGTGGCTTTGTTTATGGACGCCCAAACCTGGAACCGACCTAAGTGTCCTTCAGCAGGTGAACAGATGCACGTCCATACGGTAGGTGGGGGCTGTGTGGAGCCTGATACTCGTGGACTGGCAGGAGGTGTGTCCGGGGCAAGGGGCAGGGGAGGGGTGGGGCGAGGGCAGGCCATCTATGGGAGGGATGTGCTCCACAGGGTGGAAGCAGGGAGACCAGACAGGAGGAGCCTTGCCATACAGGTCTGGGGTGTGGAGGAGATTCAGGTATATTTTTAAGGTGGAGCCAACAGGATTTACTGACAACTTGGATGTGAGGTGAGAGAATTAAGAGTCAGGACGAGGCCAAGGGTTCTGGCCTGAGCAACAGGAAGGCCGAGGCAGTGGGTAGAGCAGGTTTGGGAGTGGGTGGGGAGTGGATGAGGCGTCCAGCTTTGGACACACCAGATCAGAGACATCTTTCAGACATCCAGTGGAGTTGGCAGGTAGCCACACTCAGGGAGCTGGACAGGGGACATGCTGGGAACATGAGGGTCCCAGCTGAGGGTCTGCAGTTGGGTCTCGTCTGGGCTGCAGACTCTGCCTGTTCACTCACACTCCGCTGTAATTACTGCGGCCTTATGGCTGGAGCTTCCGCAACCCCCGTAGAGCTTCTGCTGAGGGCCAGAGCCCGTGCTGGGCACTGGGGTTGCCTCAGTGAGTGACCAGGTAGGAACCCCGCGTCTTGTGGGACTTGTTTTCCGGAGGCGGAGAGAGACGTGTCACAGCACACTAGTGGGCCACAAGAGCTGGTGGGAGGGGCGGCAGCGCAGGGTGGGACTAGCAGATGGGCAGAGTCAGGTCCCCTTGATTTCCTCTGTGGGTCCTGACTCTGCACTTCACTCCCTAAAACCTCACCACCACCAACTCACTCCTGCTTCCCTAGGAGTGTGGGAGTCAGACCCAGGGGGCGTGCCAGTCCTGCCCATGGCCCGGGCTGGACGAGGGCTCGGTCTGAGGGCTGAGGGGCAGCTCTTCCAGGCCTCCAGCCAGCCTGACCCACTCAGGGCTGCCTGGGCTGTCAGCCAGGACCAGACAGCAGCTCAGGCTGGAATGTGGATGGGGCAGGATGAGAGAGGAGGAGAGGGGCAGGCGGGCAGCAGGGCTCCATGGGGAGGACACCTGATGTGGGGCTGGGTGCCCACTGGGGGACATTCCGAAACATTCCTCACTGGAGGCAGATAATCCCAGGCAGCAACAAAAGCTGGCCGCATATCCCAGACCACCACCTCTGTGACCTGCTTCATGTCTCCCTCTCCACCACCTTCTCAGTCTCGTCTCTCAAGAGCGGAAATGGAGGTTCAGGGAGGTGCAAAGAGTGGCCCCATCACACAGCATGTTACAGCAAGTGGGGCTCATGCCCAGGTCCTCCTGAGTGCAGAGGGTGCTCTGCACACCACACACATGCTCACACACACGCACACTCACATACTCATACACACGCATGCCCCCGACATGTTCACACCACCTGCATGCTCACTGCATGCCCACACGTGCATGTTAACACACACTCATACATGCATGTCCACACATGAAGCCACAGAGTCATACACATGCGCCCCCACGCTCACACACATGTCCACGCTCATACGCATGCACACACTCATACCACTCACACTCTTTCCCTCATACACATGTACTCACACATTCATGCTCACACTCACACACATGCACTCACACGCATGCTCACATGAACTCACACACTTATACACACACGCTCACACACAAGGGTGAGCTGGGCCAGTGTGCAAGGCCCTGAATCCCAGGCGTCTGTACCTGGGTCTGAGGTTCCTGCGGCCAGCAATGTTGCCCAGCACAGCCCTGTGGTCAGCCTGGATGGCTGGGGGCTCAAAAGTGGTGGGAGGGGCTGCAACCCCCTGCACCCAAGCTGGCTGCACAGGCCCTCCACGTGCCCTCTCCCGCCAGGCTCACCGGTTGATCTCTGACTTGCAGGCAAGCTCAAAGTTGTAGTCTTTTGCCTTGGTGGGCTGAAAGATCACATCAAGTTGCAGAGTTTCCAGCGGCAGGATCGTCCCAAACCCATCATTGGGCTGGATGTCCACAAACTGGCAAACAAAACCATCGATGCCAAAGTGCAACATAGTGATCTGCTGGGTGTCTCACAGGGGGCTGCATGGATACGTGTGTGGCAGGGCTGTGGCAGAGTGTGTGAGTGTGAGCAGTGGGGACGTGTGTCTGTCTGCATGTGTGTGAGCGTGTGTGCATGTGTATGTGTGTATGAGTGTGTGAGCACGTGTGAGTGTGCGCATGTGTGAGCGTGTACGTCTGCGTGTGTGGGAGTGTGTGCATGTGTATGTGAATGTGTGCACATGTGTGAGCATGTGTGCACGTGTGAGCATGTCTGCATGTATGTGAGTGTGTGCACGCATGTGCGAGAATGTGTGTATGAGTGTGTGCACGTGTCTATGTATACGTGAGTGCATGTGTGTGCATGAGTGTGTATGAGTGTGTGCGAGCATGTGTCCACATGTGTGAGCATGTGAGTGTGCACATGTGTGAGTGTGTATGTCTGCACGTGTATGAGCGTGTGCATATATGTATGAGTTTGCGCGCATGGGTGAGCGTGTGTCTCCATGTGTGTGTGCATGTGTATGAGTTTGTGCGTGTATGTGAGTGCATATGTGTGCGTGAGTGCACGTGTGTCTGCATGTGTGTGAGTGTGTGTATGTGTGTCTGAGTGTATGTGTGTCTTCATGTATGTGAGTGTGTGTGTGTGTGTGTGTGTGTGTGTGTGTGTGTGTGTGTGGGTATGTGAGTGGATGGTGGGGTTGGCGGCAGGGCAGCCCAGGGAGGGGCAGACAGGCCTGGGCCTCGTCTTGGCTGCCCTGCAGGGCAGGGAGGGGAGAGGAGTCTGGAGCCCTGCGGGTCCAGCAGATGCAGAGAGGCAAAGGCAGGGCGAGGCAGCAATAGCAGGCAGTGGGGACGAGGAGACTGACAAGTGGAGAGAGACACACAGCCAAGGTGCCTGGAGGTGGGAGTGGGGTATGGGGAAGGGTGAGGCCACTTGGTGCTGGGCACCTGGACCCTGGGGCAGCAGCTGCCTTGGCCTGTCCCCAGAGCCTCCCGACTTGGCCCCTACACCCCCATGCTCCTCCCTGACCATGTGAGGTACCTTGGGGAGCCCGACGAATCCAAACTCCTGAGGCAGGAGGGAGTGGTTGCAGAGGCTGACTTCGGTCCTGATGGCCTCGTAGATGGTGCAGTAGCCAAAGTCCACCTCGGAGGGGCTGAGCTCCAGGTCTGAGGTGGTGACTATGGCGTGGACGGTAAACCCCACAGGTTTGATCTGAACACAAAAGGCAAGTGCATCCCGGTCACTTGCAGGCGGTTCATGCAAATGTCTCCCAAGTAAGAAAGCACACGCATTGCTGGGCGACAACACGCCCTTTCATGCACACGAGTCTCTCTTGTAAGAAATCCACTTCCCTGTGGTCCCCTGACTTGGGAGGACATGAAAGCAGCCATCACAAAGGGGTGCCAAAGAGGAGGGGAGGAGCGCAGGCAGGCGAGGTGTGGGAGTGTGAGTGCACGTGTGTGCACATGTGTGTGCATACATGTGCGCGCATACTGAGGATGTTCACACACATGCACACCTCGGTCTGTGAGTGTGGATGGATTGTGTGTGCACGGGTGTACGTGTGTCTGTGGGCGCGTGGTATACTGCGTGTGTGCACGTGGGCGTTTGCGGGTTGGGGTGCCTGGGGGACAGCCCCGCCTGGCCCTGGACAGCACTCAGAGGCTTCTCTCTGACCCACAGACACCCTCCCTTCATCTCCACTGTGCAGTGGCTGCTGGTCAGGTGACTGGAAACTTCCACCAGGAGGCTAAGTGAGGATGGCTCAAGAACCAGGGCCTTGTCTTTTTGGGGGCCTCACTCAGGCACAGAGCCCAGACCCCAGAGCAGCCCCCTGTTCCCCAAGAGCACCCAGCAGTCCTGGGAAGGGCCCCACACAGACCTGGTCAGCCACCCATATTGTCATTGGGGCCTCCAGAACTCTGCTTTCCTTGTCAAAATACTTCCCTGCATCTTCCGGGAGGGAGTGTCTGAAAGAGACAGGATGCTCTTGAACGTACTTGTCTTCTTCATATTTTGTAAAACAACAGTAAAACTGAACTATAAGTGGTGTTCTTAAATCATGCAGGAGCTACAAAATATACGAAATATAAAAGCGATGAGCCATGCATCACGCCAGCCTCCTCTTCTCATGGGGATCCCTGACAGCTGGGCAGAGTGCCTGCCGGCCTCCCGGCCCTCACCGCGGCAGGAACTTGAGCTGCACCGAGTAGGACGACAGGGCCTGGATGTAGCCTGTCTCGGGCAGAAGCTCCATGTGGCCCCTCAGCTCCTCGCACACCTCGAACTTCAGGCGCAGGGCCGCTTTCGACCTGCAGCGTGTTAAGGGACACGAGATGACACTGTGTGTGTTTAATCCTCTGATTTGCCCCTTCTCACCACCCAGCTGTCCCCGGGTGTTCAGTGCACACAAAAGCGCCACACGGAGCCGTAAGCCCCGACTGTCGGAGCGAGGGTCTCCACAGCCGTGCTTGTTCAGGGCCGGTTTTCCTGAAAGGAAATCTGATGAGGAATTCTTACAAATGAGAACACTGCGACTGAAGCACGGCCATAGTCAGAGCTCAGAGACCCAGTGTCTTCTGGAAAGTCCAGGTGTGGGCAGGGCTGGTTCCTTCCGGAAGCTCCAGGGAGAATTCGTTTCCTGGCTTTTCTAGTTTCTAGAGGCGCCGCTTACCTTGGCTCATGGCCCCTTCCTCCATCTTCACAACCAGCAGCACAGCATCTTCCAGTCTCTGGTCTGACTCTGACCCTCCGGCCTCCCTCCTGTGACAACCTTGGATTCCTGTGGGCCTCCCAGGTAACCAGGGTGACCCCCTTTCTTGAGGTCCCTAACTCAATCACACCCGTGGGTGCCCTGCTCCCTGACCCCGGGGCTCACCGCGTGTGGACGAGGATAGAGTCCTGATACAGCCGGTCGTACATGCATATCTTCAGGTCCACGTTGGGCTTTGGCACCCAGACCGGCACGTCGAGAGCAATGCCAACGACTCTGAAATATAACTGAATTTGAACATGTAAATTCAACAACACGCATTTCCATCAGCAAAGCAGACAATGCCAAAGAGCGTTAATACAGAACTCAGCTGTAGAGTTTTTATAAGTCTTAGAAGTATTGGAAGGTCGATAATTAAACTAGCCAAGTTTTGGAGTTTTGTGGCACTTTTCATATCGTATAATTAAAAAAATCCTTTTTATTATCAAAATTTTCAATGATAAAAAGATAGAATGGTACAGTGCATTGTCATGTACCCATCACACAGCTTCAT
This sequence comes from Diceros bicornis minor, assembly GCF_020826845.1. Lineage (NCBI taxonomy): Eukaryota > Metazoa > Chordata > Mammalia > Perissodactyla > Rhinocerotidae > Diceros > Diceros bicornis. Next base: position 22,718,124 of record NC_080752.1, read on the forward strand.
AACTATCAACATTTTTAGCTGTTTAAAAAGACCCTTTTATTACAAAATCATGTGTCACACAGAAAGGTGTACACTTGATGAAACTTTCACAGCCAAGACAAAACGGACGCTCAGAAGTTTCAAAGGGACCGGGAAAGAGGGGGCACTTCTCCCCCTCCACCTTGGACTCTGGCATCTGCTTCTCCTGGTCAACCTCTGAGTCCTGGGTCTCGGGAGGTTTGGGGTTTGTGGGCGTCCTGCAGGGAGAGCTTATGCACAGCAGCCCCACTCAGGTGGGGCCGGGGCCTGGCAGGTCAGGAGGCCCTGGGGCTGGGAGGCAGGATGAAGCTGCGTGGGCAGGGAACTCTGCACACCCTCCTCCAGGACCCTCAGCCTGGGACGGTGGCCACACCTTCCAGACCACTAGCCCACAACCCGTGGGACTTGTGACACTCAGAACACCCCAGCCACCAGATTCTAGCCACAGGGTTGCCAAAACATACAACCCATTTCCGGGGCCAGAGACAAGAAGACTGGACAGAATAAACAGCACACATGCCCAGTGAAATGGAGTTGCCGGGAGAGTCATGCGAGGACCTCAGGAAAAGCAGCTTCACTTGAAGGCAGTGGTGTGAGTGGCTGACAGCGGTGGGGCTGACTTGTGGCAGGGGACCGCTGCTCAGAGGGTCTGCGAGGCCCAGGAGCGGCACCCTGACTGCACCCTCAGCACCTGAGTCGGTGGCCAGGCGAGCAGGTGGACGAGGTGACACACTACATGCCGGGCTGAAGAAAGACCCAAGGCCCGGAGGACAGATGAAGGATGTTCCAGGGGCCCACGAAGCAGATGGGGGCCATCAGCATGGAAGCCCCCAAATAGAGGAGCCCACCAGGCTCCGTCAGAACGGTGCACCCGGGCGTGTCCTGGTGAGTTCCGCATAGACGTATGAGGACGTGCCAGCCTGCACGGGGCCTCCTCGCTGGGGGACGGCAGGCAGCATCCTCAGACCACTAGAGGGAGGGGTCTGCAGGTGGGCAGAACTCAGAACCTCAGGGCCCATCTCGGGAAATGGGCAGGCAGGACTTGGAATCCACCCCTCAGCCCAGGAGGCTGATGCGGTGCGCTCCATTAGAGGGACCGCGTGTGCCCATTCCTGGTCCTTGGTCCCTCCTGTCACCACTGCAGGGGCATTGCGGGCAGTGTGGGGTATTGTGGGGTATACTGGGGTCCTCTGGGGAAGTATGGGGCTCTTTTGGGCTCTGTGGGGGTAATGTGGGGCAGTGTGGGGCTCTGTGGGGGTATTGTGGGGCAGTTTGTGGAGCACTGTGGGGCATTGTGGGGTATACTGGGGTCCTCTGGGGCAGTGTGAGGCTCTGTGGGGCAGTGTGGGGCTCTGTGGGGTATTGTGGGGTATCCTGGGGTCCTCTGGGGGCAGTGTGGGGCTCTATGGTACAGTGTGGGGCTCTGTGGGGTATTGTGTGGCTCTGTGGGGAACTGTGGGGTATTGTGGGGTATCATCTATCCCTTGGGGTTCCTGTTATAGAGAAATATTCCCATCTCAAATCCCTGACCCCTGAAAGACTCATTTCTATGGGAAATGTGCCAGCGCAGAGATTCCGATGGAGAGAAGAGGGGAGGAGAGCCTGGTGAGCACACACACCAAACAGTCACACTTGGACAGAGACGGCCGCCTGCGGGCAATGTGGGCCACGGGTGTCGGGCGAGGACTCCCGACAGTGGGGCACAGCAGGAGGGATCCCCAAGACTCTAATGATGGTTGAGTAAGGCCTAGGCGTTGAGGGCAGGAAAGGGGGAAAATAAAAGGGATTCCCAAATTGCACTTGAGTTTGGTGGTGAGGAAGCAAGCGAGAGCGTCTTGCTGGGGTGCGGCCCATCCCGGAGGACTGTCCTCCTTCCACAGAAGGACAGAGAGTCACCTGGTACTTGAGGCTGGGGAGCGGGACGGCACCGTTCCAGGAGTGGAAAGTAGAATTTCCAAATAAAGGGAAAAAGAAGAATAAATAGTGGCTTAATCAAACCAATGAAAACAAAATTGAAAAAGAGGAAACAATATCATGAAATAAATAATAACCATAAACGAAGATAGAAGGAGTAAAAGAGAGTCTGTCAGTTCTCACTGTGCAAGTGCCTGGATCCTCCCAGCGGCAGTGGAGAGCGACACTCTGGGCTGAAGGACACCTGAGCTCCATGAGAGATGCAAAGTTATAGAGAAGGACGGCTGTGGGGCCGGCCCCGTGGCTTAGTGGTTAAGTGCACGCGCTCTGCTACTGGCGGCCCGGGTTCGGATCCCGGGCGTGCACCAACGCACCGCTTCTCCGGCCATGCTGAGGCCGCGTCCCACATACAGCAACTAGAAGGATGTGCAGCTATGACATACAACTATCTATGGGGGCTTTGGGGAAAAAAAAGGAGGAGCATTGGCAATAGATGTTAGCTCAGAGCCGGTCTTCCTCAGCAAAAAGAGGAGGATTAGCATGGATGTTAGCTCAGCGCTGATCTTCCTCACAAAAAAAAAAAAAAAAGAGAAGGACGGCTGTGAAGGGCAAAGGGAATGCGAGGCAGATGTGGACCAGAGGGAGGCATGCCTGGCCTGGTCATGGTCACCAGGTCAGCGGGGTCCACAGCAACACAGGCAGCAGGAGGAAGGGGGTTTGGTTCCCCTCCCGCAGCGGACAGTGAGGCGGCTGTTAGACACGGAGGAGTGCCTGGCACAGACGTGACATGGGGAGGCAGACACGTGGAGAGAACATGGATAATGCCAACGACCCAGTTAGTAACTTTGTTTACAGCTCCTAACAAATACATGTTCTTCATATGCACACATCAGTTATAAACTCAACCTTGCCTTCGGCCACAAAGAAAACTTCAACAAATTAAAAAAAAAGAGTTTGCAGGTCATATTCTCTGAGTATAATTTAATAAACTCATAAATAAATGATAAAAAGTAATAAATAAAAATTTTGACTACTTGCAAGTTAGGAAAGACATTTCTAGTGATTAAGAGCAAGGACTCAGTGTGTGAGTGTGTGGGTGTGCACATGTGTGCATGGATATGTGTGCTTGAGTGTGTTCACGTGTGTCTGTGTTGGCTATGGTGCTAACCATCTGTGGCACCAACTAGCCATCCAAGTATGGGCAGCACAGGCAACCGCTTCACATGGTTGTGGGGAGTGAACGCAGGGGGACAGGGACCCCGTGCCCAGGGAAGGGTCAGAGCTGCGGTGACAACATGCATAAGGTGACAGTGGGATACTCACCGTTGGGCATTGCGGATTCTTAAACACGACCTTGAACCTGGTGTGGACGGCTCCTGGGATAACCGGAGTGAAGATGACGGGCACTTTGACAGAGCTGAAGGGGCCGATCTCACCCTCTGCGACCTGCACGGGAAGAGCCTGGTCAGTCAGGCTTCCTGTTCCTAGCAAAGCGCTGCCCACTGCCCTCAGCACTGCCACGTCACTGCGAGGGTGAGTGGTGGCAGGACCCGTGTCCCTGGGGAGCCCCTTGGCCACACAGACTTGGTCCTAAGCCTGGCCTTGCCCCAACAGGACTCATTGCCCAGGATTCCAGTCAAGGGGAGGAGGCGAAGGGCAGCCTGAACCCCGCCCCAAATGCTCCCCTCACTGTGTGTGCACTCACGCTCCTTGATAACCCCCGGCCCTTGCACACACATGTGCATGCACATGCACACACACATGCACGCCATGCTTCAGCCTAGGAGGCTCTGCTGTTGGTATCTTCTCTGAGCTGGACCTAGTGCCCTGCACCCAGGACACTGCCTCTGCTGCTCTGGTCCTGCCCAGCCCCAGCTTGGGACAGGGGTGGCCAGATGCCAGCTGAGACTGCAAGCTGCCCTGAGGCTGCGAGTCCAGCAGCCAGACAAGCCCAGTCCAGCTCTGATCAAATGGACAGGCTGCCTTGGGGGAGGGGGTCAGGAGGACACAGCTGGAGGAAGGTGGGCTTGGGGCAGGTGGGACTTGCTGACCTCTCCCAGCGAGATTTCCATCTGTTCTTCATGGGGAGGTATGGTCGTGATGGTGGCCATGGTCACTCCCTCTGATTCTGGAAAAGAAGGGGCTCTAGATGCCAAGGCTGGCTGAGAAGGGAGGGGGCAGCTCTGCCCAGACCCACCTGAGACACGGTCAACCCCAACCCATCCTCCAGGAGCTGTGTGGCCCATGGGGAGCTGGTGTGCCAGGGTGCAATCCGGCCCCTCCCTCTCCTGGACCACCTGCTGTATGGGGCTTGTTCTCAGGAGAGGGAGCCTGGGGTGGGAGAGGGGGCCAGAGCTGCCCCAAGGCCCTAGTGAGGTGGGCTGGTGAGAGGCGCTGGCCCCGGGAGAGCTGGTGGGTGCAGTGGCCTGAGTGCAGTGTGTCGGAGAGAGGATGATGGAGAAGAGTGGAGGGAGCAAGGCAGCCAGCCCTTTCGGGCTTTCCTTTAAAGCAGAAGGAGAGGGGAAAGTAGGCTCAAAGGGGTTTTGGATCAAGGTGAGGAGACAGCAGAATGCTGTGTCTGCCCAGAACGGCTGAGCAGAGAGAGAAGGACGCAGATGCTGAGGAGAGGAGGCTGCAGGGGTGTGGCCTGGGGGCAGGGGGCCTAGGGCCCGGGAGGCGCAGCCGAGGGTAGCCAAGGTGTGGGAGCCCCTCCCGATGCCCACCATGCTCTAGGGACTGACCAGAGCGGGAGGGGCTGCTAAATCCAGAAAGTTTTAAGACAGTATCACCTTTCAAGGACTTTTCTTTTATAATCAATTTCGTAGCCTAATTTTTCACAGGTATTTAATTTTTCTGTGTATGTGCTGCTGGCATGTTCCAGTCACCGCTTCCCTGCTGTGGGTGTGGATTCTGACCCGCCCTTTGGTGTTCAGGGCAGCACCCCAAGAACCAGCAGGCCATTTATCAGGAAGGCCCCTGAAAGCAGACGCTATCTCCTCTGGTCTGAGAAGGGCTTTCTGTTGACCGTGCACAGGAACAGACACAACTGATAGGGGAGGCGAAGGTCAGCATCCTGTCTGACTCCTCCTCTGGCCTCTGCCCAGCTGCCAGGCTGGGCTGCCGCAGAGCACTGCTGCAGTCCACCGCAGGTCTGCACCCTGGACACCACATGTGGCTGGATTATTACTCCATCAGGTGGTATACACCATTTCTGGGGCCTGGGGTTGCAAAGGCAGAGGGCCCCCAGCTCTGGGTTCCTCCAACTTGGTGGACTTGTCACCCTGCCCAGCAGCCACAACTCACCAGGCTGGGGGAGGGGTGAGTCAGCCACCGCCACCCCAATGTTGACGTCCTGGTGTGCCTCAGAAGTAACCACAGTGACAGCCTGGACCTGAGCCCAGGGGGCCCTCCTCTAGGCCTGAGCCCAGGCCAGACCCTGGGGTCAGCTGCTTCATTCTACGTGGATACGACTGGGGGTCTCTTGGTGTCCCAGTGTGGAAGGGTGTCAATCTGTCTGCTGGGGCTTTCATAAATTCCAGAATCAGGCTTGTTAATCATTAGGAAAGCTTTCTTTAATTACGTGTCCAGTGTTATCTGCTCCAGGGGTCAGTTCCATTTTATCAGTCATAGAGTGGATATTTACTCACTTTCTGGATGTGAGTTTAGATGTGTTTCAACATTTTAGAAAATTCTCAGCAAGTATCTCTTTAAATATTGCCTTTTCCTGACTCCAGGAGACAAGCTAGACCTCCTCACTCTGTCTTCCATGGCTCGGACCATTTATTTCACGTTTCCATCTCTGTCTCTCTGTCTGCATTTAGAAAATTTCTCTGGGTCTGTCTTCTAGTTTACCAATTCTCTCTTCAGCGTTGTCTAATCTACAGTTTAACCCACTGATTGGGGTTTCATTTTCAATGATCATATTCTGACTTCTAGAAGTTTTATTTGGTTCATTTTCAGATCTACTTGATCTTATTCTTTTGTGATGTTTTCAATGTACTGAGCATTTTTAAGCTTATTTTATGTTCAGTGTGATAACATCAATATCTGAAACATGCAAGATTGCGTAGCTCTCTGTTATTTATGTGTATTGAGTGATTTCTTTCCCATTTCTTTTTATTAAGGAATAATTTACATACAGTAAAATTCACCCTTTTTAGTGTAACCTTCTGTGAGTTCTGACAAATGCATACAATTGTGTTCCCCTCACCACAATTGAGATAGAACAGTCCCATCACCCCAAAACCCCTGCCCCTTTGTTGTCACTCCCTTCTCTTGCTCCTGGCAACCACGGGTTTGTTTTCTGTCCCCGTAGCATTGCCTTTTCTGGAATGTCGCACAAATGGAATCATGGTTTGTGGTTTTTATGAGTGTGGCTTCTTTCACTTAGCACGATAAATTTGAAATTTATCCATGTTGTTCATGTATCACTAGTTCATTCCTTTTTAGTGCTGAATGGTATTCCACAGCAGGGGCATGCCACAGTTTATCCAGGCACCAGTTGACAGAATTTGGGTAGCTAGTTTTTGGCAATTACAAATAAACCCTCTATAAATATTCATGTACAGGTTTCTGTCTGAATGTAAGTTTTCATTTGTCTTGGCAAATACCTATGAATGGAGTTTCTGGGTTGTATCATGTTTGTTTAATTCTATGCGAAACTGCTGAACTGTTTTCCAAAGTGGCTGCACCGTCTTGCATTCCCAGTAGCCATGGATGAGAGCTACAGCTGCTCCTCACCAGCACTTGGTTTTGTCAGTTTTTTGTCTTTTTGCTTTTAATCTTGCCATTCTGAGAGGTGTGTCGTGGTGCCCTACCGTGGTTTAATTTGCATTTCCTTCATGTCTAATGATGTGGAGCATCTTTTCACGAGCTTATCTGCCGTCCACATGTCTTCTCCGGTGAAGTGCCTATTCCAGTCTTTTCCCCATTTTTAAACTGGGTTACTTGTTTTCTAATCGAGGTTTGAAAGTTCTTCATATATTTTGGATATGTTCTTTATCAGATACGTGATTTGCTAATATTTCCTGGCAGTCTGTGGCTTATCTTTTCATTCTCGTAACAGTATCTTTAGAAGAGCAGTTATTTTTAGTTTTGATGAAATTCAGTTTATAATTTTTTATTTTGCTGAGGAAGATTAGCCCTGAGCTAACACCTGTGCCAATCTTCCTCCACTTTATATGTGGGTTGTCGCCACAGCATGGCTGATGAGTGGTGTAGGTCCGTGCCCAGGATCCAAACCCATGAACCCAGGCTGCTGAAGCGCAGTGCACTGAACTTAACCATTACACCATGGGGCAGGCCCCTATAATTTTTTTAAAAAATGGATCATGCTTTTGATGTCACATCTAAGAAATCTTTGCCTAACCCAAGGTTACACAGATTTTCTCCTATGTTTTCTTCTAGAAGTTTTATAGTTTTAGATTTTACATTTAGGTCTACAACTTGTTTTGAATAATTTTTGTTTACAGGGTGAGGAATGGGCAGAGGTTAATTTTGCAGCATATGTTTATCTAATTGTTAAGGGCTCCTTTGCTGGAGACTGTTCTTTCTCCAGGAACCTCTATTGGAAATCAACTGGCCACACTTGTGTGGTCTAGTTTGTACTTTGTTGTGTTCCACTGATCTCCGTGGCCCCCTTTGCCAACACCACACTGTCCTGTTACTGCAGCTCAGGGGTGAGGCTGACGCCAGGGAGTCTGAGTCCTCCAGCTTTGCTCTTCTCTTTCAAAACTGTTTTGGCTATTTTAGATCTTTTGAATTTCCATATAAATTTTAGAACCAGCTTCTCAATTTCCATGAAAAATCCTGCTAGGATTTGGACTGGAACTGCATTCCTCGATAGTCAGTTACGGGAGAGCTAACGTCTTAACAATACCGAGCCTCCAGTCCAGGATCTCCACGGTCTCCCCCTTATTTATTTATTTTTTGTGAGGAAGATCGGCTCTGAGCTAAGATCTGATGCCAATCCTCCTCTTTTTTTGCTGAGGAAGACTGGCGCTGAGCTAACATCCGTGCCCATCTTCCTCTACTCTATATGGGACGGCGCCACAGCATGGTTGGACAAGCCGTGCGTTGGTGTGCGGCCGGGATCTGAACCCGTGAACCCCGGGCCGCCACAGCGGAGCGTGCGCACTTAACTGCTTGTGCCACTGGGCCGGCCCCTCTCCCCTTTTTTTGAGGCTTTGACTTCTTTCATCAGTTTTGTAGTTTTCAGCACACAGACCCTGCACATTTTCTCTTAGCTTTGTAACTCGGTAGTTCATGTTTTTGGTGCTATCATAAATGGTACTTATAAAAATTCAATTTCCAATTGTTAATTTCTACTATCTAGAAATACGCTTCTTTTTTGCATATTGTATCCTGTGACTGTGCTAAACTCACTTATTAGTTTTGTAGCCTCTTTGGGATTTTCTATATGGATAATAATATTGTCTGTAAATAAAGATAATTTTATTGCTTTCTTTTCAAACTTTGTCTTTTATTTCATTTTCTTGCCTTATCGCTCTGAATAGGAGTGAGTGAGTGGACATCTTCGCTGTATTCCCAATATTTTAGGGGAAAGCATTCAATCTTTCATCACTAAGTATGATGTCAGCTGTAGGTTTGTTTTTTTAAGATGCCCATTATCAGGTTGAGGAAATTCTCTCCTATTCCTATTTTGCTGAGAGTTTTGATCACGAATGGATATTGAATTTTGTCAAATGCTTTTTCTGCATGAGTTGAGACAATTAGATGTTTTTCCCTCTTTGGCCTGTCAATATGGTGAATTATGTTGGGTGTTTTTTGAATGTTGCACAGCCTTGTATCCGAGGACGGATGCCACTTGCTTACGATGTATTTTCCTTTCCACGTACTGCGGGATCCGTTGGCTGGTTTCTTTCTTTCTTTTTTTTTTTTTTTTAATATTTATTTATTTATTTAGCATGTGTGTGTGTGTGTGCGTGCGCGGAAGATCAGCCCTGAGCTAACATCCATGCCAATCCTCTTTTTGCTGAGAGAAGACTGGCCCTGAGTTAACATCCGTGCCAATCTTCCTCCACTTTATATCGCTGGCTGGTTTCTTGATGAAGATGCCAAGTGACTTTTGACTGTGAGCTCGTGTTTCTTGGCACTTTATCTGTGAATTCCTTGAGTTCTGAGCTGAAGCTGCACTTTTCCAGAGGGGAGTTGCCTTTGTGTGACTGGGCACCCGAAGCTCTCCCCACCTGCGACGACCTTCTCCTGAACCCTCTGCTGGAGATGGTTTATACGGTGCAGGGGCATGAGTTCAGGCTGCAGACCCACATGAGGCCTGGCGATGGTTTTAATCACCAAGGGAGAGTCCCCCCACTTACCTCGGAACCAAGGGTGCGGGGACCTGGTCTGCTGCTTCCTTGCTGTCCTGCTCAGTGGCAGTTTATTCTTCTACTAGCATTCTTCACTGCTGCACTCACCAAGTGTGCAGCCCTCTAGGACCCTGCACACGCAGGGGTCTCCTGTCAGACGCACCCTGGGTGGACCCCTTCGTTTAACTCACTCAGAACACAACCCCTGCTGCGGCCACGGGCCAGTGCTGAGTCAGCAGGTCTCGGGAGCCCACACTGGGAGCTGGGCTTCCGCCTGGGCTGAAGTGAGGACCACCACAACCTCCAGTGGGGACTGTGTCCCAAACTCCACTCAGAAGATGGCCCCTGCCGACACGTGGTGGTGGGGGTCACCTTTTCAAGTGCTACTGGGGGCGGGGCGAGTCCTGTGGTCAAGGCCACCTGACCTCCCGACTCAGCACAGGAGGCAGAGGAGGCGCGGGAGCCGAACCTGCTCATTCTCTCTCCACGCCAAACAAAACCACAGTTTGCTTACCAGAGTCTCTCTTCTCTTCACTGCTTTGTTATGATTACAAAAACGGTCTTCTTTTTTTTGAAAGATAGTTTCCTGGAGTATTACAAATACAGTGAGGCAGGGGCTCCCTCTGCCCCTGCACCCTGTGCTCACACCAGATGTTTGTGACGATCGGTGGTCCCTAGGGTGAGATGGCCCCACCTCTGGCAAGGTGCCAGCAGAGGCTGTGGAAGGATGCAGCTCCCTGTTTTAGGGCCACTTCAAAGACCAGGGGACTGTCTAATTGGTAAAGAGGAAAAGAAGCAGAGAGGCTAAAAGTCCAGAAAATAAGATTAAAAAAAGAAGAAGAAAAAAAAGCAGACCAATATAAAGCACAAAATATGATGGTGGAAACAAATCCAAATATATCAAGAATCACAATAAATATAAATAGATTAAATACTCTGGAAAAAGTCTAAGACCATCAGACTGGATAAACAGACCAAAAATGTATAAGACCTCTGTATTGTAAACTACAAGACATTGCTGAAAAAAATTAAATAGGACCTAACTACATGGAGACATGTACCATGTTTATGGATTGAAAGATCTGATATTGTTAAGATGCCCATTTCCCCTAAACTGACCTACAGATTCAACTGATCTATAGATTCACTGTGCCAATCATACCCACACTAGGCTTTTTTTCAGAAATCAAGAAGCTGTTTCTAAAATTTATATGGAAATGCAAAGTACCTAAAATATTCAATGGAAATATATTGAAAAAAAGAGAACAAAGTTGGGTGACTTACACCACCTGGCTTCAAGGCTTACTCTAAAGCTTCAATAATCAAGACAGTGTGGTACTCGATAGGTAAATGGATCAACTGACCAGAAAAGAGAGTCTAGAAACATTTGTGACAAAGATAACAAGTCTATTTTTGACAAAGATAGCAAATTGATCCAATGGGGAAAGGAAAGACTTTCCAACACAAGTTGCAGGAACAACTGGATGTCCACATGGGGAAAATAAAAAGCCCAGACCCCTACCTCACACCATACACAAAAATGAATTCCAGACAGATTATAGACCTAAACATAAGAGCCCTGTTTTATGTCTTTATGACCATGGGATAGGAAAAAATTTGCTAAAAAGGCATAAAAAGCAAGCTTCAAAAGAAATGATGGATGAATTTGCAAACATTAAAATTAAGAACTTTGATTTAAGAAATGAGATCATAAAGGGAGTAAAAGGATGTGGTGGCAATATTTGCAGCATTCCTAACTGACCAAGAGGCAAGTATCTACGGATGGAAAGAACTTCTGTGAATAAATAAGGAAAAGACAGACAACTCCACTGAAAAGTGGGGGGAAAGCTTTAACAGATATTTCATACAGAAGAAAATCCAAATAGTAGACAGTCTTATGAACAGACAGACGATCTCGCTGGTGATGTGGGAGATACAAACTGAAACCTCAACAACACGCCTTCACAGACCTCCAGACTGACAGCACCGAGTGCTGCCCAGCGGGACTTTCTGGAGGACGGAAGGCTGGCAGCCACCAGCCCCAGGTGGCTATTCAGCACTTGAAATGTGCTTGTGTGAAGGTGGAGAGGAATTTTTACTCTTTTTCAATTTTGATTAATTTAAGTGTAAATAGCCAGGTGTGGCTAGTGGCAGCCGTGTTGGGTAGCACGGTCTTAGGTGCTGCTGGTGGGGTGTGAATCAGCACAACCACATTGAAAAAGAACTTGCTTAGCTAATGAAGGTGAAGTTGTGTGTACCCTGTGAGGCAGCATGCACACACCCAGGTATGCCCCAGAGAAACACACACATGGAGATGTGGCCCTGTGTGTACAGCACACACCTTGAAATGCCCCCAGTGTGAACCAGTGGGGGAGCGGGTCTGTGACTCAAGGCGCGTTCACGAAAGAAGACGCCATAAAGTGGTGGCAACAGGAAGAAGAGCTCACGCATCAGTGTGGAGGAACCTCAAAGCTTGACGCTGAGCAAGAGAAAAACTCACCAAGGACTGCGCTTGCCACGGCTCCGTTTATAGCAAGGAAGAGATCCAGCCATTTCTAGATGTGTGTACACGGATGGAAAAACCATAAGGGGAGGCAGGGGAAATAAAAACAACTCCAGACAGCCGTCACTGTGCAAAAGAGGCAGTCGAGGCGAGGCTGGCCTCCAGGTATTCTCTTCCTTCTCAAGCTCAGTGATGGGGTTGAGGTGCCAATGTCATGACTCCTCTTTAAACTGTCCCCATGCGTTATCTGCACTTCTGTACAGAGTTCAGTGTGGCCCCAGACAGTGTGGCTCCAGTGACCCCATTAGCAGAGCCTCCTGGCTCTCCTCCCCCCACAACCCCAATCCAGTCTGCAGCTGCATCCCTGGAGCAGGGCTCCTCAAATGTCCCAACAAGGACCCCCAAGGGTAGTGAGGAAGGCAACTCCCCCTGTGGCCAGCCTGGTGGTCGAAAGCCAGGATAGCCTCTAAGTCTTCCGTTGGCTTAAATATAAATGCAAATTTCAATCCACTCCATAACCAGTATTTTTTTGAATACATGAATATTTTCTTATTTATTATCGCTTAAAATCGGAGCCCTGGAGAGATTCTGCACCGTGCAGCCCTCTGGCACCATGCTGGCATATCAGAGCTTTGCTGGAGGCCAGCAGGTGCTCGGGGTGCCTCCTGGAATGCTGCCCACTCTGGGGCCCTCCAACCCGCCCCACTTGCCCCCTTTTTGCCTGTCAAACAACTGGGACTCAGGGGTCCTGCATCTGAGGTCCCCAGAGCTGCATGCCAAGCATGGGCCCACAGGTGCCCAGCTCACCTGCAGGGCGCCCCTCCTCCTGCTCCTTGCTGTCCAGATTGCCAGACTCCTTTTGGCTCGGCTCGTCAATGGGAGACGACTCATTGCCCTCGATCTGCTGCTCAGAAAAACTGGTGATGATTTTTTCATAAAAGCCTTTATCTTCGGATGTAAAGAGACTGCTCTAAAGAAGAGAACATGACCTTTACTGGCAATTTCCATTTGCCTTTCCCACTCGACTGCCCAGACCCCCGTCACTGTGAGGACCATGTGGAGAGCCCGGCCATGACCTAGGCTGGGGGCTGCTGGATCCTGCACATCCCCCTGGATGGCTCTCGTCCTGCCCTGTGCTGGGCCTCCAGACCACAGCAGCTCTTATCCAGTGGCTCCGGGCTGAGCCCTCCGCCTTGCTTGCTCTAGCCCAGGCTAGCTCTTCCTTGGCCACTGCAGGCACTGACCCCCCACCTTGGAGCCCACTGTGTGCTGGGCTCTGGCATGTGGCCAAGTGCACAGTCTCCCTCCCGCACTGGCCCTCTACCTTCCTCTCCGCCTGAGCTCCCAGGACGCTGGGTTCCTCTCCCCAGGTGGGGTTGTCCAGGCTTCAGCTCCGTGCTCTCCTGGCTTTAGCCCAGATCCCTGCTGGCCTGAGAACTGGTCCAGCCCCACCTCTGCTCCTCACCCAGAGGTCACTGACACCCAGTCCTCGCTCCTGTGCTCACAGCAGAATGACTGAGTGCCTGCCACGTGTGACTCAGGGGCCACAAGGTGGAGGGACAGACTGGGCACTGCTCGGGCGGAGCTGCCGTCCAGCAGGACAGACGACCCCCAGGATAAGACAGGGCTGGCACCCGTGGAGTACCCTGAGGGGCCTGTGCACCCATCCCCCAAGCCACGCAGGGAGCCCGCCCCTAGACCACCTCCTCACCCACTATCCCCTTGGCCGTCCTCCTAGGTTCACACCCTGGCCCCTCCTACCTCTGCTACAGCTGCTGGTCCACATTGCTGCCCAGGGGACCCCCGCCCCATCAGTCCCCTCCCTCCCTGGGGGAGACTCTTCCAGGGCCTTTGCTCAGACCCCTTAATGCAGTGGACAGAACTGCAAAATTGGAGCTCAGTGCTTCTTGTAGGAAAGCTTCAACTAATTTAGATGTGTATTTAAAAAGGGCAAAGTTTCTCTCCAGCTGAAGCCTGGACAGGAGTTGTCTCCATGGATGGGGTGATGCTCTGAGGCTGTTTCCGTTCACTTAGCGGCACACTGCACAGCCTTCCCATGAAAGGACCAAGGCCCACCTTGCACCTTTGGAGAAGGTGCAGCCGTGGGGCAGCGCTTGCCTTGGCGTTCAGCCCGAGTCATCTGGGTTGGGCTGGCGCCCCCTGCTGGGACTTTGGAGGCGCACCAGGAGAAGGGACGGCCCCCTGGGGGTCTCAGGCCTGAAGCTCTCGGCCACCGCCCCGTCACCACACGCTGGAGAGGGGGCAGCATCCTGCTGCCACTGTGCCTGTGGCCAGGTGGCCCCAGGTGTACTCCTTACAGAGACTGATCTCTTCTACTTAGACTGACGAGCATGTCCTGCTACTCCTTCTCCTCCAGCCCCATGTCAACAGATTCCTTTGTGTCATCACCCACTTTACACTCACGGGACTGTCTTAGGGGTGGGAGGCACCACGCCCTGCCCTTGGCTGAGTACCCACAGCTGTTGATGGGAAGCAAGCAGCACACTCACTATTTTCAGGACTGACGGGGAGATGTCCATCTCATAGGACTCTGATGCCGGAAGAAACTTGAATCTGGTGCCCAAGCCCCCGACGTTGGTCAGCGTGATGATCCGGGATGCGGTCTCACCTACCACATAGCTGCCAAAGTCGATGAGCTCCTTGTCAAGGGACAGCTGCCAAAAGACCCCAAGTGAGTGAGGGTGGCTGCACCAGGCCTGCAGCAAGGTCTCCTCTCCCAACTGTCACCCTGCAGCCCTGAGGGGGCACAAGGAGCTCTGGCCCCTTCCTCCTGCTCAGGGGCAAGGCCTGCATCTGGCTCCAGGCGGGAGAGGCGGAGTCTCCGTACACCCCAGGGACACGATCCACATCCTAGAAATCATAGATTTGTGTATTGACCATGACAGTCTGCGAGCACCTGAGTCCCATTTTTTAAAAGTCAAGCCAGTTAAAAAGAAATGAACCATCAAGCCATGAAAAGACACAGTGGAGCCTCAAACATGTTTACCAAGTGAAAGAAGCCAATCTGCAAAGGCTCCACACTGTGTGATTCCAACCGTATTCTGGAAAAGGCAAAACTAAGGAGATAATAATAAGATCATATATTAATAGAAGTTATATATTATATATATATATTATATATATATATATATATAAGATATATATTAATAGAAGTTTCAATGCAGCAAGAAGATATAACCATTATAAACATTTATGTACCTAATGACAGACCATCAAAATATACGAAGTAAAAGCGGACAGAATTGAAGTGAGAAACAGATGGTTTACAATAACAGTTGGAGACTTCAATACCCCACTCACAATAATGGACAGAACAACCAGACAGAATATAAGTAAGGAAATCGAAGACTTCAACAACAAAATAAACTAACCAGATCAAACAGAACACTCCACCCAACAGCAGCATACACATTCTTCTCAAGTACACATGGGACATTTTCCAGACCATATGTTAGGCCACAAATTACGTCCCAATAGATTTAAAAAGATATACATCTTATAAAGTCTTCTCTGATCACAATAGGGTAAAGTTAGAAATCAATAACACAAAGAAAACTGAAAAATTCACAAAATTATGGAAATTAAACAACACACTTTTAAACAACCAATGAATCAAAGAAGAAATCAGAAGGGAAATTAGAAAATAATTAGAGACAAATGAAAATAAAAGCACAACACACCAAAACTTATAGGATGCAGAGTTGGCAGTGCTGAAGAGGAAGTTTATAGCTAGAAATGCTGACATTAAAAAACAAGAAAGATCTCAAATCAACAACCTACTTTTACAAGTTAAGGAACTAGAAAAAGAACAAACTAAACCCAAAGGTAGCAGAAGGAAAGAAATACTAAACATTAGAGCAGAGATAAACAAAATAGAGCACAGAGAAACAATAAAGAAAAATCAATGAAACCAAAAGTTGGTTCTTTGACAAGATCAACAAAATTGACAGACATTTAGCTAGATGGACTCAGTGAAAAGAGAGAAGACTCAGATTACTAAAATCAGAAATGAAAGTGGGGACATTACTACCAATCCTACAGAAATAAGGACAGTGAGAGAGTACTATGAACAACTGGAAAACCGAGATGAAATGGGCAAATTCCTAGAAACACAAAACCTACCAAGACTAAATCAAAAAGAAATAGACAATCTGAATAGACCTATAACTAGTAAGGAGATTGAATCAGTGATCAAAAACCTCTCAACTAAAAAAAGCCCTGGACCTGATGGCTTCATTGAATTCCACCAAACATTTGAAGAGCTAATACCAATCCTTCCTAAAATTTGAGGCAGAGGGAACACTTCCCAACTCATTTTGTGAGGCCAGCATAACTCTGATAACAAAGCGAGACAAAGACACCACAAGAGAAGAAAACTGCAGACCAACATCCGTTAAGAAAATTGATACAAAACTCCTTAAAAAATACTAGCAAACCAAATTAAGCAGCATATTAAAAGGATTATACAATATGACCAAGAGAGATTCCTTCCTGGAATGCAAGGATGGTTGAACACACAAAAATCAATCAATGTAATATGTCACATCAACAAAATGAAGAAAAACCCCCACATAATCATCTCAATTGATGCAGAAAAAAGCATCTGACAAAATTCAACACACTTTCATGATAAAACACTCAACAAAATGCGAACAGAAGGAAACTACCTCCACATAATAAAAGCTATATAGGAAAAACCCACAGCAAACATCACACTCAATGGTGAAAGACTGAAAGCTTTTCCTCTAAGATCAGGAACAAGACAAGGATGCCTGCTTTCACTACTCCTATTCAACCTAGAGCTGGAAGTCCTAGCCAGAGCAATTAGGCAAGAAAAAGAAATAAAAGGCATCTAAATGGGAAAGGAAGAAGTAAAATTATCTCTGTTTGCAGATGACATGATCTTACATGTAGAAAATCCAAAAGACTCCACAAAAAAGCTATTAGATCTAGTAAAAAAATTCAGTGAAGTAGCAAGATACAAAGTCAACACACAAAAATCAGTTGCATTTTCATACATGAACAATGAACAATCTGAAAAGGAAATTATAAAAACAATCCCATTTACAATAGCATAAAAAGAATTCCCCGTGGCTTAGCAGTTAAGTGTGCGTGCTCCGCTACTGGCGGCCTGGGTTCGTATCCTGGGCGTGCACTGACGTACTGCTTCTCTGGCCATGCTGAGGCCGCGTCCCACGTACAGTAACTAGAAGGATGTGCAGCTATGACATACAACTATCTACTGGGGCTTTGGGGAAAAAAAAAAGGAGGAGGGCTGGCAATAGATGTTAGCTCAGAGCTGGTCTTCCTCAGCAAAAAGAGGAGGATTAGCATGGTTGTTAGCTCAGGGCTGATCTTCCTCACAAAAAAAAAAAAAAAAGAATAAAATTCTGGGGCCGGCCTGGTGGCATAGTAGTTAAGTTCATGCGTTCCGCTTCAGTGGCCCGGGGTTCTTGGGTTTGGATCCCAGGCGCAGACCTATGCACTGCACATTAAGCCATGCTGTGGCAGCATCCCATATATAAAATAGAGGAAGATGGGCTCATATGTTAGCTCAGGGCTAATCTTTCTCACATACACACAAAAAGAATAAAATTCTTAGGAATTAACTTAACCAAGGAGTCGAAAGACCTGTATGATGAAAACTACAAAAGATTGCTGAAAGAAATTAAAGAAGACACAAATAAATGAAACACATCCCAAGCTCATGGGTTGGAAGATTTACTATTGTTAAAGTGTCAATATTACCCAAAGTGATCTAGAGATTCAATGCAATCCCTATCAAAATTCCAATGACTTTTTTTAGAGAAATAGAAAAACCCATCCTAAAATTCACATGGAATCTCAAAGGACCCAGAATAGCCAAAACAATCTTGAAAAAGAAGAACAAAACTAGAAAACTCATACTTACTGATTTCAAAACTTACCACAAAGCTACAGTTACCAAAACAGTATGGTTTGGGCGTAAAGACAGACATGCAGACCAATGGAATAGAATAGAGATCCCAGAAATAAACCCTCATATATATGGTCAAATGATTTTTGGCAAGGGTGCCAAGACCATTCAATGGGGAAAGGTCAACAAATGGTGCTGGGAAAACTGGATATCCACATGCAACAGAATGAAATTGGACCCTCATCTAACACCATGTACAAAAATTAACTCAAAATGGATCAAAGACCTAAAGTAATAAAACTCTTAGAAGAAACATAGGACAAAAGCTTCACAACATTGGATTTGGCAATGATTTCTTGGCTAGGACACCAAAAGCACTGGCAAAAAAACATAAAACAGACAAATTGGACTTTATGAAAATTAAAAAATTTTGTACATCAAAAGACACTATCTATAGAGTAAAAAGGCAACCCACAAAATGGGAGAAAATATTTGCAAATCATATATCTGATAAGGGATTAATATCCAGAATTTGTAAAGAACTCCTAAAACTCAATAACAAAAAACAAACAACTGGACTCAAACATGTGCAAAGGACTTGAACGGACATTTTTCCAAAGAAGACATACACATGGCCAATGGGCCATGAAAAGATGCTCAAATCATAATCATTAGGGAAATGAACGTCAAAACCACAATGAGGTACAATCTCACATCCACTAGGATGGCTGCTCTCAACAGGACAGAAAACAAGCGTTGGGGAGGATGTGAGAAATGGGAACCCTGTGCACTGTTGGTGGGAACATAAAATGGTGCAGCTGCCGTGGAAGACAGTATGGCTGTTGCTCAGAAAAATTAAAAATAGAACTACAATATGATCTAGCAATTCCACTTCTGTGTATATACCCAAAAGAATCAAAAGCAGGTTCTCGGAGAGATATTTGTACACCCATGTTCATAGCAGCACTCTACACAATAGCTAAAACATGGAAGCAACCCAAGTGTCCAATGAGGGATGAATGATGAACACAATGTAGTATAAACACAAAATGGAATATTACTGAGACTTAAAAAGGCAGGAAATTCTGACACACACTACAGTATGGATGAATCTTGAGCACATTATGCTGAGTGAAACAAGCCAGTCACAAAAGGACAAATACTGTCTGACTCCACTTACATGAGGCACTTAGTCAAATTCATAGAGACAAAAACTAGGATGCTGATTGCCAGGGAGTGGGGGGAGGGGAAAATGGAGAGTTAGTGTTTAATAGGTACAGATTTTCAGTTTTACAAGATGAAGAGTTATGGCGATGGATGGCAGTGATCAATTTTATGTTAATGTGTATTTTGCCACAATAAAAAAAAAGAAAAAAAAAGATCAGTGGTGGCCAGGGGTGGGAGGACGGAGGGGGAAGAGGTGGAGCCAAGAGGATTTTTAGGGCAGGGAAACTACTCTGTATGACACCATAATGATGGCTACGTGTCATCATATATTTGTCTAAACCCACAGAATGAGGGGCTGGCCCAGTGGCGTAGCGTTAAATGCGCGCGCTCCACTTCGGCGGCCCGGGGTTCACAGGTTCAGATCCCAGGCATGCACCGACGCACCACTTGTCACGTCATGCTGTGGCGGCGTCCCATATAAAGTAGAGGAAGATGAGCACGGATGTTAGCCCAGGGCCAATCTTTCTCAGCAAAAAAAAAAAGAGGAGGATTGGCATCAGATGTTAGCTCAGGGCTGATCTTCCTCACACAAAAAATAAATAAATAAACCCACAGAATGTATGACATAAGAGTGAACCGAAAGGTCAACTATGGACGCTGGGTGACAACGATGTGTCAAAGCAGGTCTGTCAGATGTAACAGAGGCACCATCTGGTGGGGATGTTGACAAGTGGGAGGCTGTGCATGTTTGAAGGAGCAGGGATATATGAGAAATCTCTCTACCTTCTGTTCAATTTTGCTGTGAACCTGAAACTGCTCTAAAAAATGAAGTCTACGAAAAAAAATTATTTAGCCGTTTGAGGAAATCCAAGGATAGAATGCAGAATGTTACAAAACAACCTCACTTTATTACAATTTTATGAAACAGCCTGACTGAAGAAGGTGGGAAAAGGTGCTCACCTGAGAGACTGCAAGAGTGGAACCTGTAGGCCAAAGGCCCCTGCGCACGAGCCCTTGCTCTGGTGGGAAAGCTGCTCCCCGGGCGGGGCTCAGGGGGCCGGCACTGCACACGAGTGGGCGGGAGGGCTGAACTATGGAGGGAGTGGGCAGCTGCAGGGAGAGCCAGGCTTCTCCCTGCTGGAGCAGGCAGAGGAGCGATCCGTCCGTCAGGGACCGGAACTGGAGACATCTATGAATTCACGGTTAGCTTGATGTAGATGCAGATGGTCAACTAAACAGACACAGACGTGTGTCCACACGCAGGGTAGTGCACACGCGTGTCTCCTCGCTTTGTCAGGTGGGAAGGTTTAGAAGCAACGGCACACCAGTAGCCACGAGCACACCTTCTGTCCAGACGCTGGTTTCCAACACTGTTCTCCAGTAATAGGAACAGGGCTCTTGGAGAAAGGGCTGCCTCTAGGAGGGCAGGAAATATGCAGATAGAAATTAGGGAGCATTCCCTAGTTTCAGAAAGAGAGGAAGTCTCAAGGAAAAACTTCTAAAAACATGATGATAACAGTCCATCAGAGGACACAGGAGCCAACTGACATTCTCCCAACGTGCAAACAGGAAACAGGTGAGTGACAAAGTAAAGTTGTAGCTGACTATAATTAGAAGAATGAAATAAATAAATGGTTTTATAAATTAATAAATGAGGAAGAAGAAATAAATCTCAAATGCAGAAGAATTCCAAATGATTTACATAGATATTTGACAAAATATCTATGGAAAAAGAGAAACATCACAGTGAAGAAAGCTGACAGCCACACCTCCGCCAGGTGGTCGAGGTCAACGTCACGTAGCACGTAGCGAGTCGTGTTGATTGTGTGCCATTGACACGATGTGATGGGAAGGGCACGGCTCCCCTGTGGTCTTCCTCCCAAGCCCACAACCTCAGTCTACGCGTGAGACAAACGTCCCCACAGAATAACTGAGCAGCACTCCTCCAAACTCTCAAGGTCACCAAAAAAAAGGGGAAAGTCTCAGAAACTGTCACAGCCGCAAGGAGCCTATGGTGAGACAGCCCCCATGAGCCGTGTGCTACACGGATGTGATGTAGAACAGAAATTGGACATTAGGAGAAAACTAAGGAAATCTGAATAAAGTGCCTTCTTTAGTTAATAATATAATAATACATCAATGTTGGTTAATAATTTAATAAATGGGCCATACTAACATAAGGTGCTAATTACAGGGGAGCCTGGGTGTGGAGCATATGGCTAGTCTTTGTAATATCTTTGCATTTTTTCTGTAAATCTAAACTATTCTAAAAAATAAAGTCATTAGAAAGAACGTCAAGCTTACCTTCCCCTCATCAAGGGGTCAAGAGGAGTAAGGGAGAGGGGGCCTGGCAAGGTGACTGCCACCCCGGGTGAGACCAGCTGTGCTGCAGGACTTCCTTCCAGAAGGAAAGCGCACCCTCCGTGGGCTGCCAGCCACAGAACCATTTGGGCACCGGCTAAGAATGCCGTGCCCGGGTGGCCTCCCTGCGAGCATTTCTGGGCACTGAGTTTGGAGGCCAGGCACTCGCTGTCCTCTGCTCCTGCTTCAGATGCACGTCCAGGGGCTGCCGAGGCAAACGGGCAGGAGAGTTTCCCAGAGAGCAGACCAGGGTGAAAGCACGTGTGCCTGTGTGTGTGAATGCGTGTGTGCCTGTGTACGTGTGTGAGCGCGCGCATGTGTGCATACAGGTGGGGATGTATGCATGTGAATGCATATGTGCGTGTGTGTGAACACATTGTGCATGTGGGTGCGTGTGTGTGTGTGTATGGGGTAGGTGGGCAGGTGACCTGTCTCCTAGTTATAGGCCACCAGACTTTGAGAAGCCACATCTAGAGCGGACGGGGAGGGTCCTCCGTCTCAGAGATCCTGAGCTGGAGGCAGTGCCAGGTGGGCCTGGGTCACTGCCGTAGGAAGGGGCGGCGTGTGTTCTGCGTATGGGAATGAGAGAAGAGCACACATGCACACCTGGGTGGCTGGGGGGCTGACTGTGGTGGGGACCACTGTGTGCCCCTCTAGCCATTGTCTCTTCTTCCTTTGGTGGTAGAGCCCCTGAGACTCAGCTGGACAGAGCCACCCTGCAAGGGCTCTACTTCTCAGGGCACCTTGCCAGGTGTCACCATGCAGCTGGGTGTGGAAGTGGCTGAAACTCCCGGCTCGTGCCTAGGACCTGACCTAGCTCCCTTCCCTTGGCCTGGGAATGGACCATGCCTTGGAAGCCATTTGTTGAGGAAGGCAGTGCAGCCCCCAGCCCAGACCCTCCCCTCTGAGAGAAGGAAATTCTTACTTAGCTAAGCTACAGTCTTGGGTGCCTCTGTCACAGCAGCTTCACCTAAGGGGACAGTGACCAGAGTGCAGGAGAGGCCCAAGGACACTGCAGACCGTGTGCCGGGGGTTTGATTGCAGAACAGTGGCCTTCCACACGCTTGGCGATAGGCGGGGCCAGCAGGTAGGTGCTTTCCAGGCCCATCAGGGAAGGAGCCTGAGGCCTTGCCGCCCAGTGGTGCCAGGCCTTCTCCCAGAGCTGAGTCCCAGGTTTGAATCTTGGCTCCACCACGCACATGCTCTCTCTGGGGGCCTGTCCCCAGCAAGTAGTGCTGCCCTGTGCTGTGTGCCACTGTGGAGAAGGCAGTGTGTACAGGGTGAGGGGACAGCTCGTGAGCCCAGGTAAGGTGGGTGTCCAGGAGGCAGGAGGCTGCGACACACATTGGCTCTCCACAGCCTCGGGGCGCATGGCAACCACAAGCAGAGCTGCCTCCACCCTGGGCCGTGGTGCACAGGCCTTGTGTGAACCCAAGCAGGGCCCAGGGCTGCCACGGCCACGCTGGCTAACAGGAGCCCCGAGAAGAATGGAGACTAGAGTGATTGAAACACCTGAATAGGTGAAAATCCACGAATCCATTATGACACGGGGAGAGGCAGTAAGAGAAGCTAACTGGCCTCTACTGGAAGTGATGATTGTGCCAACTCCTCCTTCACTAAAAATCAGTAAAGACGTGAATTTGTAGAGACAGAAACAACCTAGTACAGAAAGAAGCCTTCTCCACACGACTGGAGGCTCAGGAGAATGTGGAGAGCCGACTGGAGGGGAGAGCTCTGCTGGCCAGAGGAGACAGGATGAATGGCAACAGAAAACACGGCTGTCCCTCCCAGGACAGTGGTCATTCAGGCAGGATCATCAGCAGGTGCTAAGACCACGAGGTGGCGACGGGATCGATGGGGACTGGCCATTGGCGTAGTGCTCAAGTACGGAACACAGCGATTGGCGGGCTGTCCTGTGTCACCCAGAGACTGGTCTTGGCGCCAGTACCAGTGGGCAGGAGGCGGGCGGGCAGCCATTACACACCTCTTGATGCAACGTAACACAAGGCATCGTCTTGCCAAAAACGTCCTCCCTGAGTCAGACTGAATTTACTCTAACTTCCAGTTTACGGAGGGTCGTGGGTCTGTTTCAGCCCCTTATGATTTAAAGACAATATGACTGTTTTTACCTAGTACCCGACATTAACATCCAGTTTAAAGGAAACAGGGGACAGAGGGACACATTACCTAGAACTGTAGCAAGCAATCACAAATTCAGGATGTAGGATGTTCTACGAGAGAAATGGCCTGTCAATTTCATGACCAAAATGTGGGGTGGGGTGTATTCCAGCTCAAAAGAGACTTAATGGGGGATTTGGGATGATAGTAGGGCAGGAAGCACAAGGAATCCGTCCCCACCTGGACAAGTGCATAGGCAGAATCTGTCTGATGAACCATTTGGGAACTTGGGAGTCTGCTGAAGTCTTGCAACTTCCAGAGGAAGTCTTGGATGGTAAATCACAACCAATTTTGGTCAGTTCCAGCTCGTAGCACAATAGCATTGCCCAGCCCACACCCAGCCATGTGGCAGGCAGCTGTGTGTTCCTAGAGTAACTTGCACACAACTTGAGGAGCCCCTGTCCTCCAAATATCGGGGATCTCTGCTCTGATCACAGAGGTGCAGACAAAGGCAGGCGGCCACTGTTGTTGCCCCCTCCCCCGGACGAAGTGACATCCAGGGGACTTAAAAGGTTGAGGTCCTTTCCTCCCCCTCCTTCATTTTTCCCTTTTCCCCCCAGACATTAAAGACTAAAGACAACTACATACACAGGGAAAATTAGAAAGTGTGCACGTGCACTGTGCATGCCCAGGGAAAGGCTCAGAGAAGACCTGAGGAGACACTAAGTTTGCACCTCAGGCTGATCCTTGGCACAGAGACAGCCTCTAACAATCAAAAAACAATAAACAATAACAAAAAAACACAAACCCCGGGGAAGTGGAGAATCTGAATTCCAGAGTTACCATATTACTAGATCAAATGTCCAGTTTTCCACAAAAAATCACAAAGTGTACAAAGAAACAAGAGAGCACGGCTCAGTCAATGGAAAACAATAAATCACACTGTTCCTGAAACAAGCTGAGGGCAAATCCACTAGATAAAGACTTCAAGACAACTGTGTTAGAGATGCTGCAAGAACCAAAGGAAGATGTGGGGAAAGTCACGAAAGTGATGTACGAACAAGATGGAAATATCAGTAAAGAGAGAGAAAACCTAAAAAGAAACCAAAAATAAATTTTGGAGCTGAAAAGTACAATAACTGAAGTGAAAAACTCACTAAAGGGAATCAAAGGCAGATTTGAGCAGGGAGAAGAAAGAATCAGTGAACTTGAAGATAAGACAATGGAAATCACTGAGTCTGAGGAACAGAAAGAAAAAATACCGAAGAAAAGAGAACAGAGCCTAAGGGACACCATCACGTGAACCAACACACGCACCATGGGAGTCTCAGAAGGAGAAGAGAATATTTGAAGATAATATGGCCCAAAACTTCCCACATTTGATGAAAGACACGAATATAAACATCTAAGGAGTTTGACGAACTCCAAGTGAGAGGGACTCAAAGACACCTGCACTGAGACACATTATAAGCAAAGTGTTGAAAGCCAAAGATGAAGAGAGAACCTTGAAAGCAAGAGAAAAGAGATTCATCATGTACATGGAGCCTCAAATAGATTCTTTGCAGGTTTCTCGTCAGAAACTTTGGAGGCCACAGGCAGTGGGCTGATATATTCAAAATGCTCAAAGCAAAAAAATGTCAACCAAGAATCCTATATCTGGCAAAACTGTCCTTCAAAAGTGAGGGAGAAATGAAGACATTCCCAGATAAACAAAAGCTAAGGGAGATGTAACCACTGGACCCGCCCTGCGAGAAACGCTTCAGGGAGTCCTGCAGGGTGGGAAGAAAGGACACAGGACAGGACCTCAAAGCCAAAAGGAGAAATAAAGATCTCAGTGAAGGTACGTACACTGGCAATTATAGAAGCCAGCACTACTGTCACAGTGGTTTGTAGATGCACTTTTTGTTTTCTACATAACTTAAGAGACTAATGCATTTTTTAATTTATTTTATTTTATTTTTATTTTTATTTATTTTTCTTGGTATGGAGGATTGGCCCTGAGCTAACGTCTGCCAATCCTCCTCTTTTTGCTGAGGAAGACTGGCCCTGGGCTAACATCCATGCCCATCTTCCTCCACTTTACATGGGACGCCGCCACAGCGTGGCTTGCCAAGTGGTGCACTGGTGCGTGCCTGGGATCCGAACCGGCGAACCCCAGGCCGCCACAGTGGAGCACGTGCACTCAACTGCTTGCGCCACTGGGCCGGCCCCGAGACTAATGCATTTTTAAAAATTACTAGTTTATGTTATTGGACACACAAGTTATAAAGATGTAATACTGTGCTATCAACAACGGGGGGGGTCGGAGCTGTAAGGAGCGGGGTTTTTGCATGTTATTGAAGACAGGCTGCCATAAATTCAAGTGAGAGCACTACAGCTTTAGGATGTGAAATGTCATCCCCATGCGAACCACAAAGACAATAGCTTTAGAACATACACAAAAGGAAATGAGGAAGGAACTAAAATGTTTCCTAAAAAAATATCAGCTAAACACAAAAGAAGACAGGAATGCAGGAAGCGAGGGGCAAAGAAGCTACAAGGCACACAGTGCCCAGTGAGCAGCACGACAGGGGCCTGGCCCTCCTCACCAGTCGGCCTCGACATGGAAGGAAACCCTGACGCTCACCACGACGTGGAGGGGACTTGAGGACACTGCTCGGTGAAATGAGCCAGTCACAAAAGACAAATACCATATGATTCCACTTATATAAGGTACTTAGAGTCATCAAAATCATAGGACAGAAAGTAGGATGGAGGTTGCCAGCGGCTGGGGGGGATGGGGAGTTAGTGCTTAATGGGGACAGAGTTTCTGTTTTGCAAGATGGAAAGAGTTCTGGAGACGGATGGTGGTGGTGGCTGCACAACAATGTGAATGCATTTAACACCACTGGAGTGTATACTTAAAAATGGTTAGACGGTCAATTCTATGCTATGTGTGTTGAGCACCATAAAAACCTGAAAAAAAAGGACTTAAGAACCTAATAATCAAATGCAATGTGTGATCTTGATTGTATCCTCGCTCAAAAAATAAGTTATAAAAGGTGGTTTGGGGACAATTGGGTACATCTGAATGTGGACCGAATAAAGGCAATGACTCTGAATGTTGTTCGCCTTATTAGTGCAGACTCTCAGGCTACTGCCCCACTACTCCACTCCCTCCTTCCACCTTGCTCTCCTGTGTGGCACCAGAGTGGGGGGCACATCTCTCTGACCCATTGATGGAAGGCGTTGCCATGTGACTTGATTTGCCCAGTTGTAAGGAGGAGATGTGAAACGAGGGAAGGCCTGAAACGTGCTTGTGTGGTTGGCCTTCGTTTCCTGGGCTCAAGTCATCCTCATGCCAGGGAAACTGCTGCCTAGGGGCTAGGAGCCCCCCCTGCAGGTCACCCGCAGCCTGGAGAGAGGTGCCCGGCTGAGCCCAGCCTGGACCAGCCAAACCACAGCCGACCTGCACACCTGTGACCATGACACAGATGCTTGTTGCTGTTATCAGCTGCTGAATTTAGGAGGCGTTTGTTATGCAGCATCGTTGTGGTGAGGGCTGACTAGTTCAGTCAGGAGAGGCAACGATATGGTGGTTTCTGTAGGAGAATTTCCTTGTTTATTCGAGATGCATGCTGAAGTTTTATGAGGTGGGTGCTGAGTGTTACAATGTTGCTTATTCACTTTGAAGTGGATCAGCAAAGATAGAGAGGTAGACAGATGAAGCAAATACGGCAAATGTTGACAATGGCTGGACCCCGGGAGCAGCATGTGGATATCCATTGTACTATTCTTTCTGCTTTTCATTATGTTTGAAATTTTTCTTAGTTAAAAAAAGGACCAATTCTGCACAGCAAAGAAAACCATTAGCAAAACAAAAAGGCGAACTACTGAATGAGAGAAAATATTTGAAACTCTACACCTGATAAGGGGTTAATATCCAAAATATATAAAGAACTCATACAACTCAATAGCAAAAAAACAATCAATTTAAAAATGGGCAGAGGACCTAAACAGACATTTTTCCAAAGAGGATGTACAAATGGCCAACAGGTAAATGAAAAGGTGCTCAACATCACTAAACATCAGGGAAATGCAAATCAAAACCACAATGAGACATCACCTCACACCGGTTAGAATATCTGTCATCAAAAGACAAGAGATAACAAGTGACGGCAAGGATGTGGAGAAAAGGGGACCCTTGTGCACTGTTAGTGGGAATGTGAACTGGTGCAGCCACTAAGGAAAACAATATGGAGATTCCTCAAAAAATTAAAAATACAATTCCCATATGATCCAACAATCCCCCTTCTGGGTATATATCCAAAAGAAATGAATCAGTATCTTGAAGAGATATCTGCACTCCCATGTTCACTGAAGAATTATTCACAGCAGCCAAGATATGAAAACAACCTAAGTGTCCATCGATAGATGAATGAACAAAGAAAATGTGGTATATACATACAATGAAATATTAGTCATTCATAAAAAAGAAGGAAATCCTGCCATTCACAACAACATGGATGGACTTTGAGGGCATTATGCTAAGTGAGATAAGTCAAACAGAGAAAGACAAATACTGTATGATCTCACTTATATGTGGAATCTAAAAAATGAAACTCACAGATACAGAGAACAGGTTGGTGGTTGCCCGGGGTGGGGAGTGGGAGTGAGAGAAATGGGTGAAGGGGGTCAAAAGGTACAAACTTCCAGTTATAAGATAAATAAGTTCTGGAGATGTAATGTACAGCATGATGACCATAGTTAAAAAAAAATCAGTGGACACCACAGAGTTGTAGAGAGGACCAAAGTCTTCTGAGAAGAATCTCAAGGTCTTCTCTGACCTGAGGGCCAGGATTTGTGGGAATTTTTCCAGCATTGATGTAGGTGCTCATCTTCTCAAAACACCACATTCACGTTACCCATCTAAGGCCTGGGTTAGAGCCCAACGTGAGCTAGCACTGGGACAGAGGCCCACAGTGGAGACATGGGTCCCACACTCAGCCCATTTCACCCACACTCCGGGACGCACACTCCCGACAGAGGCCCCATCTCAGCCCAACTCACCTACACTCTGGGACGCACACACCCGACTTGGGCACCATGTTCAGTCCATCTCACCCACACTCCAGGACGGTCAGTCCCAACATGGGCCCCATCTCAGCCCATCTCACCCAGACTCCAGGACACACACTCCCGACGTGGGCCCCATCTCAGCCCATCTCACTCATACTCCAGGACACACACTCCCTATGTGGGCCCCATCTCAGCCCATCTCACCCACACTCAGTGATGCACACTCCCGATGTGGGCCCCATCTCAGCTCATCTCACCCACACTCCAGGACACACAGTCCCGATGTGGGCCCCACTCTCAGCCCATCTCACCCACACTTGGGGACGCACACTCCCGATGTGGGCCCCATCTCAGCCCATCTCACCCACACTCCGGGATGCACACTCCCTGCACTGGGGCTCCCAACCAGGATGTCCCAAGAAATGTGGGCTCAAGTGGCTTTGAACTTACGGAACATTTTTTTGTTGAACACTTCAGTGGAACAGAAAATTCGCCCGTCTGAGCCAGAAATGAGACATTTCCTTCCAGATCTTTGTTTATCTAAAACATAAAACAGCCCAACCACCATGCACGTTTGTAACTTACCCAGTGACACATACTGCATTTATATAACCACAGCCTGGGCCGGGCCTGCCTGCCGCCCACCAAGCTCGCGTTGCACCAGAGGGAGGGGTCTGCAGAACCTGTCTAGGAGGGGTCTCCCACTGGCCAAGGCCTGTTAGAACAATAAACACACCCCATATAGACCCAAGAGCACAAGTAGATCACACCCACTGGCTAGTGACCCAGAAGATCCGCCTTGTAATTCTGCCTAGCATTTAGGAATATGTTTTGGAAATAAAACAGCAACGGGGCCCTGCTGAGACGCCAGTGCGGCCTTCCTCCATCACGACGTTCTACAGAGACCCCGATCCCACCCACCCTCTCTCACCCCGGAATGAGAAAGATTGCTCTTCACATTGTGTGGTTTGGGAACTGAGACACTCACCATGGGCTTGAAGGTGACCAGCACTTCGCAGGACATCCCGGCTGACATGGGCCCAGGGGGGTCAAAGCTGCGGGCACAATGGTCCACAGCACACACCCCATTAGCTACACGCAGAAGCCAGACACTTGCTGCCCCACGTAAACGATATGGTCGGGCGGGAATCGACTGCGCCTGGAGCAGACACTGAGCTGGGCCCTAGGGATGCTCCCTCCCGCCTGTCCTGGGCGCTAAGCCCCCTCCCAGTACCCCGTCCACAGGAGACGCTCACGGAACGTGTGAACATCTGCTGAGAGAGTGAACGGATGAAGGAAGGAAGGAAGGAAGGAACGAATGAGGCAGGTCCCCAGGGGCCAGCTCCACAGGGAATAGATGCCGTGGGGTGAGCAGTAGCCATGGTCCCCCTGGGGACAGATGCCAGGCCTGGAACCACGGATCTAGGGTCTTAATACCAATGTGAGGCAGTGTGAGCCAGAGGAGGAGCTAAAACCGAGCTCCACTTTCAGCGAAAGAGCCAGAAAAAGAGCCCCAACTTCACAGGGAGACTTGAAGGGAGCTAGTCTGTCTTAGTCTGGATCCTGGGGGAGGGAAAGAAACTCCCCAAAGAGTTTCTAACACTAGGTCTATTTTCACAAGGTTGGATTTAACCTAATGTGTTTGGATTAGAAATACACAAGCTAAAAATTTAATATAAAACTTTGTCCCTGGCTGGTAATGTCCCCACAGCACGGGCAGAAGCAAATCCAAAACCTCTCTCATGGGAGGAAAGCATTTTGGTGCAGACTACACAGACTCCCCGAGGGTAGAGTCCCACCGGTGAGCAGATCAGAGTTCCAGGTCTGAAAGTATGGGCAGCAGCCAGTGCAGCAAAGCGCAGGGCTAACCTCCGATGACCTCAGAGGTAGAAGTGTGGAACAAGATCTTGAAATGACTAGAGACATCAACGGAGAATTACAGATGTGAGAGAAGAGCAAGACACTGTCAAGAAACACTCGCTGATCTGAAAAAGAACTTACAACATTTAGAAACGAGAAATATGACAACCAAAATAAGAGACTTAATAAGCAATTTCAACAGCCGATTAGATACAACTCAAGAGAAAGTGGGGGACTGAGTGACAGACCCGAGGAAACACCCGGAACACTGCTCAGAGAGATGGCGAGATGGGAAATACAAAACAGGTGTCAAGAGACAGGGAGGATGGAATAGAAAGGCTTCAGGTAGAAGTGACAGAAGGACAAAGCGGGGGGGGACTGGGTGAGGGGCTGAGAAAAGTCCACAGTTGCTCAAAGATGGGAATCCTCAGATTCGGGAAGCATAGCGGTTCTAAGCAGGTCTAAGAAAATCAGTCCACACCAGACACGTCGTGGTGGAATTGCAGGACCCCGAAGACAGGGACGTCTCAAGACAACAGACGTTAAGCTAGAAAACCTGCAAAGAACAGGACGAAGGCTGACTTCTCGACAGCAGCAACAGAAACCGGGAGACAGAGGAGTATCCTTGACACGTCCAGAGAAAGTGACTATCAGGGAAGCCGGTGTCATGGTGACCCCCCAACCTGGGCCTGCAGACACCCTCCAGAAACCCCCAGATCCACAAGAACAAGGAAACCACCAGTAATCCCCGTGCGGTCAGCCTGACTAGAAGATGGAATAAATTGGTGATTAACACCAATTTCCAGCAACGTCTCTCCACGCAAGCCTCCACAAGAGCTGAAGAGTCTGGAAAACTGCAGGGAAGAGAGAAGAGGGAGCAAAGACCCTGTGTCTGACCTACAATCAGCCCCCAGAAGAGAACAACATGTCCTACGCAGGGAAGGCTGGCCAGAGCCCCATTCGGTGAGCAGGGGTCACTGGGAGAGACCACGGGAGCCCCAGCCTGGAGCAGCCCCAGGAGGGCACTGGTGGGGAGACGGGATGGCCCCTTGGAGGCTGGGCCTGAGGACCCTCCTCTGCTCCTCACGACAAAATAGAAGCAGGCACTCTCCAACTAGGAGCCTCAGAGCCATCTTGGGCCTCCAAACCTATCAACAAAAAGCTGGAAGGAATCAGGAGGTGGAAGAGAAAAAACTTTCTTAAAAACGCAGACAAAATGGTAAAAGGTGGAGAAAAAGAAAGACATAGCAGAAGCCCCAATGAAGGTCACCATGAGAAAAGGAGGGAAAAATAAAATAGAAAAGAAGAAAGCAGTAAAGGGGGCCAGAAAGAGACTCACAGACGTAAAGGGAGGTCCGACTGCTGCATCAGCAGGGCCTAGAGGAGGGAAACTGGGAACTGGGACAGAGCAAAAGTGAAATACGGAGTTCTCGGAGGCAGCCCCAAAACAGAAGACAGCCTTAACCTTCACGCTGGAAAGGCTCACCAACTGCCCGGGAAATCTCACCCAGAGCGTCCACATCAAAACACAATGATAGGGAAGGGCCACGTGGGCCGCCAAGCCACATGTCAGGGAACCCTGAGCTGGTCTCGGAAAACTTCGGCCCAGGAGATAGAGCAGCCGCCTTGACAAACTCCCCACGAAGATTTATGTGCAGACAAAGTGCTGTTCAAGTGTAAAAGCTCTGGTCACATTCTGAGCATGCAGGACCCGAAACTACCCGAGACGGACACTGTCCTCGCCCAGCCGAGCGTCCTCTTACTCAACGTGGATGAAGTCCCTGAGATGCTCCTCCACACCCACCAGCGTGCAGTAGTTAATTGTGTAGGTGGCATTGATCAACGTGATCTTTTTCTTGTACGCTTTGCCAATATCAAAGTCCTAGAAAAACCAGAGAATTATTACTCAAAGCTTTCTGGTGGCCACTTCAGAGCGAGTCACAGGGAAGCTGCAGCTATGAGCGCTTGCCCGGAAGAGGGCGTGGGCTGATACAAAGGAAGGGCTCTAACGGACAAACTGACGAGCATCCTAGGAGAGTGGGAACAATTCCCAAGGTTGCCCGAATTACGAAGGGCCCCTCCACGGGGCATACGGAGAGCAGGGCCAGGGCGCCTGTCTTATAGGGGCCCTCCCTACCCTGGGCGCCAGCGGTCGGAGTTGGGCCGGAAAGGCTCCGACAGCACAGGCACCCGCCTCCACCTGATGGACCCGGGATTGCATGACACCCCAGGAGCCAAGCCTCCTCTCTCCTGCAGTGTCCGGCAGATGTGACCGATGAACACCCCCCTCCTCACTCACTCAACCCCACTCAGCACCCCCTGAAATCGGTCCTTTGGGGCTGGACTCCCTGGGGTCACCGCACGTGAGTTGGAACCCGCCAATCAGAAGGGGCCTGGCCAGTGAGTGCCCCAACATGTTCCCTTCCTGGGATGCCCGCAGCTCGCTGTGGCCCCAGGATCAGTACCCTCCTGGGGCTGGTGTCTGACTTTCCAAAGAGATGGAATCTCCTACCCTCAGCACCAGGTGAGGACAGTGTCCCTCTTCCTCTGGGACGTGGGCGGACCCTTGGCGGGCTCACCTTGAAGTGGATGAGCTCGGGTTTGCTATTGAAGGGGCGCCCTTTGAACTCGCGCCCGGACACCACCTGCTTGTGGATCACCCCCCTGCGCAGCCGCTCCATGGTGCGGGCCAGGATGTCCTTGTCCATCTTCGTCCCGCCCACGGGCTTCAGCTCCACGTCCTCTTTTGGCACCTGGGGTTTCAGAGGGACAGCAGCCCAGCTTGAGAGCAAGCCCAGGCTGTGCAAGACGCTCTCTGCTCAGGGTCACCAACGGCAGCTTGTGAGCGACAGATGCTAACAGCACAGAGCCCAGAGTGGCCAGTGCCAAGGGAAAAGCGTGGCACCCAGCGGGTCACTCAGAAAGCCTGATGTTAGCAAGGCGGGTAGTCCTTACTTCAGAGAAAGAAAACCTGAGAAGAGCGGAAATGTCCAGGATTCTGGCAGACCTCTGGGAAATCATGGCAGACAGGGAATTTTCTACATTTCAAATCAGGCCAAGAGAAAGTTTTCTAAAAGTTGTACAGGGAGCAGCATTTTCTCGAGTGGCACCAATACAGGTGCCCGCTGATTGACATTATGACTGAAGGCAGTCCTGAAGTGTTCCTTTCTGAATGTGAGTCCATTTGGGGCCTTGGCTCCAGGTGAGCAGGGCGGACTCCTGCCCTCACTCTCCTGGGTGGGAGGCCAGCCTGATGTCCTGTTGTCAAGGCACCTACTGCCTTCCTGTGGGTAAGTGACCAGGCCTGAGTAGAGCAGCGAGGGTGATGGGTCCTGAGTTGGGAGCGATGGGCTCTGGCCCTGCCTCTCTCTTGTTGGAGGGCCTGGTCAGCCAGGCTTCCCCAGAACCAGCAGAACCAAATGACTTTGTCCCTATAGCAACGGGAACCAATCTGGACACAGGCCAGGGCAGGTGATGCCCTCCCAGGTGGCCGCCTGGCCTTGGCTGGCCGATGCATGGACAGAGCCACAGCCTGTGGCAGCTCTCCTGCTGGGTGCAGCGGACACTCACTAACAGCTCGGCTCACAGAGCTGTGTCTGCTCTTTCAGAATCAGGATGACCAGTGCTCTAGACCGTGCACGTTTCTTGAAAAGAGTCTGCCAAAGAAAGTTCGAACTCATGCCTTTTTCTAGAAATATGTTTCCCTAATAGTAAGCCGAGCAATTAGGAATTGTTCCTCCAATCCGCCAGCCCCTCGGCTGTGTCCCTCTGTGTGTGGCCGACCACCGAGGCCCTGCAGCTGTTGCAAGAATGGGGGGACGTCTGGGATCGCGGTGTGCACATTGGCTCCCACGGGGCTCTGCGAGGGGAGAAAGGCGTGTGGTTTGGAGGAGGGAGGCGGCCGGGCAGTGGTGAGTGTGGGAGGTGTGGGAGGCTGGAGGCTGCAGACACAGCCGGGGGAAGCTGCAGAGGGCCGTAAGCCAGGCTCTGAGCAGGCCTCCAGGACAGGGAGGACAGAGATGGAGACGGATGAGAAGACATGGCCCGGGGCCAACTACGAGAGATTCAGAAGTACGAAGGCAGTTACCTGGGACAGCTTATAGTCTTCATTCCACAGCCCAGAGATTTCTGGCTCAGCCGGCGTTTCATCCTCCCAGTTGACGTTCCCGGGGTCCCCCTGGACAGACTCACTGGAGACGGCTTGCACTAACCGAGAGGTTTCAGGGCGTGCAAAACTGTCGTTCTCCTGCGGTTAGGGAGAGGAAGACTATAGCTAATTCTAGCAAATAGGGAAAATACAGATCAGCAAGAGGAAAATAAGAATCCTCGGAACCCCCCAGGGCACGCAGCATTGACATCCTGGCACTGTTCTTTGGTTCTTTTTATCTTTCCTCAGAGACTAGAGGACACATTGTTTGGTAAATTTTTCCATTTAAAACATAACACATGGGCTGGCCCCGTGGCTTAGCGGTTAAGTGCGCATGCTCCGCTGCTGGCGGCCTGGGTTCAGATCCAGGGCGCGCACCGACACACCGCTTGTCGGGCCATGCTGAGGCCGCATCCCACATACAGCGACTGGAAGGATGTGCAGCTATGACATACAACTATCTACTGGGGCTTTGGGGGGAAAAAATAAAATAAATAAAATTAAAAAATTAATAAATAAAATAAAACATAATACAAGTATCTGTATACACCATTAAATATTTTTTTCCAATGCCCACAAAGGAGTCCACAAAGTGCTTCAACTTAAGGATGTGCTGGAACCCTCTTCCCTGACCCTTAGCTGCTCATCATTTCTAACCTTCCCTGATACAAGTCACCCCCTGGGAAAGCCCTCCGGGGGTGACCCTGGAGGACACCTCTTCTGGGACTGGGCTTCATTGGCCTGCTCCTTCATGCAGAGCAACTGGCTCTGCGCCAGGAGTGGGGACACCGTGGGGAACCAGCCAGACGGGGCCTCCCTCCAGGGGACGTCAGACAAGAAATAAGGACGTAGATGGAAGGTGACATTGCTGCGACTGTGAGAAAGGCTCCCAGGGAAACAGACGGTGTGGAAGCAGAGATACGAGGGCCACTAACTTAAGGGTGGGCAGCGGATCAGAGGCCGTGGGAGACAGGACGAGGGGAGGAAGGGGAGGGGCAAGTAGCTCATGGTGGAGTGGACGAGAGGTGGACGACGGGCAGACTCCCTGGCAGGCGCGGCGGGCCTGGGAAACAGGAAAAGACCTAGAATGCACCGTGGAGCAGAGTGAAGACCCCACAGAGGCCAAACATGCGGAAGCCCGAGGGGACTCTGCGTTGGTTGGAGGCAGTGACCTTGACCTTCAGGTTTTGGGGCACATGAGGGCAGAAGCAGAAGAGCTACACGGGGCTCAGAAGGGGTCCTGACGTCCCTAGCCCACACCCTCAGGGACAGGTAAACAGGTCACCTACACGGACTGGCACAGAGCCCGCCCTCAGTGTGAGTGAACGAATGAACGAATGGATGAGAGGAGAGCTGCCGGTGTGCGGGTGATGAAGAGTGTCTGGCATCACGGCAAGACACGCAAGTGGGGGAGAATAGTGCACAGCTCCTCCCGCCCGTGACTGACCCTCGGTCTTGGCCTGGCTGTTTGCTGGGGACAGGTGAGGTGGCCTGAGCCAACCTTGCGGGGACCCCAGGGCTGTGGGTGTCCCCAGGGGTGGCTCCCGCAGCTCCACCCTTGCACCTGAGCCGTCACCCGGGAGAGGACAGCTCCCAGGTGGACGCCGGCTGACCTGCGCCCCACCTGCTGCAGAGAGGAGCCGTGAGGCTGCCCTGTGTCCCTCAGAGGGAGCCACTGGGGCAACATCACCGGGCGCCTGATGAGGGCACGAGGCTGCACCAACCCGGAGGCTGAGTGCCACGGCGACCGGGGCCTTGCGGAGGAACACGCCGAGAGCAAGGAAGAGGGGACGGCCTGGCAGTGGGACGGACAGCTTCTTCATTTTGATCTTAGTTGGAGAGGTTTATACAGAGATTCAAAGCACGGTCCCCGACACCTGTGCCAGGCCCTGCAGGTCTGTCCGCTCCTCTGCAGGGGCGTGACTGTTGACTGGAGGGCGTCTCGCTTACCAGCGGGTGACAGGGCGTCACTGCTGCGTTCTTCCCTTCACAGAAGTCGGCCAGATAGCTCCACGTCTTGTCTCTCAGAGTTGGGCGGCCCTCGGGCTTGGGGGGCGGGTGTTGTTTCTTCCTCCTGTCTTCCTCCTCAGCCTCCTCTTTCAGAATCCGACTCACAATCTCCTGCTTTCTGAGCTTCTGCTCCTCCTCAAAGGCGCTGTGGGAAAACGCCATCTTGAGAGGCTGAGAGCAAGCTGCCAGCTGCCCTGGGGACCCCAGGAGAGATGGTGTGCTGGGCAGAAGCTCGGCCCCCAGCTCGGTCCTTGGTACCCCTTCCCCAGCCAGGCTTGGGGGTGGGGGCAAGCTAGTCCTGGAGTAAGCCCCAGGCTCCTATGTGATCAGACAGACGGAGCCCAGAGACCCTGGACTTGAACCTTCAGCCCAGCCCGGCCTAGTCCCCACAATAAACCTTGACCCCTCATGAGCTGCCTCCTGCTCTGGTTTCCGGGCTGGCAGCTGGGGGTGCCCCCAGCTGAGGTACAAACCAAGGGCAGCATCAGGGCTGGAGGTCATTCACTCATTCATTCATTCATTCATTCAAGCTGCTCCTTGCTGATGCCTCCTCCATGCCAGGCCTGTACCAGACCAAGGGACTTGGAGGTGGGCAGAGCTGCCCTGGGAGCCCCCACCAGGGCGGGGTGATGGCAAAACCGCGACTTCCAGAGGAGAGACAGTGTCCCCAGCGAGAGGGCCAGGAGCTGCACCTGGGCAGATCCTAACAGTGACCATGATCAGGGATGGGGGCTGGGAGTGGGGAAGTGACGGGTCCTCCAGGATGAGGCACTGAGAGAACACAGAAATTACCAGAACGTCATGTGCAAGGCTGGAAAAGCAGAGAAATGAGGCAGGAGAGGTGGGCAGGAACAGAAACCTGATGTGCGGATCTCAGGAAGCCCACTCCCGTTGGGCGCCGGGAGCAGGAGGCCCAGTAGGGACCCTCATCTCAGGGTGGGCGCAGCCTGGGGAGCTGTGCATGGGGACCGTGCAGGGCTGAGGGGGGCTCAGGGTGAACGGCGGGGGTGACAGGTGCACTGAGAAGGCAGCACGGAGCACAGGTTTCGGAGAGACCAGAGAGCGCAGCCCCACATTGGGGAAGAGCAGGTGGCCTGCAGGCCTCAGGAGGGGGAGGTGGCCCTAGGGGACCAGCAGAGCCCAGAGACAGGAGTGAGCAGTGTCGGGGCCTGGGAGCAGTTCCTGAAAACCAGGTCCGGAACCTGGGGGGCTGTACCAAGGGCCACAGGGGGCGGAAGGGGTTGTGCTGAGGCCCAGGAGAGGCCCCGCCTGCCGGCGTCTGGACAACAGAGTGAGCAGAGAGGGCTGGAGCCCCCATTTCTGCACCCACATGTCCATCCTGGGCGCAGGGGTTGGGGCACAGAGAGAAGAAGCTTCGCTAATTGTGACGGATGCCCCCTCCCACCACCCAGCAGGCACCCCCCTGGGGTGCCCCCTTGCCCCCTCGCCCTCACCGTTTCTGGGCCTCCAGCTCCTGGTGCCGGCGTTGATGGACAAGGTGCTTGAAAGCGTCCCCGCCTTGGGCCAGAATCGTCTCCTTCTCAGCCTGGGCCTTCTGCTCAGCCAGCTCTGCCTTGGCCTGGCCCCGCGCTTGAAATTTCCGGAGCGTTTCCTTGGGAACGGAGACACAGAGTTTACAGCATTAGCACGTGTGTGCACACCTGCACAGGCGTGTGCACACACACACACACCCTGGAGCTTGCTGTTGAATCGGTGTCTTTAAATCATCCTGGAGAAGCCCGAAGTAGGCGTTTGCAGAAATCACTACCACTCACCCGGCCCACACCCTCCTGTTGTCCCCGCTCCTCAAAATCCTCAGGGCCTCCCCAGCTGTCTCCACAGCTCTGCACAACTGGCCCTCTCACCTCTGCTCCCTCCCATTTCCTGGCCACGCTGGGCTTTCCTCCAAGAGGCATGCTCTCTCTTGCCTCCGAGCCTTTGCAGACACTGTTCCCCTCCTTCCCTCTCTGCTTTCCTGGCCTAACTGCCACACCCTCAGGCCTCGGGCCAGGATGGTGCTTCCTCCAGGAAGGCCCTGGACCCTGGCACATGGCCTCACTGAGCCCTGGTTCCCCTGGAGCCTCGTCATCACAAGACTAGGCCCATGAGGATGGGGTCGACTGCTCTCTTCCTTCCTGAATCCGGTGACTGGCTAGTGCCGGCACAGACCCGTGGGCAAGAAATCTGTGGTAGAAGCTCAGTAAATTCCGAGGCAGCCACTGAGGGGTGAGTCTGAGGACACAGGGCTGGCTTCCCCAGGAGCAGGGGCTCGGGAGGGCACAGCAGGGCAGGTGGGCGGTGCAGACTACTGCCTGGATAGTGCCCTGCCCGGACGGACGCCCTGCCTAGATGGTGCCCCGCACGGACGGTGCCCTGCCCGATGGCTGCTCTGCACGGACGGGCTCCTAGAGGCTTGCCCTAGGGCCCTGAGGGTGTCAGGAGGCGAGGCTGGCCCACCAGGAGGGGGCGAGGACAGAGGCGCGAGCCGGGCGCCTACCCGGTTCGCAGTGATGTTGTTCTTCAGGGCCAGCACGGCGTCCATGCGCCTCCTCATGTGCTCGCGGGACTCCAGCTCCTCCCTCCTCTCTCGCTCGCGGATTCTGGAGGAAGGTGCATTTTTAACCGGGGGGTACTGGGGTCATGTTGATGTGCAATTACAGAGTGGAAGGAGCCTTGGGTGTTGGTCACAACCACCAATGAGATAATTAAACATGAGAATATTAAAGGTAAATGAAAAAGTGTTGTGGCCAAACATAAATCGCAAGGAAACACTGAAACATGTTTCTCTAGACTAGAGGTTCATCGCACCTATGGCCGGTCTTCTGAAAATCAGCAGGCCATCAGCTCAAAACTAAAAATATACATTTACTCTTTTTTGATAAGGTGATGATTTAATAATAAAACTAGAGAATTTCAAAACAAAGGCAAATTATCCACATTCTAGGTTTCTCCTCCCAGGTTCAACAGGAGGAAAGATTCTGGGAGAGAAAATGCTACCTTCCCAGGGAGGCCTTCAGGAACTTCACCGCGATCCTGTGGTTCCTCTGGGCATCTTCCACCAGCTTCTGGTGCCTGAGCCCGTGCTCCTTCTGGAGGCACATAGACTTCCTGCAGTGACGCGGGGCAGCGGGAACAGAACACATGGGGCGTCTGCTCTACAGGCGCCTCGCCTGCTGACCGCCCAGAGAACAGGCGTCCTGAAGAGCTGGGCTCGTTTACTTAGCACCCATCCTGGGCAGGCTGGCACCGAGGGCAGGATCAGGACTAGCAGGTGGGGAGGGACGGCATGAGGACCCTGCAGCTGTCCAGGGACTTGATCCCACAGAAGCAGCAGAAACTTCTGCGGTAGGTTGGATAAGGTGGGGATTGGGAGCAGGGGGAGGACATGTGTACAAGGGCTGGAGAAGAGATGCCCCATCGGTGGGGAGAGTGCTGGGTCCAACAGCCTGTGACACACCTGGGGGCGCTGGCCCTGCCCTGCCCCAGAGCCCAGCTGAGCAGGAGACTCCTTGACAGGGGCCGCCCCTGGGGAAGGTGCAGGGACTGAGCCTCAGGAGGATGGGTAGATGGGGTCTGGGAGGAAAAGTGGACGTAAGGGCAGAGAGAGGCAGGCATTAGTGACTCCGGCCCGGGGTGTGGGGCAGGAGTGGGGCTCCTGGCTGGCTGGCTCCAGAGAAGCAGCGGTAAGGAGAGCAGAGGAAATAGCAAGGCCTGGGACCTGCAGGCCTGGCCGCCTACCTGACCCTCAGCAGCCGGTTCCTCTCCGCCGTCCTCAAGGCCTCCTTCTCCTTGCGGAGCTGCTCGGCTGCCTGCACCTGGAGGCACTGCCTGGCAGCAGCCGCCTCTTCTTGCATAAACTTGCGAACGTCTTCAAGTTGCCCCTCCTGGATGGCAATGTGCCACATGGCACTCCTTGCAAACAAGAAGCACTTTTGTTTATGTCAGTCAAGGGGTTGGAAACCTGGGGCCGTGCCCTCCGTGGAGGATTCACTCCAGGGATCTGAGGAGGGCCCGGGCACCGAGTTTTGACAAACACAACCGACAGGTCAGCTCTTCCTCTGAGGAGTCCTCTGGGCCTGCAGGCACCAGAGACTGAGGCTCCCCCTTCACCAGCAGCACTGCCCACCCCTGCCACCTTCACACCAAGTCTGACCCGCTCAAACCTGGTCCTACCCTTCTCGAGTGTCCACGGGCACTCACCTGCTCCTGCTCCCTACCTGGCCTGAGGACTGTGTGGCACTCCGAAATATGCCAGGGACACAGGTGGAGATGCTACCTGTGAAAGGGGCTCCCTGGTGCACTGGGATGGTGCCGTTCCGGGAGACAGAGGCCAGGAGGAGTGCTTGGCATGGATGGGAGGAGGGCTGGGACCATGAGGGACAGTAGGTCAGGGTGACTTGGCATGGATGGGCAGCAGGGATTTTTGGCACGGCTGATTGATTATGGGGTCCCTAGGCCTGAATAAGATGGGGATCCCTGGGCCGGCCCCGTGGCTTAGCAGTTAAGTGCGCGCGCTCCACTACTGGCCGCCCCGGGGTGGGATCCCTGGCGCGTACTGACGCACGGCTTCTCCCGCCATGCTGAGGCCGCGTCCCACATGCAGCAACTAGAAGGATGTGCAACTATGACATACAACTATCTACTGGGGCTTTGGGGGGGAAAAAAAAAGATGGGGATCCCACTAAAGTCCCACTTTCTCTGAATAATCAGTGTGGTCAGTCAGAGGGATGATAATGGAAGCCGGCCAGAGAGAGGACACTGCCGGCTTTGAAGATGGAGGAAGGCGCCAGAAGCCAAGGAATGCAGGTGGCCTCAAGACACTGGAAAAGGCAGGAAATGGATTTTCCCTTAGAGCCGCCAGAAAAGAAGGCAGCCCTGCTGACACCGTGATTTTAGCCCAGTGAGACCTGTGTTGGGTGTGTGGTCTCTAGAATGAGAGATAATAAATGTGTGTTATGTGGAGCCACTATGCTTGTGGTGATTTGTTACTTCCGTGATTGAAAAGGAATGCATGGGCCGGCCCCGTGGCTTAGCGGTTAAGTGTGTGCGTGCCGCTGCTGGCGGCCCGGGTTCAGATCCCAGGCGAGCACCGACGCACCGCTTCTCCGGCCATGCTGAGGCCGCGTCCCACATACAGCAACTAGAAGGACGTGCAACTATGACATACAACTATCTATGTCATAGATATAGGGCTTTGGGGGAAAAAAATACATAAATAAAAATTATAAAAAAAAAAAAAAAGAAAAAAGAAAAGGAATGCAGTTTAGAAGGCTCTTGAGCTGGTCCCACAGCAACAGGGCAGCCCCGCCTTGGGTGGACAGTCCTTGAGGGGTGTGTGGCTAATGGGAAGCTGCACGGAGCCTCCGGTTAGCACAAAGCCATGAGAGCCTGCCCATAGTGTCCTCCTCTCTGGGCCAGACTCCTGACACACACAAGGACACAGGGGCATCCACTCCCGACACACACACACACAGGGACACGGGTGCATCCACTCCCGACACACACACAGGGACACGGGTGCATGCACTCCTGACACACACACACTGACACAGAGGCATCCATTCCTGACACACACACAGGGACACGGCTGCATCCACTCCCGACACACACACACACAGGGACACGGGCACATGCACTCCTGACACACACACAGGGACATGGGCGCATGCACTCCCAACACACACACAATGACACCGGGGTGTCCACTCCCGACACACAAAGGGACACGGGCGCATCCACTCTCGACACACACACAGGGACATGGGCACATCCACTCCCAACACACACACAGGGACATGGGTGCATGCACTCCTGACACACACACAATGACACAGAGGCATCCATTCCTGACACACACACAGGGACACGGGTGCATCCACTCCTGACACACACACAGGGACATGGGCGCATGCACTCCTGACACACACACAATGATACAGAGGCATCCATTCCTGACACACACACAGGGACATGGGCGCATCCACTCCTGACACACACACAGGGACATGGGTGCATGCACTCCTGACACACACACAATGACACGGAGGCATCCATTCCTCACACACACACAGGGACATGGGCACATCCACTTCTGACACACACACAGGGACACAGGTGCATGCACTCCTGACACACACACAATGACATGGGGGCATCCACTCCCGACACACACAAAGGGACATGGGCGCATCCACTCCCGACACACACACAGGGACACGGGGGCATCTCAGAATGGTTTGCCCAGTGGAGAGCCCTGGCTCACGTGAGTCAACTCTGTGAGGACCTGCACATTGCATACACTGAATGCTGCAGGACAGAGCACACACCCATGGTTGTGCCGGTTAAGTAAGGAGATTTAGGGGAGGGTTCGCATGCATCTTCAAGTGGACTAAAAAGAAAGTCAATGCACAGTCTGGCAGCAGCCAGGCCCACACGAGGAGCGGGCAGGTCAGCTGCTGGGCGCCAGGGCTGCGGGAGGAGAATGTCCGAGCAGGTGGCAGCTAGGCGGGCCAGCAGACTGGTACAGACACACAGGGATGGAGAGATCAGCAAGGATGTCGAGGGCCGTGAGAGGCAGTTCTCGCTGTCAGAGAGGGGAGGCACAGACACGGACAGGGAGACAGATGACCCTCGGTTTGTTGGAACAGGAATTCCAGACGTGAACTCATGGTTTCAGGACAGAGAGGTGCGGGCCTACTTCCTAGCTCTGTCTACCCCGGGGGGTGGGACCGCATCACCCTCGTAGCAATGGGGACACCCGGCACCCAGCTCCAGGTCCCTAAATAGCATGCTTTACTGGAAGAAACCAGGGCTCCTTGGACACTGCTGGGTCCAGGGCTGGGGCGGGAATGAATCGGGGGGCTGGGAACACGTTGTTTCAGAAAGTGCTCAAAGGACAACAGCAACATGTCGACAGTGCACAGGAGGCAGCCGAGAAAGGCCCCACTGGCCAACTACGGGGTGACTGGAGCATCCAAATACATGACGGTGGGACAGATTAGAACCCCTGAATCTGGAGAAACCGGAGTCTGCACTAACAGATCAACAGACACGGAGAGGAGAAAGTTGTTCTTTATAGTACAGAGCTAAC
The DNA here is from genome assembly GCF_020826845.1 of Diceros bicornis minor. Classification (NCBI taxonomy): domain Eukaryota; kingdom Metazoa; phylum Chordata; class Mammalia; order Perissodactyla; family Rhinocerotidae; genus Diceros; species Diceros bicornis. The sequence continues at coordinate 22,761,615 of NC_080752.1, forward strand.
TCGTACGTCTAGGACGAACGATGAGTTAGAAAATTGCGCTTGGCAACCGTCATCAAATAATTGATTCAGGCTAGAAACATCAATGAATGCAAAAACCAGTGCCTGGAAGGGGACAAGGATGGGATTTTCCAGAGTCTCAAAGTATCTAGCCACAAATCACACGTTAATTTCCAGAGGAAAAGTGTAACTCTGCCTTGGAGAGACTGGCTGACACCATCTCAGTCCAGTGATCAGAGCCCCCCTGACAGGAAACGGGACCCATCCCCAGCATGCGTCTTGTCGGGAGGACATGGCATCTCCTGGGGCATCAGAGCCAACAGCCATGCGGAGACATCCCACAACAACTGGAGGGACCTTTTCTGGCCCCTAATCCTCAAATGTCAAGGTTGTGAATGTCGTGGAGGACTGAGGGGTCCCTGATGGGAGCTGGGACAACCCCAGGCAACCCCCCAGGTGGGACCCTCATGCTGAAAGGACTTCACCGGGACACTGGGGACAAGGGGATACTTTTTGCTATTTTTGCAAATTTTCTGTCAGTTTGATTGTTTCAAAATTAAAAAGTGTTTTAAAAAGTTAGTGGACGAGCACAGCAAGCCAACAAAGGCAAGGCTGACAGGGATTCTCTGGCTCTAGCAATGACCACCGCCCAGCCCGGGCGCTGGCAGGTGGGCCCCGGCCTCCAGGCCAGCTGTCACAACAAGGACTGCAAACGCCCACCAGTCCTCCTCGCTCAGGACGGAGCATCCTGCCCCTCCCACTGGTTTATAGGAGGTGTCATGATTTAGCCCCAAGGACAGAGAGATCAGGTTGGATGTGCCTAAATCACCAGCGGAATGAGTCAGAGGCTGATGCCAGGCCTGTTGGGTTAACCCCAGGGGAGGGGGTGGGAGTGTCGGCTGCCTGCGCGAGAGGTTTTTACACAGCACAGGTGTGGCCTGCGGCAGCTCTGGGCTGCCCATTCCCAGCCCTCTCTGTGCCTTCCTGGGCGGCTGGCAATGGAAAGCTCAGAAGCATGTTTCCCAGACGTGTGCGGCCAGCGCGGCGGGGCAAGCAGAGACACAGGCAGGGGTTCTGTGAGGGCAGCGGGGCACAAGGCAGCCGTGTCTTCTGACCCAAGCCCGCCACAAGCTCCCCGATCCTCTGGCAAGGACACCAGCTCCCCTGGGGGCCCTGTGTGCTGCGTGTTTGCTTGGGGGTTGTTCCTGGGATTAGCCTGGAGTCGGTTTCTCTAGTTCTGTCAGTCACTCTGGGAGCTGTTTACACCCCTTACTAAATCCCTATTTTGCTTAAAATAGCTAGAGGCAATTCTGATGTTTATAACCCAAACTCTGACCAGCAAAATATTTAAAACAATGCAGCAGTCCCTTTTCTGGGGGATGCTTCTAGAAGAGCTGTGAAGCACTTTTTACAAATGGTGCTGGTTGTTCTGTGGAAATACGAAGGGCAGCAAACAGGAAAAAGAAGCTGATCTCGTGTTTCCCAAGCCGCAGACCCAGAGAGTGAAAACCACTCTGAAATGTGAAGTCCTATCCTTTCAAGGATTTCATTTAAGGAGTTCCCTTTCAATTTCCAGGCAGCTCGAACGTCAAGTACAGATTTTATCCTCTATCTTCAAACTCTGACTTAACCAACAAGCCGCTGAGGCCAAGCATCCCGCGGATGAACCCGACCCCGCTGGCCATGCCCCCACCCGCCCGCCCCAACTCACTCGCTCTCCTTCAGCACGGCCTGGGTTTTCCACTGCAGGTCTCTCTCGTTCTCCAGCTCCATGCACAGGCGTCTGGATGCTGCCTGGAGGCGGCCCACGGCTGCCCTGAGTGTCACAGCAGTGGGAGAAAAAGAGGGGAACGCCCGTCAGGGCCTCAGCCACCTCGAGAGCCCCTGCGGGCCCAGACCTCCCACTGAGGCTCAGCGACACCGTCACCTGGCCTCTTCATTTTCAAACAGAAATCTGTCTAAACTGACCAACAGGGAGGGCAAGGAGGATATGTCCAAGAAGGACTTCTCTGTGCCCACTCTTGCTGATCAGAGGGAGCGACCCACAGGCTCGGCTGCAGCCAGAGAGCCTGCCCCTGAGCCCCCAGCTCTCTCCTGGCCCCTCATCTTCCTCCAAGACCAGGGAGCTGGCCTCCCTGGTTGCCAGCCCCTCGGACCAGCAGGTACGTCTAGGTTTCAGCCCAGGAAGGACCTAGCACACTCCCCGAATGACCAGAAGCAGCTGGGCGGCCAAAAAGCCACCCAGACACCCTCTGGGTTCTGAGCCCACTCTGGATTCTTACTTCACCTCCTGCTTCCCTCCCAGATTTGCGGCTCTCTGGGAGGTTGTCCAATCCCCACAGCTGTTATGTTGTGATACACACACCTGTCGTGGGGATGCTGGGGTGAATGGTAGTGGGTGGGGTGAGGGCCGGGTGGGCAGGACAGAGACGTGCATGTCCCCAAAGACCTTGCCTCTAAGGGCAGGAGCGGTCGAGGCCGTTTCCGTGGGAACGGCCTAGAGGGACACTGACCAGAGGACCTGGCTGTGCGCAGAGTGTGGACCTGCAGGCATGAGACCTCCTCACTCGCCTGGCCCTGCCCCTTGTCACTCGCTGGTCGCTTAAGGCAAAGCCAGTCCTGAAGCTTCCTCTCCAACCCCACCCGCCCCGTCCCCACACTGTCCTCACAGGGCCAGCCCCTCTCTGCGGGCAGCTCCGGGCTTACACAGACATTCTTACTGCCCAGAATGCTCCCTCCCCGTCACTGCACGGTGGCTCGTTCTTGTCACTCGGGTCCCAGCCTGGAGGTCACCTCCTTGGGGTGGCCTCCCCTGGCCACCTGCTTCAAAGAGACCAGCCTCCTGACCTCACGGCCACTGGCTTTCTTGTCCTTGTGGCCATTTTAGGTTGAGTCTGTTCCCACTAGAGGGCGGCTTGCCTGCTCTCCCGCCCACCTGAATGCAGGAGGTGCTTCTGACACGTCAGGAGTTGGTGAATGAAGGCACCTCTGCTGCTCACGGGGGAGCCCCATGGTCGCCCACCCGATGCACTTCTGATTCCCTGCCCCGTTCGTGACCAGAGTAGACCACCTACATGTTGTTGGCCTCTCTCTCCGCAGCCAGCTTGGCCGCCACACTCTTCTGCTGTTTGGTGAGGAGATCCATCCTCTGGCGGCAAGCACGCAGCTCCTCTCTGAAAGCGGAAGGCAGAATCCGGACAAACTGTTGCCTGAAACCCAGTCCCTCTGCCTCACTCTCCCCAGGGCACCTCCGACTCTCCCCCACCCTCATGGGGGTGGTGGGACCAGGTGGCGCAAGGCCCAGGCCCACTCACAGTCGCCAGGGTCATTTCCCTCTGGCTCCCCCTTGCCCAGGCCAGGGGCTGTGGTCCCCTCATCTTTTCCAGGGATTTCTCTAACACAATCAGCGCATGAGCAGGGTCTTGTCCATCTGTTTTCTGAAAACCCTGCCAGGGGCCACCTGCGTGACCTCAGCCCAAAGGGGTGTTAATGTGAATCAGCACAAATGAATGAGCCCAGGTGTGTAAGGGGCACCTGGTGACAGGCCCGGGAGGGCTGCACAAAAGGGCAGATGGCCGCAAGGCCTCATCAGCCTTCTAGAACACGCAGACCAGACAGGACAACCAAACTCGGCACATGGGCCTGGACTGGATCTGGGTTTAGGACACGGGATCTAAAAGACATCCGGAGGACACACGGGGACACTGTGACACAGAGCTGCTCTACAGCGATATGAGGAGACGCTGTGAGCTTTCTGGGGTGGAGTCATGGTGCTGAGGTTATGTGGGGATGGTTTTATTCCTTTAGGAGACACTAAAGTGTTTAGGAGTAAAGTACCAGGAGGTCTGCAATTTGCTTCCAAATAACTTGGCAAAAAAAATCACAGCTAGGACTCACCAACACACACACACACGGAGAAAGACGTGATGGGAAAGGGGAACAGTGAATCAGGGTGTGGTACACGGGCGACAGCTCTGCCATTTGTTTCCAACTTTTCTGTACGTTTGAAATTTTTCTTTACAGTATTTGGGGAACACAGTCTATTGGGTCACTGCTGACCAAGCTAGAGTGGACAACGGGGCACCCCATGCAGACGGGGCACCAGCAAGGCCGAGGCCCAGCGGGACTGGAGAGGGCAGCCTCTACACACTTTTGGTGACAGCCCAGAAGGCAGGAGGAGGCCTGTCCGCCCAGGCTCCAGCCCCAGGGCCTGAAGAACGGTGGGCTCAGGCAGCTGCCTGAGCCAGGGCAGGCAGGTCCAGTGCCCCGACCACCCTCCTCTCGGCCATGGCCCCGTCAACCTCCGCTCCCCTCGGCTGTCCGTCACCTCATCTTCTGAATGAAGAGGTCCTGCTCCCCGTGCAGCTTATCTAGGGAGTTCAAGTTCTCCCGCAGGTGTGACGCCTGAATTCTGTCTCGGACAGTGGCTTTCTTCTTCCTTCTCTGGGCATCAGCGTCCTGCTCTTTCTCTGGACTCAACGCAGAAAGGACACCAGCTGCCATGGTGCGGCGAGGGCCTCCCACGTGACTCAGCCCCGGGCCACCTCCACCTTCCACGGGAGCAGGCTGCCTGCCCAGATGGATTACCAGCTGCATCCCGAGTCAGCATGGTCCTCAGCCTCCAGAGGAAGAGATCCCACCTCAAACTTTGCATCTTCTAGTTTATCTCCTTCTAGAAATTGAGGCAAGAGTTAAACAAACAGAAAGCAGACCTAGGCATTCAAGTCTGCAGTTCTAGGACAAATCTCGACGCCTCAAACTTGATGGGCAACTATAGTGATGGTGCCTCAGAGCAACGGTTCTCAAAGCATCGTCCAGGGAACCCTGGGGGGGTTCCCTACAACTCTTTCAGGGCGTCTGCAAAGTCAAAACTATTTTTGTAATAATACTAAAACATTGTGTGTCTTTTTCACTCTCGTTTCATAAGTGTACAGTGGAGTTTTCCAGAGGCCACGTGACATGTGATATCACAACAGACCAATGAGATGCCGAAATGCGAATCCTGCCATCTTCTGTTAAACCAGACGCGTTCTGTTCCATATGACAGGTTCATTATTGCTATTTTAAGTGATTAAATAATTATAAATTTTTTTCAACTTTAATTTTTAATACAGTAAACATTAAAAGATACAACTTACACAAACAAAAGCTCTTTGGGTCTTCAATAAATTTTAAGAATGTAAAGGGGTTCCCTCACAAAAAAAGTTTGAGGATTATTGTCTTAGAGAATCACTGCAGACTTCCAGCAAAACACAGCAAATTGAACTATTGGGTTTATCTCCTCTCCTTCATTAAATCTCAGTAAAAATGACTGAAAAGGAGTTCTAAAAGGCACCAATCCACAGTCACAAGGCAAACAGGACAGGGAAGACAGTGGATGAAAGAAGGCAGCACCATTTCAGAAGATGGGAAGTTCACGGGCAAGTGGCATCTGACCTACGACACGACAGCGTTGGAAAAGGAGCTGGGATGGTGGGGTGGAGGGCCGAGGAAATTAGTTTCCAGATTGAATTGTCCTGTCCAGTGCCTAGCACCAGCCCAAATGAAGGCATAGCTTAGAAAAATTTCAGGTCATCAGAGATTCTTTTTTTTTAATCTAAAAGCTTCCAGGAAAAGAAAACAAAAATAAGTCACATCCAAAGGATTGGAATAAAAATGGCATCAGATTTCTCAATAGACACATTGGAAACTAGAAAACTATGGTCTGCCACCTTCAAAATTCTCAGCCATAATTTATCTTTCTTTTAATTAAAGACAGAATGAAATAAGCTCCCCCTTTGAGAGAAAATATAAGTTTAAAAGATGTAGCATCTCTGAAAATAGATAACCAAAGGGCACCTATAAAGCACGTCGCTTGTGTTCATTGCTGCTGAACGTGTGTTATTTGTGCAAGACCTTTGTTACTGTGGGAGACCAAGATTGGCCACCTCAAAATACGTCCCTTTACCTTGATTATTTTCTCTGAAGGACATTTGACCTTCCCCTCCCAAACTTCCTAAAGAATTTAACAAAGAAGCCCTGTTACAGAAAGGAGCCATATGATAACTGTAGTATAATGAAAAATAGATGTGATAAGAACGGCACCAACAAGCCCATGTTATCAAAAATTCTGTCTCTCCAGCCACATTCCCTAGGTGGCCCTCTAAAGAGTTGTCTGACAAACATTTGTATTTCCATCTCTATGTGAATTGTCTTCTTCCCCTCTGAAATCCCCAACCACTACCCCAACATCCTCCTTTGTCTATCTGAATATGCTATTTAAGGTGAAAGCCTCCACCATTTGTTGAGAAACTCAGTTTCCCTGGTTTCTCCCACGTATACATGTTATTAAATTTTGTTTGATTTTCTCTTGCTATTTGGTCTCATGTCAATTTAATTTGTAGCCCAGCCAGAAAGGACCCAGAGTGGGTGGAGGATAGTCTTCCTCCCCTTCATTACCATCTTCCATGAGAGGGACGTTGTCCCAAAGCTCCTCTTCAAGGAATAGGTTAGCATCTTCCTCCATCTTGGGAACCAGAAATTAGCTACAAAAAAAAAAAATACAAAATATAGATGAACAAGATCATAGATTTTTTTAAAAACCTAAAAAATTGGATTTCAGGGCCGGCCCCGTGGCTTAGCGGTTAAGTGCGCGTGCTCCGCTACTGGTAGCCCGGGTTCGGATCCCGGGTGCGCACCGACGCACCGCTTCTCCAGCCATGCTGAGGCCGTGTCCCACATACAGCAACTAGAAGGATGTCAGCGATGATGTACAACTATCTACTGGGGCTTTGGGGGGAAAAAAATTGGATTTCATAAAAATTAACAATTTCTCTTGAAAACAGACATTAGGAAAATGAATAGATAAGCTACAGACTAGGAAAAAATATTTGCAGCACATATATCTGACAAAGGTCTTGTATCCAGAATATATAAAGAGCTCCTAAATATCAACAATATAAAGTTCAAACCCTAATTGAAAAGTTGCAAGAATTTTAAAACATATATGACAAAAGAAGATATACAAATGGCCAATAAGCTCGTGAAACTTTGTGCAACATCATTAGTCATTAGGGAAATAGAAATTAAAACCACAATGAGATACTACTACACACCTATTCGAATGCCTAAAATAAAAAAAACTAAATACTAAATCATAACACTGAATGTTGTAAACAGACATTCACCACATGACCCAGAAATCCTACTTTGAGGTATTTACCCAAGAGAAACAAAAATATGTCCACAAAAAAAACATGTACAGGAATGTTTATAGCCACCTTATTCATAATAGCCCCAAACTGGAAACAACCCAAATGTCCATCACTATGAGACTGGATGACAAATTACAGTACATTCATACAATGGAATGATACTCAAGAATAAAAAAGAACTACGTCTGATACACACGACAACCTGGATGATCTCAGGAACATTACGTTAAATGAGGAAGCCAGACACAAAAGACGACATACGAAGCCCAAATACAGGCAAAACGAGGGACGGTGGTAGAAATCAGATGCAGTGATGGCTTCCGGGCTGGAGGCAGGGGGCGGAGGTGGGGAAGGGCTGTGGGCGCAGGTGGGGAATGGAGTTGCTCTGAGCGTGTTTCGAGTGGTAGTTACATAGGTGCAAGCAATTGTCAAAACTCCCCCGAACGAACATTTAAGATGTGTGCGTGTTACGGATGTTAATGTTATCCCAGTAACACACATGCAGTCACAGTTCAAAAACAATTCTTAGGGAATTTCACAATATTCACTACACTTTGGTTATCATTTTGGGAATGTTAGGAGCTTGCCTGTGTAGAACTTGGTATGGAATGTTGATATTAAATGTCGATATTATGCAGGAGACACTAAAATGGGAGATGAGTTTGTTTTTCATTTCTTAATTTAGCAATTGCTTCAGAATAATTCACTGAAAAATATTTTCAAAGCCTAACAATGTTTCCTGGATAAATTATTAATAAATCAATGCCAGTAGTTTATTTTTTTAAATGCTACAAAGAAACAATTGTGCATTTAAGTTCTGAGAGGCAGAATTTTAAGGCGTCTTGTAAAATACTGTACCAACAACATTCCTCCCACCTGAAAATATCTATTAACCCACTGATCTGTGAATGGCTGGGCTTTCAGGGGATATTTACAAGGTGGTCAAACCTGCTCTGCTCCGTGCTCATGAGTTCCGTGTGCTTATCACAGCATAGCTAAGTTGACGCCTCAGTGGGTGACAGTCTGATGAGAGGTGGAACATCACACACACAGTTCTATTTAAAATGATTACATTAAACCACATACAATTTGAACGTCCAGTTAAAGATGGCTGTTCCAGACAAGGGGCCTCTGATCTCTCTTAAACCCTCATTAAAACAACAGTGGAAGGATTCAGTTTTTTCAATACATGACTCCACAACAAGAAGGCAAATGGGAGAAGAAACAGTCTGAACAGAGCAGAGGCTGGGAAGTGGAAGGACGAGTGGTAACCGCCCTGTGGATGGAGGTGCCAACTGACCCTTAGGCAAAAAAACTTGAGCCCCAGAACCCATATGCATCGCACAACCTGTGAAAGGCTCAGGAACTGGGTGTCTCTAAAGTGGGGGTGAAGTAGATCAAAAACAGAGATTTGCTAAAACATGCTTAAGAAACCATTGGAACTTTTGTTTTTGGTAGTGTGGCTGGCCAGCATGCCAGCCATCACACTGAAAATAACCAAAAATGCTGGATAAAACTGTATTTTAATTGTCTTATGAACCTTGAAGAATTGACAAGAAAATAAGAAATTATCAGGTCAAAATCTAAGTGAAGGCAAGAACATAAACAGATTAAATGACCAAGCTAAAGAAAAGTATCTTATCAAATTGGATTAAAAAACCAATAACAACAACAAAAATCTAACTCTCTACGACTTAAAAGAGACATCCAAAACACAAGCTTTCAGAAGCACTGCATTTTAAGTCAGAAAAAGATGCACTGTGTAGAAACTATGACCGGAAGCTGGCGGGGTTATCTAGAAACAGACAAAATGCTTGAGGCAAAAGCAGCTGCAGCAGTGGAGAGGGTCACGGTCAGACCAGATGACAGCGGGGGTTTCAATCCACATGCGCTCAATAACATGGCTACAAAATAACAAAAGCAAAGATTGACAGAACCAGGAGAAAGAGTCAAAAGTACAAACACCAGTGGGAAATTTTAACACACCTCTCTCAGGAACTGACAACAAAACCAGATAAAATAAGTCATGAATGGCATGCATTTAAACAACATCCTCAACACACTGTGCCCTTACAGACGTACATAGAATATACACGACAGCTCTAGAATGGTAAGGGCTCCCTTAGAGCACACACAGAATATTGAAAAAAAACTATTTACTGGGCCCAAAGCAGGTCTCAATAAATGTCAAAGGGCTAAAATCATACAAAGCCTGTTCTTTGACCAGAAGTAACCAGCCCAAATCAGTAACAAATAGAGAACTATAAATTCACCTTATTTATGGAAAATAAGAAACACACTTCTAAATAACCCATGGGTCAAAGAAAAAATCATAATAGAAATTATAAAATTAGTTATAATGAAGATATTATCTATCAAACTGAGTGTATCTAAAGCAGTACAGAGTAAATTTGTAACCCTGCATGCACAGATTAGGAAAGAAGACAGGCTAAAAATTAATGTGCTAAACATTCGATCCAAGAAATTACAAAAAGAACTGCAAAATAAACCCAAAAAAAGGAGAAGGAAGAAAATAAAAAAGATTAGAAATTAATGCAACAAAATCAAACATGGAGTAGAGATATTCCTCAAAGCCAAAAGTCTGTACTTTTAAAAGATTTATAAAATTAACAAATTTCTAATGAAACTGATAAATAAAAAGAGAAGGAACAAATTATCCATACTAGAACAAGAGACATTAAAAAACAATAAATGTCATGAACAACTTTATGCCAGTAAATTTGGAAATTTAGACAATGGACAAATTATTAGAAAAATATTACTAACCAAAATTGTTTCAAGCAAAAAAAAAATAGCAAACTCAAAAAGTCTTGTAAGTATAAAAGAAACTCAATCAATAGTCAAATATGTTCCCACAAAGAAAACTCTAGGCTCAGAGGCTTCGCCACCAAGTCCTGTGAAACAGCTGAGGGACAAAATGTTCCGATTTCACACATGCTCTTCCAGGAAAGAGAACCAGGACATTATTTCGTGGTGCTCACTTAACTTTTGTTACCAAAGCCTGATAATGAAAGTAGAGAAAGGAAAACAATGGCCCAGCCTCACTCAAGAGCATAGATGCAAAAATCCAAAGTGAAGTATTACCAGCCTAAATCCAGCAATATAAAAACAGGAGAATATATCATGACCAAGATGGGTTTATTTAGCATTAGAAATCCATTTAATTCACCCACATTAGCAGACCAAAGGGGGAGAATTATATGATCAACTCAATAAATGTAGAAAAAGTATTGATAAAATTCAACATTCCATTTATATTTTTTAAAAAGCTTAGCAAACTTGCATTAGAAATGAACTTCTTTGAAGTGATAAAGGGTATATGCCAACAATAATCTACAGGAAACATCATACTTAATCAGAACCATCACGAGCATTCCCTTTAAGACTGAGAACAAAACAGGGATGCTTCCTAAAAACCCCCTCCACTCAATATTCACTAGGCCTCCCGGCCAGAACAGCCAGCTGTAAAGAAATAAGAGATGTGGAAGAGATTTCAGATAATATGGTTGTATACGTGGAAACTCCAAAACGAATATACAGATAAATGACGAAAATTGTGAGAAAATGTAGTAATGTTGCTAGATATCAATTCAATAAAAATCAATTATATTCCTATTTCTCAGAACAAATAATGAGAAAATAAGATTTGGAAAAGCTACCATTTACAATTACATCAACAGATACGAAGTGCTTAAGAATAAATACAATAAAAGATGTGCAAGACCTCTATAGAGAAAATGCTGAGACTCCACTCAGTGACATCAAAGGAGACCTAAATAAAAAACAAAGGGAACAAATGATCCAGTTTCTTCAACAAATGGACATCACGGGGGAAAAGGAGAAGGGGGGACTGTTTTAAATTAAAAGGGCCTTAAGAGACAAGTCAATCACACGCAACGTGGATCTTGATTCAAGCATGCAACTGTAAAAGACATTTTTGAAATAATGTGGGAAAATGAACATAAATTGGTATTAGATGTTATTAAGAAATTAAAGTTAATTTTGTTAGAGTTGATAATGATTTTCTGATAATTATTTTTCAGAAAAAAGTTGATAATTATTTTTCAGATAAAAATAAGTCTTTATCTGTTAAAGTTGAATACTAAAGTATTTACAGGTGAAATATTATACCTGGGATTTTCTTTAAAATTCATCAACCAAAAACTAAACCTGAGGGGAAGTAGATGCAATAGGAATGGTATGATGCTGATAACTACTGAAGGGGGTCATGGACACCCGGGAGTTCATATTATCATTTTCCCTACTTTTGTGACTTTGAAATTTTCCATAATAAAAGTCTAAAAGAAGAATAAAGCCAATATAAATAAATGAATGGAGAGGTGCATGTTCAAGGACTCAATGTTGTCAAGATGCCAGTTCTCTCCAAATTGCTCTATAGATTCACTATTCCCCCAACCAAAATCCAGTAGGAGTGTGTGTGTGTGTGTGTGTGTGCGCGCGCGCGCGCGCGCGCGCGCGCTCGTGCAAGCGTACGTGCAAGCAGTGGTGCAGTGGGCAAGGAACGGACATCTCAATCAACACGCTAAGAAACTTGGCATTCACCCTGGAAATCAGTTCCACGTAGATTAAAGACTCGCATGTGAAGAGCAAAACTCTACAACAGTGAAGGGGCGGGGGGTGGGGGGTGGTGACCTCAGCGTTTCTTAAACAAGACGTGAAAAGCATTAGCCACAAGAGGAAAAACTGGTATAGAGTTACAGACATTGAAATTAAAAACTTCTGTTCAGATGACACCCTGAGGAAAGTTAAAGAAAGGCTACAAAGTAGGAGATTACCCAAAAGGTTTCCCATCCAGACGGCGTAAGGAACACTCACCAATCAGTAAAGAAGAGGGACAGCCCAATAGCAAAACGCAAGACGTCAACAGGCATTTCACAACAAAGGACATTCGAATGGCCAGTAAATGGGGCAGTCCTCTGTCCAGTTGGTCAGCGTGTCCTAATTCACGCCTGTTGTCCCGGCATCATTAATAGTGCTCCCTTTAACTTTTAGCAGTATCCTGGTTTGAATGATACACACTTCTTTTTTCTGGTAATAAACCATAAAAAGTTATTCAACCTCATTTGTAATTAGGTAAGTGCAAATTACAACCACAATGAACTATCCTTACGTAGTCAGTGGACCTGGTAAGACATTCCAAGCCCGACAATACCAGGTGCTGGCAAGGATGTGAAGCAGCGGAAATGGTCCTACATTAATGGTGGGAGTGAAAACTGGGACAAATACTTTGAAAAGGGTTTGGCATTACCTAGCAAAGTTAAAAATATATACATATACCCTCTACATTACTTTCCTATTGATGCTGAAACAAACTACCACAAACTCAGTGAGTTAACACGAATTTATTGTTCATAGTTCCAGAGGTCAGAAGTCTGAAATGAGTCCTCTGAGCTCAGGTCAAGGTGTCAGCGGGGCTGCATTCCTTTTTGGAGGCTCGAGGGGAGAATTCATTTTCTTGCCTTTTCCAGTTTCTGGAAGTCACCCACATTCCTTGGCTCAAGGCCCCAATCTACCATCTTCAAAGCCGGCAATGTCAGGTAGAGTCTTTCTCATGCTGCTATCTTTCTGGTTCTCTCTCCTGCCTCTTCTTCCACATCTAAGGACCCTGTGGTTGCACTGGGCACACCTGGGGAATCCAGGATAATCTCCCCATCTCAAAGTCAGCTGATTAACAAACTTAATTCTGTCTGCAACCTTAATTCCCTGTTGCCATGTAATCTACCATATGTACAGGTTCCAAGGATTAGGACACGGACATCTCCGGGGGGCCATTATTCTGCCCACCATACCCTCTGACTCAGCAAGTCCTCTTCTAGGTGTATCCCCTACAGAAACTCTTAGATGTTGTATTCATTTCCCGGGGCTGCCATAACAAAGTACCACAAACTGGGTGTCTTAGAACCACAGAAACGTATTCTCTCACGGTTCTGGAGGCCAGCAATTGGAAATCAAGGTGCCGACAGGGCCATGCTCCCTCTGAAGTGCTACGGAAGGATCTCTTCCAGGCCTCTCTCCTAGGTTCCGGTAGTTCCCTGGCTTGTGGCAGCCTAACTCCAATCTTTATACGAAGTTCTCTCTGTGTGCATGTCTACGTCCAAATTTCTCCTTTTTATAAAAATATGTATCATATTGGATTAGGGACCACCCTACTCTCGCATGACATCATCTTAACTAATTACATCCCTAATGACCCTATTCCCAATGAGGTCACATTCTGAGATACTGGGGGGTAGGACTTCAACATATGGGTTTTCTTGAGGAGATACAATTCCACTCATAACACACACGAATATCAGGAGACATAACAAGACCTCACGGAGCAGCACTCTGGACAACCCCACCGCCATCCACAGGATGGCACGCTCCATCCCATGGAAGACGCATTGGTAGTGAAGCTGAAGGAATACGCTACATGCAATGGTGTGGATGGATCTTTTAGGCGTAGCTGAGAGGGAAGACACACAAAAAGCACATAAACTGCTCCTCCTCTTCCCCTTCCTTTCGCTTTCAAAGTAGGTTCCCCAGGTGGACGGGTGAAGCGGGATCCACCGTGGGCCAGACCAGGGTGTCAGAGCCCGGCTGGTGAGGGAGACGCCTGTGTGTGGGGCTGAGGCCCAGAGCCGGATGTCAGAGCCTGAGTGGGAGGAAGGCAGCCCCCTGGGGGCGGTCCAGTGGAGGGTATCAGAGCCCAAGCAGGGCCGGTGTCCCCTGTGAGAGCAAGCCAGCTCAAGCCCGGGAGGGATGACATAGCTACACAGCCTCAAAGTGCCTCCCAACAAAATACTTGTTACTTACAAAAGGAAAAAGTAACTTCCCAGTGGAGATTCCGGCAGACACCACCTTAATCAAGTGATCAAAGAAACATCATCAGTAATGTGACAAATGGACCACTGTGAGCCACCTGACAGGATGGAATGAGCAGAAAGGGAGCACATGGCATCACTTCTGTGACCTTCTTGTCAAAGATGTGTAATGGGAATCTAACCATGATGAAACATCAGACAAACCCAAACGGAGGGGCTTTCTACAAAGTAATTGTCCTGTAACCTTCAAAGTTTCAGGGTCACGAAAGCCAAGGAAAGGCTCAGGGACATTCTCGACTGAAGGAGACTAAAGAAACAGGATGACAACTCAGTACAATGCATGATCCCAGACTGGATCCCTTTGATTTCCAGATTTTACGGGATCAACCGGCAAAAGATGCTCATCAGGGGCTGAGGATCAGATGTAGTGACGTGTCCATGTTAGTCCCTGACTTTGATGGTTGTGCTGCGGTTATGCTGGAGAAGGGCCTTGCCTGTAGGAAACACGCTCTGAAGTATTCGCGAGTGATAGGCTACCATGCAGACTATATACTCTCAAATGCTTCATGAAAAGAAGGTGTTTGTGCTGAACTTGCAATTTTTATGTAAATTTGGGACTGATTCAAAAATTAAAAATATATACAGCATAATTCCATTTATATAAAGTTTAAAAACAGGTGAAACAATTATATTGTTTAGGTGTATATGTAGGTGTTAAAACCAAAGAGAAGCAGGGAACTTGGAATCACAGAAGTCAGCCTAAGGTCTGGAGAGGGGCTGCATGTGGCAAGGGCAGGCGTGGTGGGGAGACCCTTGGGGTGCTGGCAGGGTTCTATTTCCTGACTTGGCAGTGGCTATTGATGTTCGCTTTGTAGCCAGACTTCAAACTGTCATGTGAATTTATGTGCCCGCCGTCTGTCTGCAGAGAATACCTATCAGGGAATTCTTCCGAACTGTGGACACCAGAGCAGGTTCGCTCCTTCCCTTGCTCAGTACCTGGCTCACAGAAGTTCAAGGAACGTTTGTTAGATACATAAATGTGAGCAGAGAAAAGGAGTATTAGTTTATGGAAAACAAAATTATAGAGGCCTAGCCACTTCCAAAAACAGCTTATCCATTTAAACACCAAATTGGGGTGACTTCGGAAGCAGGAATGGTGCCCGTCCTTTCCTCTGCGTAGACACCCCGGGCGCCGTCCTCTCGCCGCCGGGCTCACCCCGGAGTTTTGTTCAACGCTGTCATAAGGTGCCATGACAACATCGCAACAACGCCGCAAAGCCAGGCGCAGACCCCAGAACTGGCTGCACCGGCGCCCAACTGCAACCAACTGGGCGAGACCCGCACGAACGGTTCTCTCTCGGGCAGAACTTCCACGGTGAAGGCCCCCGAGCCCAGCCCCGGGCTCCGGGGCGAACGGACCCACCTCTGGGCTGATCCTCGCGGGGTCGGAGCGGAGAAGCCCCTCGGCGGCGGCCGCGCACGGCTGCTCCTCGGCGGCGGGCAGCTCCATGGCAACGGACGGCTCCACCGCTGGGGCGGGGGTGGGCGGGGTACTCGCGCGCCGCGCTCCCCCGCCGGGCGATGGCTCGGTCCCCGCGCAGGCGCAGTGCGGCAGAGGAGGCTCCGCGCGCGCGCGCCCCGGAGCGCGGGAGGCGGGGATGCGCTGCCTGGTGGTCATCGCCCGCGCCCCGCACCCGGCCCTGGCGGAGGCGGCCGCAGCCCGCCGCGGGGGAGTCCAGCGCTGCTCGGCGGCCCGGACGCCGCGCCAGGCCGCCTCCCCTGGTTTGGCCCACGCCGGTGGAAGCTCGGATTAGTTGCCAGCTTTGAAAAATAGGAGAGTTCGGGGCGCAGCGATTAAGTTCCGGCGCTCCGCTGCGGCGGGCCGCCGTTCGCAGGGCCGCCGTTCGCAGGTTCGAATCCCGGCGCGGAGCGACGCACCGCTTATCAAGCCATGCTGTGGCGCCGTCCCATATAAAGTAGAGGAAGGTGGGCAGGGATGTTAGCTCAGAGCCCGTCTTCCTTAGCAAAGAGAGGAGGATTGGCAACAGATGTTAGCTCAGGGCTGATCTTCCTCACCAAAAAAAAAAAAAAAAAAAATAGAGTGCGCATAAAATCCGATTTTCCCCCTTCTCTTTGTAACATGGGAGACCTGGCACACTACTCCAAACCGGGCTGGAGCTGAATTGGGCTTCCCCCACGCATTCTCCAGTCCCCGCCACCCTGTCCGAGGCCCAGTGTCACCTGCTACCCCGTTACACCTTCCTCTCTCTGTGTGACCTGCGTGGTCCCTGGGGTGTGTTTGCAGCAGAGATGTGGGAGTGTGAGGTAAGGGCCCTCGCCCTAGGCCACCCAGCGCCAGGACCTGGGCACACGAGTGAATCAGGTGTGTCCCCTGCCCTGGCAGAGCCTGGCGCCTTTCAGCACCTCGCCTGCATGTGACTTACCAGGCGGCTGGCCTTGCTAGCCACTCGCTGTCTTGAACCAGTGGCTCCTGATGCCACAGTGAGGCCCAGGACGTCCTTTAGTGTTATCCAGGGATGGTGCTCCGTCGGAGCCAGTAAGCCTTGCAAAAAGTGCAGCATCTGTGGGAACTGTGAAAATTAGCGTGGTAACACCATGTCACCTCTGCCCTCATCTTGCCTAGTGGTGCCCAGGTCTTCTCCCTTCTCAGAATCCTGCACCTGAGGAACAGAACTGCATCACCACACCAGCCCATGATAGTTTTCCTGAGAGAAATTGTACTGCTCTTCCCCACCCCACTCAAATCATGGGGCTTCTTTCTTATCAGCTTTGCTTCTCTGGGCCTGTCCACATTCATGATTAATGCACTTTCTACTAAAGAAGGGAAGGACAGTAAAAGACTGAAAACAGCCCAATGTCACCAATCAGAACTGGTGAAGGAAGCTCTGCTATGGCTGCACCATGGAACGGCTGTGAAAGGTACAAGGACTGTTTCTATGTTCTGCCGTGGAGTGATCTCCAGAACATATTGTTAAGGGGAAAAAATCAAGATGCAGAGGAGTGTGTATAGTATTTTATCTAAGAAGGGGCAATAAAAATATACATACATGCATACTTTCTTACATTAAAAAGTAACATAGAAATGGTTACCAACCAGAAGCAGGAGGATCAGGAGTAAAAACTAGATTTCTCTAAATGTGCTTGTACATTTGACTATGGAAGTGTGTAATTATAAAACCAAAAATAAATTAAAATAGAAAAAAATAATTCCTAAAAATTGGAAACAAAATGAAACAAATGAACCTTACTGTATGTCAGGTTCGTGGCTTAACCAAAGAGAAAAGGATAATTTCAAGTGACTTTAAACCTGTTATGAGAGGTTCGGGGATTCGATCGGAGGCGTAAAAGACACTTTCCACTCCAAACAAATGGACTGAAGGTATATTTTATTATATAGAGGATAGTAAAGGCGATAGTCTGCAAACAGATCCAAATAGGTCAAGTATTAAGAGGGGAAAAACATCAGCCCGACTGGAAAGGGAAAACACCCACATCGGCTGAAGAGAAATGACACAAATCAACCGGAAAGAGAAACACCAGGTTGACCGAAAAGAGAACACATCAAATCAATTACTTCATATCAAATCAATTACTTTACATCAAATCAATTACTCACAACATCCACGCCCCACTGCCGGGAGAGCCCTGTCAATCGACGCGGCTGGGCAAGGATCACACGTCCTGGGCAAGGCATCCCTTTCACAGGTGGAACTCTCACTGGGTCTCAGTTTCCAGCAGTTTTTATACCATCAGTAATTTTCAGAGTAAGCAATTACAGAGTTTGCAGAGCAAGCATTTAGTGTTCCCATGCACAAAATGGTTATCAGTGGCGTACGTGCACTGAGCCCCCTGGCTAACGTCCCAGCCCAGTAGTTGTGTACGTGCATTGTTCTCTTTGGTTATCGTCCCAGCCCGGCACAGATGGCCAGTCCATCCCGTGCTACGACGCTCCAAGAGCCTTGAAATGTTACAACTTGCAACTCCCTCCGTGAGAGAAGGGCCAGTTCCCACCACGCAGAAAGCAGCTTTTATATTTCTTTTTGTGCTGGTGGCTGTAGGTCAATGGAGCGGCCAAACATGGCTGTACTCATGTCAAGACAAAACCCCACAATTTGACTACGTACCTAGTAGTCTATATCTTGAGGGCAAGAAGAGCTGTGGAGAAATCCTAAATTGTTTGCAGTAATCCTGGTTTTAGTAATAACATTGATATTGCTATTCTGGAATTATATAAAGTGGAATAAAGCAATAAATAGTATGACAATGTTAGGAACCAGTATTTTCAGCTTGAGAGAAGAGATAGAAATATGAAATAAGTGAAAAATCTTTAATCCTGGATGTGAATGGGAAATATTAGTATGAATTAATATGATTTTTTCCTTTTAAAATGTATTTCTTAGCTCTGTCCACTGAAAAGGTCTAGAACTGTCCAGAATGGTAGCCACTGGACACATGTGGCTATTTAGATTTAAATTAATTAAAATTAAATACTTGAACAAATGTTTGTACACCAATGTTCACAGCAGCATTATTCACAATAACCAAACGGTGGAAACAACCCAAATGTCCATCAATGGATGAATGCAAAAACAAAATGTAGTGAATACATATAATGGAATATTATTCAGCCTTAGAAAGGAAGGAAATCCTGACACATGTTACAACATAGATGAAGCTTGAGGACGTTATGCTGAGTGAAATAAGCCAGACACAAAAGAGCAAATATTGTTTGATTTCATTTATATGAGGTCCCTAGAGGGGTCAAATTAATAGAGATGGAAAGTAGAATGGAGGTGGCCAGGGGCTGGGGGAGAAGTGGGTTTTTTTTAAATGTTGACAGAGTTTCAGTTTGGGAAGATGAAAAAGTTCTGAAGATGGAGGGTGGTGATGGTTACACAACAATGTGTATGTACTTACTGTTGCTGAACTGTATGCTTAAAAATGGTTAAAATGGTAAATTTTATGTATATTTTACCACAATAAAAACATTTTAATTAAATAAAATTTAAAATGCCATTCCTCAGGCACAGTAGCCACGTTTCAAGTGTTCAGTGTACCCACGTGGCTAGTAGCGGCCATGTTAGGTGGCCCAGATATAAAAAGTGCCCACCATTCCCTCGGTCTGCCCTGGTCTAAAAACAATCACAGTCCAGTAGCAACGAGCACTCTTAGCACCGACTGTTGTCCCTACATGCCATTTCCCGCTAAAAGAAACCATACCTTCTTAGAAAAATGACTGATTTCTGATCTGAGGCAGAAAACGTACAAGATGATCCTGGAGCATCTTATTGACAGAAAGAAAGGCAATTATCAAGGATTCTAGCATGCATCAGAAGATTCATTAACCAGTTTGGAGGAGCTCTCACTGGCCAAAGTAAGGACAATTTAAGGATCAAAAAGAAAAGTAACTACGATGGATAGAAGCCCATCAAATATATTAATGTCCATGAGTTCATTTTTTAAATACAATCCTCATTGGTCACCTTTGAAGGATGCTAGGCTACTAAGTCACTATTCTGAAGACTGTTGTAGCAGCCATGGGGGACATCTCCAATCTCCCTTCAAGAATGGATTTGCATTTGGCCACAGGGAGCACAGCTACTGCCGTGGTGCAGCAGTGTTGGAGCTGACCCCGGTCGCTCTCTGGGTAGCCCCTGGCCAGTGACTGAGCATGGCAGGGTCTCTAGGGCCTGACCATGTCCACCAACACAGGACCCGTCTAATGGACAATCTCTGCTCCAGATCCTCCACTCCCCTCCTTTGGGTTGGCCAAAACTTTGTCAGATTTGCACTAGAGTTAGGCTCTCCCTGCCCACTTCTGCTTCCTTTCACTTTCCAGTCACAGGTTTCAGATCAGTATTGTGGTCTGAAGGCTTTCTCAGCCCAATTCCACTTCCTCCTCCTTGATCTTTTGTAGGCATGAGCCCCCTGAATTGCATTTCTAATTCCATCTCGTGGTCTGCTGACTGGAGGACCCAAATTGACACAGTTGGTGCCAGGAATGGTCTGAGAAAGCAATGGTAATATGGTGATTTGTAACTGGAGCTGGCAATAAGGAGCCCATCCTGGGTAGTATGCGGATGCCTTGAACAAGGTGGCAGCCCATTGGTAAAACTCCCACCAATAATAAATTGGGAGAGTGGTGGCTGGTACAGTGATTGAGAAGATGTGTGTTTGGAGGACAAAGGATATGTATACAAGAACAGTACAATGATCTGACCGTTACTAAGTTGCACAGACACCCTACAGAGGGATCATGAAAAGTTGGAGACAATTAACAGACAATTGAAACTAAGTGTGAAGGCCAGAGCTTCTTGGTAGTTTATAAAGAGGCTCTTCTCTCCTTCAGTGGGAGAAGAGGAGAAGCTGGAACCAAAACGAGGGCTGAATAGTTAGAGATGTTGAGCTTCAAAGATGACTGAATCTCGATCATGGTAGATTTGCTATATCAAGGTCAGGGTCCTCGTTGGGAAGACTTTGACACATGGGATGGGGATTTCTAGGTGGATGCCCAGGAGGTTTTGTCTCTGCAGACTCTTCTGAAACTTCAGAGCCTGCAAAGATGCCTCACCCCTCCCAAAGAGGAGCTAGCACCCCCCTCATGTGGGAAGACACTGCAGAGGTCTCCCAAACAAGGCAACCCGGTCTCTTTCAGGATCTGTCTCCCGGCCGCCAGGCTGGCAACTAGGGATAAGTGTGGCCATAACCTCATTGAATACACGCTGGGCCTGATGAGAGAGAAGACACAGCATGTCCCGTCTGGGGGAATGGGTTTCAAGGGTGCTTGGTCAAGGGGGCTGCAACTGAGACTCTGGAAGGGAGAGTTTATTGTCTTAGGGCGTTCTCTCGGGATACGAGATTTCATACTCTGGCAAGGACCCCAGAGGATGGGGGAACTCACTGCCTTAGTCGTGAAAATCCTCCAAACTTGGTGAAAACTATAAGCCCAGAGATCCAAGAAGCCCAGCAAACCTCAAGCAGAATAAATATAAGAAAATCACACCAAGACATATAATAATCAAATTGATGAAAATGAGAAACAAGGAAAAACTCTTTAAAATACTTAGAGAAAAGACACCTTTCATACAGAGCAACAAAGAAATGTCAGCCAACGTCTCGGGAGAAGCCAGAGGCAATGGAGCAACGACGTGAAAACACTGAAAGAAAGGAAAAGAAAAACACAAAACACCGACGACCTAAACTTCTGCACCAGAGAAAACAGCTCTCAGAAATGAGGGCGATTTCATGGTGTGCAAATTATATCTCAACAAAGCTGTTATTTAAAAAGTATTTGTGAAAAATAAAGGCAAGTTTCTGCTTCTGAGTGAGAGGGAGTAACAGGGACAGATTTTCCTTCTGCCTGAAACACCTAGAAACTCAACAAACTCTGTGGGACAACAGTTGTCAAGTTATTGGACACTGGGGAGCTAAGGACCACGATCCTGGAGAGGTGGGGACAAACGAGGTGAGACCTCTGACTGCCCCAGTTTATTGCCTGGAGAGAGCTCCCAGGCCACCATGCAGGGAAGGGCGGCCCAGGCGGAGCATGAGCAATGAAGGAATATAGACAACATGGATTTCAACAAGATGAAAAACTTTGACTCTTCAAAAGATATTGTTAAGAAAATGAATAGGCAAGCCCCAGACTGGGAGAAAATATTTGCCAAACATATATCCAACAAAGGACTTGTATCCACAATATATAAAGCACTCTTACAACTCAATAATAGGAAGACCAACAACCTCATTTTTAAATATTGACACAAGATTTGAACAAGTAAATAAGCATGTAAAAAAATGCTCGGTGTCATTAGCCATTAGGAAAATGCATGTTAAATCCACAATGAGATGTCTCTACATAGCTACAAGAATGGCCAAAATTAAAGATATAATCAAGTGTTGATGAGGCCCAGGATGAGTTAAAATCTCATACATCGATGGTGGGAATACAAAATGGTGCAGCCACATTGGGAAACAGATTGGCAGTTTCTTATAAAGTTAAACATACATTCCCCTTACAATCCCATAGTCCCACATCTAGATATTTATTCAAAAGAAGTGAAAATGTGTGTCTACACAAAGACTTATACTTGAGTGTTCAAAGCAGCTTTACCCCTAATAGCCAAAAACTAGGCACAGCCCGGATGTCCATCAGCAGGTGAGTGGTTAAACAAATTAAGGTATATTCATACAATGGAATTCTACTCAGCAGTAATAAATAAACTGCTGATCCAGGCAGCACCGTGGATGAATCTCGATGTGTTATGCTGAGTGAGAGAAGTCAGACACAAAGACTACTGCCTTACTCATCCATTGCTGCCAATAAATTACCACAAGATGCACGGCTTCCAATAGCACAGTGATCTCACAGTTTTGGCTCACTGGCTCGGTGTCGCTCACAAAGCTGCAGTCAAGATAGTGGCCGGGGCACGGTCATCTTAAGGTTCAACGGGGCGGGACCCACCTCCCAGCTCACTCTGGCCGTGGTGGGAGTCAGCTCCTCACCATCTCTTGGACCGAGGCCTAGTCTCCCGGTTCCTTGCCCCATGAGCCTCTTGCCACATCAGCTCCCGACGTGACAGCTGGCCTCATCAAAGCGAGCAAGCGAGAGAGCTTGCCAGCGAGGAGGAAGTCAGTCTTTTACACGCTGACCTTGGAAGCAGCATCTCATTGCTTTTGACACGTTGCTGGAACAAGTGAGGTCTAGACCTCACGCCAGGGAAGGGGTTTCCGGGAGGCAGGGGTCACTGGGAGCCATTTTAGAAGGCTGCCAACTTCCTACTTTGTGATTCCATTTACATGATGCTTCAGAAAGGGCAGAACTATAGTGACAGGAAGCAGACTCCAGTGGTTACTCGGGACCAGGGCTGGGGGAGATTGACTGCAAAGGGTCAGGATGGAACTTTTTGAGGTGGTGGAAATGTGCAATGTCATGATTATGGTGGTGGTTGTACAACCTACACATATTCCAAAACCCATCAAATTGTATACTTAAAATTAGTGAATTTTATTATAGGTAAATTACATCTCAATAAAGCTGATTAAAAATAAAACCTAGGCTCCAGGCCACAATTGAATGGGCTGTGCATGATTTGGCCCCTGCCTGCCTCTCTCTGCTACCCAAAACTCCTCCCTACATCACAGCCCACACTAGCCTGGCCTGGCTCCTGTTTGAACTTGCCAGTTCATTCCTGCCTCAGGGCCTTTGCACTTTCCGTTCTCTGCTGGGAACACTTACCTGGCTCCTGATATGGCTGGTTTTTTCTCCAGAAGAGATGGGATATAATTCAAGTCTCAGCTCCAATGTTAACTCACAGAAAGGTTTTCCTGACTGCCCTGTCTGAAGTGCCTCTCACCCTCAACACAGTTATTCTCTATTATTTTTATCTTGCTTAAATTCCTCCACAGCACATATTACATTTGAAACGATCTCTTTTGTTTGTTTACTCACTGAATGTCCATCTTCTTCCTTCTAGAAGGTGAGCTCAGTGGGGCAGGGACATTTTATATCTTATTCACATCCAACATCTAGACCAATACTTGGCACATAGTAGGATGAATATTCTATAAATATTTGTTAAGTGAATATTGATCTGTGTAGGGGCCTTTCTTGAGGGAGTTAATGAATGTATTCAAATATCGAGCCGAAAAAAGATAACAGCAAATCTCCAGCTTTATTCCTCCAACACCCTGCACAGAGGGTCAGCGTCTGGACCAGAGGGAGGCCGAGGCCACGGCCGCCTTCCTCGCAGAGTCCGGAGCAGCCTGCCGCTGGGTCTGGGGCAGGTCTCTTCTTCCCAGCCTCCCTTCTCAGGAGTTCTGTTGTCAATTCAGTCCTGCTCGCATCTCAAGTTGAATGTTTTTCTCACTTGATCGACAGCCCTTTTGTCAGGAGTGTTAATTCGTGTTGAACATTTTCTGTCACAGGAAAGAATTCAAATTGCCTCTTTAAAAAATGTAAAATACGAGAATAGAATTCTGACTCCACATTAAACATGAGCAATTGTACTTGGACGTCTATTTAGCTCGTGTAGAAAAAATTCTCTGAGTGGCCAAGCTTGATGGTTTATTGGTTCTCAGGGCCTTGATTACTAAAAACAGCAACAAACTGAAGCCGTGTCCTAGTGAAGTGCACCCTTTGTTTGGGTAGACGGCTGATCTCAGGCTGCTGGAAGGTTCTGCATTTGATCCTTTCTGCCAAGTTCCCTCTGCTTCTCCAAATGAATGGATTCCATCTGAAAAATCACAGAATTAATAATTACACTCTAAGCTCAAGAAAATTCTTCTCTGTGTCCCTGCCATTTTCTCTATTTGGTGCATTTTCCCAAGAAAATAATAAAGCAGCCTCACAAATATATCAGGCAGAGATTTTAAACTGAGCCTGTGCAGTCTCCCCTCCCGGGCCCCTGTGACTCACCTCTACCTCCCGGGGCCTGGCCTGCTGCTGCCATGGATTCAGGCCAGCTACCCGCCCAAGCCCTGGACTTGCTGCCATCTCCGCATAAGCTGAGAGCACCTGGCAAATCGATTCCCCAAAAGAAATAATGCAAAAAGGCTGCAGGCTGATGATCTCAAGAAGCAGCCGACCTGCAGACCATACTTTTGTGGTGACACCTGGGGCTAACCAAGCAGGCAGAGTCTCCATACCATCCAGGGCCGAATATGTGATTGTCCTGCTCAGGGCCCTAGGGGGAGAGCATAATGCCTCCCTGCACTAAATAGAAGAAAGAGGCAGCAGCCACTGCCCTGAGCCCCTCACCGGAGGGCCCTGCACGGATCCTGCCTGACGGAGAAGCCACCGTGTTACGTGTCAGATGAACAAAAAGGGAGACCACGGACGAGTTGACTAGACGTACAGGGATCAGATGCCTTAGGTTTGAAGTTCGAGCTTCTTTTTCATCACTGTGGTCCTGTACCAGGTCCCCTGTCCTGTGGTCTCAGTGTGCCAAGACAAGGGGGCCGAGGCGGCCCGTATGTGGACGAAGAGCACAGACCTCACCTGAAACGGAGAGCCTTCTGTGGACAGGGCCCCTCCTTCTTATTGATTCTGAAAGCTTCACAAAAGTCACACTTGGAGGATGGGGTTCTCCCCCCAAAAACACAACAACAGAACTGGAATAAACATGGGGAATAACCTACAGTATTTTCCAGAGAAGAGGGGTGCACCTGAGCACCTGTGAGTTAGATCTATGTTTCCAGTGAAGACAGCCTGTCATCTATCATTTGCAAGGAAATGAGACTCTTATTAATAGAGTTCAGCGGGCTGGCGTGGACTTCTGATACAGAGGAAACCAAACCGATTCCTGCTGTCACAGCCTCCTTTTGCAAATGAATAAAGCAAAGCCAGGAAGAATTACTTCCCTGAGGCCACATGGTCAGTTAGGAGCAGAGCTGGGACTAGGACCCAGACCTCTGACTCCGGGAGTAGTCCCAAATTCTCCAAGGGAGGAGAGAAGTGGACCGTTTCCGTCTCACAGGTGTGGACACTGCTGTGTCACAGGGCTTGCCTCAGCCAGTGGCTGACCGCACAGGACCAAGGCCCTGGTTTCCTGACCTCCGGTGGGCACGCCCCCAGTTGGCTTTCCCCATTCTGGGAGAGCTGGAGCTTGTCTGGGTGGAGCTGAAGATGAGGATGGGGAGACCAACTGGCTCCACGTATCAGTGGGGTGCGATCAAGGTTCAGAAGTGCGGCAAACTATTTCTCAAAACACTTGAAGGAGGAATAATGAAAATTCCCAGTCTTTAGGTCTAACAAACCAATTAGGGACAATATAGAACTGAAATGAAGCTTGCAGACTGTGGGGAAGAAATTAAGCCTTTGAGTTAAGTTAATAAATGTCCCAGGCATTCTGGAGAGAGCTGCATGAGAGAAGCCTGGGAGTGACGGGCGGTGTCTATGCGTCTACAAGAGTCTACGAGTCTGCAAGTGACTTCACCTCTTCCTCTATTCGTGTTTTGAAATGTGCTCTCCTCCGGGGTTCGAGGAAGAGGAGACAATTAGATGCCACCAAACAGCCAGAGCTCTGCCAAGATGCCTGTACAGGACAGCTCTGCGGTGAGAGTTAAGGGTGAATGTTACACCTCAGATGGCAGAGGAGAGTGAAGAAGACAGCAATAGTCTGGTTCACCCTGAACTAAGAGTCGAGTGACTCAAGGTCAACGCTACTTCTCAGAGGCTGTTAGCACCTGAATCTTCTCAGATACTGAAAGGAGTGTGACAGTGAGCCCAGCCAAGCACTGGGACGGACGCCTGGACCAGCACAGAGACTGGCAGGCAGGGGATGGAGTGCTGTGCATGGTCCCAAGCAGTAAAGAGGTGCTGACCACACCCGCTGTGCTGGCTGTTGGGGACCCTGAGCCTGCGTATTTTCCTACATTTATCGAGCACCTATTGTGTGCCAGAGGCTGTTAGACGTGAGGGACACTGTGAAGAAGCAGACAGACGTGCTCTCTGGTCTAGCAGGGGAACGATAGAAGCAAACCTCGTGGACACTCGCAGCTCTCACTCTGCGCCAGGCCAGGCTCTGGCACTTTTTCACGGATTAGCTCCTCAACTCTCCGAACCAGCCTGTGCGGAAGAACAAATGCGAATGAGGCCACAAGGCCCGGAGACTGGGCCAGAGCACACACTCAGACGTGCAGCAAGTGAACACGCTGAGGTCAGTGCTTCCCACTCGGGCAGGGGCCGGGGCGGCCTCTCCCAGGAGGCACTGGCAGCTGAGATCCGACTGGCTTTCCTAGAGCCCCTACCGGCTTTAGGAAAGAAAGCTGACAAGCAGTGCCGTCCTTCCGTCCTTGGCACTCAGGACTGGGCTGGACATTTCCAGCAGCAAAGCCCTTTCTACACTTTGCTCTACCTGCCCGCTGCTCTGGCCACTATCCACAGTCATCCCAGGGGGCTTAACCCACTCCAGGACCAGTTTGCCCATTTCTAGTGTTTTCATGAGAAGTTCCCTCTCTGTTGTCAGCTGACATTGAGTCCAGAAATGAATAAATGAGACCAATGATTAAAGTTTGTGATCAGCTTTTTGCGGGGAAACTGCTGCAGAACCTTATGTTCAAAAGAATTAAACTAGAAAATGTGCCAGGCCTTGACCTTCTCAGCTCTTTTGGTGGTATGGGGTAGATGTCACCGTGATTGGAGCCCAGCCATCTGCGGTGCCCTCAGAGCGGGTGTGGACAGGTGTGATGGAGCCTCGTCAGGCGGCAGGGAAGCCACTGCATCCCATGATCAGAGACACAGCCAGCAGAACAGCAGCGCCCAGCCGGGTTTCTATCTCTGCGCCCGGCGGAGGGTGGGCAGGACTGCTCTGCAGGCGCATTGCTCTGGCTCCCCGCAAGTGCCAGAGTTTTGGAAGTTGCTGCTGGGGTTGGGCGGGAGAGGGGAAGGGTCTCCCACTAGAAGGGGAAGGCTGCAAGGATGCTGCCCTCACCCACTCTGCCCGCGATGCTCAAACCAGCTCCCCGGGGCCTGTGACCCCCACAAACAGCTCCCGGCAAACTCCACCAGGGACGAGGTTCTGCCGCGCCGGTCGGTCCGCAGGCACCCGGCCGGGCAGCGGGAGGCCGCGTCCATGCAGGTCTTGAGCCTGGGTCACCTCCCGGGCAGACGCACGGAGGGACCCGTTTGCGTCGGCGAGGACAGCAGTGGCGGGGTGGGGAGGGCCAGATCCCGGCCCAGGAGCGCGGCCGCCTGGGAGGGGGCCGCGGCTAGGCGGGGGCCGAGGAGGGGGCAGTGCCACGTGGCTTGGGGCAGGAGGAGGAGGCTGGGCGGGGCGGGCGGGGTGGCCGGGGGTGGGAGACGGGCTGGTTCGGGGCGGGGCGGGCTCCGGGCTCCGCGCTCCGTCCGCCCCCGCGGCCGCGCGGCGCGCCACCCCCTCCCGCCCCGCCTGTGCCGCCGCCGCGGCCGCCGGCGAAGCAACTTCGCGAGCGCCCCGGCCGGCCGGACCCCGGCTCCGCCCCCGGTCCCGCGCCAAGCCGGCTGAGGCCATGGACGCGCTGGCCTGGCTGCTTCCCCCGCTCCTGCTGCTCTGCACGCAGCAGCACCACGGCACCAGGTGAGCGAGGCGGAGGTCCGCGCTGCGCCGGGGGTCGCCCTGGAGGGGATCCCCGCGCCGGCCGAGACCGAGCTGCAGGGATAGAGCCCGGCGTGGATCCCTGGTCTTCGTCCCCCCGCGTCTCCCCTCGTGTCTCCCCCACCTCCCCCCAGGGCTTGCCCCACTCGGTCTCCCGCGGGCCCTCCTCTCCCGCCGCCCGGCCGCCCGGGTGCTGTCCGCCGTCCCGGTGCTGAACCGGCGCCGAGGGCGGGACGAGGGCGTTGGGGCCGCTCCCGAGTCTCCCCGGTGCCGAGGCTCGCGTGGTGAGCTCCGATTTCTCGGCCACAGCCGGCACTTGGCTGATCCCTGGCTGGCTGGTGCCCTTCCAGGCGCGGGCTGGGCGCTCAGCACGGCACAAGCTGCAGGCAGGCAGGAAGGAGCGGGCCTGAGAACACGGGGAGGAGGCTGCTCCCTTTCCCGGAGGAGCAGAGCTACGCCGCCCCTCTGCGGCGGCTGGCGGGTCTGGGTGGACAAGAGGGAGCGTCCTAACAGCGGTGTGTGTTGTGCAAGAGTGTTGTGCAAGAGTGCGCTCCCGGGACTGTGGGCTCTGCTCTCAGGGGCCATTTCAAATGCCATCGATTGAACTCAAGTGTGCAGGTGGGAGGGAGCCAGGTGACCCCCGCAGGGGAAAGACTGGGGATTTCTTTTTAAGCGAGGTGGGGGTGGGGTGGGGGGGTGGAGGGTGAGAGTCCTGTCTCCTGGGAAAGGGAAAAGGCTAGGAAGAAAGGTCCCCCTGGGCTGAGCCTCCCTCGCTCTGGCTTCCAGGGACCAGCATGGTCCCAGCTCGATTTCTCAAGGGGTCTCCCTCATCCTGAACACCGAGCCTGGCCACCTTCCATGGGAGTTGTGAGGGACCTTTTTGAAAATCAACTCAGTGCAAGGGCTGCAGAAAAACAAGAGCAAAAACGGCCCCCCAGCGTTCTGGACTTCTTGGTCCACGAACTGACGTGGAGACTTTAGAAACCGGAAAGGGAGGAACATCAGCCTGCATTTCGGCTGTAGGCACTCAGGCAGCGTGCAACACGGAGCAGTGTGTGTGTGTGTGGTCAGGGTTTCCTTGTGGGCAGGGTGAGGGCAGAGCAGGAAGGCCTGGGTCCGGCCGTAGACATGGCCATCACACCCGAGGTCGCAGGCAGTGCAGAGATGGCCCCTTCCTTGGGAGGGTTTTGCTCACTTATGGAGCCCCATGGCCTCTGTCCTTTCTCCTCTTCCTACTTCGAGGTACCAGGAAGGGCAGAGCACTGTGGCGTGGCCGTGGACACGTGTGCAGGAGGCCCGGGATCAGCTGCTGGCCCAGGCCCACAGCCACGTTGCTGAGATTCTGAAATCCAAGCCGCTCTGAACCCCAAAGTCTTAGCTCAAGTTTGACACCAAAACTCATTTGGCAGCAAAGCCTGTCCTGCTCTGACATGAGGCTTGTTTTGCATTTATTCATCCTGCTTTTGGGGCGTATTTATACATTTCCTGCTGGGAAATTCTCCAGACCCCCCTCCAAGTCCATATGTGCACCATATCACCTTTCTAAAATCTGAAACCTTCTGAACTCCAACCCCATCTGGCTCAGGGTGTTGAGTAAGGGATGTGCCTGTTTGCCTGTTCGGGAAGGCCGGAAGGCCCCGGCCCCAGCCGAGAGGAGTGCCTCTGGGCTTTGTGAGTCAGACAGCGCAGTGCTGTCCATTCGGGGCCTCTTCCGTTAGCTTCTGTCCCTCCACTCCAGAAACCAGGAGGACAGCATCCTCACTTCCCTCGGTCTCATCCCTGTACGGGTGTGGGAGGACAGTGGGACTAACAGGAGGTACCTGTTCTGGCTGCCGCTGCTCAGTCCAGATCCCATGATCTTGGTGGGAAAGGCTCGGTGGGGTAAGAAGGGAGTGCGCCGTGCAGCATTTGTGGGTTGGGTCAAAGCCATGCATTCTCTGAGTCTGAGGATCTGCTCACACAGCAGGAACCCGAGCTCGCCAGCTGCACACCTGAGTGGGAGGCCCTCCCCGGGCTGCTGGCACCTTCATCTCCCTGGAGAAGCTGTGCCCGCAGCTCCTGCCTTGCCAGCTCACCGTGCGATCGTCGCAGGGTTCCTCTTTGCCTTGGTAACTGAGGTGCCAGCGTGGCTGGTGTTGCTCTAAAAGCAGAGCTGTCAGGGATCCGTGGGCCTGTGTGTGCACGGTGGAAGGATCCTTGGAGGGGGGAGTACCCCACTGCCTCGCTCAGCTACACCCACCTTCCCTTTCTGTCTCCAGGGGCACAGACAGTTACAGGGGTGGGCTCGTTTCTCAGTGGGGCCAAGAGAGCCAGGGAGACCCGATGACACCCAAAAGCAGCCCCCGGCGGAAGCTGCCAGTGTTTTCATGGTGCTTGCTTCGCCTCAGGAGTTTGAGCTTCTGTTTGTTTGCTCTGAGGAACCCCAAGCCTAGGCCACCGCTGGGTTCCAAGGCTGTCAGATGAGTCAGAAGGTCTCTCCCAAGATGCGGGTCAGTCACCACATTCTTACCACATGCTGAGCTCCCCCCACGTGGAGAGTGTACCCCACCCATCCCGTTAACTCTGCCTGAACTGTAGGAGGAGAGTAGGGCCCTCCTGAACCCAGACTGGCATGTAGCACACCCTCCCTGGCCCTCTGGCCCTCCACATCTCTTCACAGCTGGAAAAATGACGGCCCCTGTCCCAGGTGAGAGGTGATGGGGCCGGGGGGGTGGGGAGGGGAGTCTGTTCCCTTCTCACCCCCCAGCGATGACAAAGGCTAAGAATCTGTGGGCCCCCTCCCACTTCAAGGCGAGTTTCACAGCAGGGGGCTTCCCCAGGGCCCTGCCTGCAAGCCCCTGAGTGGGTGTGGGACCAGGGTGGAGGGACGCTGTGCCCGCCTGTGCCACCACTCAGAGGCCCGGGAAGGACGATGTCTCCTGACGGCCTCGTTCCAGACAGGCCAGCCACTGCAGCAAGACGGCAGCTGGGCCAGTCCAAGAATAAAGCCTAATTCGAATCCGTCTACACCCGACCTTCAGGGTGACCTCTATTTGCATTTTTAATTGTGCTTTACTTGGGGCCAGGACTTAATTTAATTCCTTCTTATACATTGTTACCAAAGTGCCCTCCCTGTCCCCACCCTGGACCAGGCCGAGCCTGGAGGGACCGAGGTGGTCCTGCAGGTTAGATCAGGTTTGCAGGTTTTGTTAGCTACGAACTCCTGGTTCAAACTCAACCCTCTTCAAAAGTGTAGGAAACGTTCGAGGGGCCTGGGCTCCTCCCTTGCTGCTGCTTCCCAAACCCAGGCAGCCCTCGAGGGCTTCTGGAACCCACCTGACGGGACAGTGTAAGGGGCAGGTGTCCAGGCCCCACAAACTCAGCCGCAGAGCTCGTTCCCAACCCCTCCCACCACTGCCACTCCAGCCAGAAACCCGAGGTCCCAGGGTGTCCCCCATCTGGGCCAGGCCCCTTCCTATCTCAGGTGTGTTTGCCACTCCCCACTGTTCCATCTGGTCCAGCCCAGCATCACCCCAACCCCTGCAACGGCCCCCCAGATCATTCACTCGCTTCTTCCATAACACGTCCCGTTCGTTCACCAGAGTCATGTTCTAGGAGTCTAATGCGGCTCCTTGTTCAGGGCCCGCATCTATTCCTCGGCCTGGAGGAGTTCTGACGTCCACCCCTCTCCACTCTTTGCCACGACACCTCCCGCACCCCTCCAGGCCCCACCACCAAACCCACCTCTTGCCTCTCCCCCGATCCTCACGTTCTCTGCCTTTGGGCTCTGACATCACTTTCTCAGGGAGGCTGTCCCTTCCCCCCCTCACCCCCAGCCAGAGGGGGTCCTGACCTCCCCTTTCTGTAGCTCTCATCACACTTAAAGCCACTTGCTTTGTCACCCCTCACAGACTCTGACCTCCACATGGACCTGGGCCGTGACTGTCCTGGTCATGGTGTCCTGACCCCAGAGGGGGCCTGGGGCTGCATCTCAAGGCAGGACTAGGAGAGAGGACGGAGGGTTCAGTGGGGGTGGGGGGAATCAGCATGAGAAAATGGGGGTTCAGATGGTGGAGGATCTGGAGGGTCAAGCAAGCATCTAAGAGAGGAGACACTGGAGAGGGCGGGAGTCAGGGACTAACTGCCACAGGCCTGGGGATAGGGGAGGGGCTTGCTGAGGAGGAGTTGGGGGTGCTGGAAGGGGGAGAGTGAGGCTCAGAGGAAGCATTGCCTGGCTCTGGAGGAGCAGGGGGCCAAAGGGGGCCAGAGCTGGAGAGACGGGGGCATGGGCTGCGGTGGCCCATAGGGGTGCTGGTGATGGGGCTGGGCAGGACCTCGGCTTGGCTGTACCGACGGGCGCCGCGTAAGCAGGAGCTGTGTACCAGAATGCAGTTGAACGGGAGACAGTTCCTGAGGGTGCAGGAGGCCAAGGGGATCCTGAGGCATGGCTGCAACCGCTGGGAGGGGACAGTGGCCAGCAGTGTGACAGGACCCTCGAGGGGATGGGAGTCCCCTCAAGGTGGCCAGAAGGGCCCAGAGTGGGGCACCTGGGCACATGGCCACGGCTGGCTTTGGGGATCTGTCTCCAGGGAGAGTGAGCCGTGGCCTCAGGGTCCCAGCAGCCCCTGCATCCAGGCCCTGGCCCCCAGCTCTCCCCCATGGGCTCTGGCCAGGCTCTGGGCCCAAGGTGACCCGGAAGCCTTGTCCTGAGTTGCTTCTCTGCCCGCTGGGAATAGAAGTGATTCAAAGAATAACAAGAGGGTTATCCTTGAATGCCCTCCTCATTCCCTGCTGTCAGATTTAGGAGAAATGCCCCTCCCCCACTGGAGGCTGGGGGAAGGAGGGTTCTGAGTTTCCTGGGGCTCCTGCAACAAGTGACCACAAACTGGGGGGCTTAAAACTACAGAAAGTAATTTTCTCATAATTCTGGAGGCCAGAAGTCTGAAGTTAAGGTGTGGGCAGGGCCGGTTCCCTCTGGAGGCTCTGGGGGAGAATCCGTTCCGGGCCTTTCTCAGCTTCTGGTGCGGCTGGAGTCCTTCGCGTTCGTTGGCTTGTAGACATTTCACTCCAGTCTCTGCCTCTCTTGCCACATGGCCTTCTCCCTCTGTGTCTTCTGTGTTTTTTCTTCTTATAAGGACATCAGTCGTTGGATTTAGGGCCCACTCTAATCCAGCATGACCCTGTCTTAACTAGTTACAGCTGCAAGAGCCCTATTTCCAAATAAGGTCCCATTCTGAGGTTCCGGGGAGACATGAATTCTGGGGGGACACTGTTTATCCCGGGACAGGTGAGCAGAAGGAGGTGGGCAGGTGAAGGTGCTGGGAAGCCCAGTGCTTCTGGCAGTCTGGCATGTGGGGGCCACAGGGCCACCTGGGACACCCCCTGTGGCCCTGCCAGGGACGAACACCAGCACAGGCTGTCAGTGGGACTGGCCCCAGCTGCTCTGGGGTCAGGCTAAGCTCAGAAGCACATGGCAATTTGGCGATCTCTGGGGCCTGCCTGGGAAGGGACCGAGAACAGGAGGCCGACTCGCAGCCTCCCCAGGGGCCCTCATCCTGGCCCTGGGTCCCGGTTTGGGACCTTACCCGATTCCCCCCCCAACCCTGCCCTCAACCTCCTGGTCACACGTCTTTTCTCCCGAGTCACCTCCTGCAGGACACCTCACCCTCTGAGGCTGAAAGGGAGACCAGGCGCCCTTGCTGAGGTCCTCCCAGGCCTATTTGATAAGGTATCCCAGGGGTGGGATGCTGGGGCAGGCCGCCCTCCAGGGGCTAGCTGTGGAGGAAGCCTGGGGGCTCGGCCCGTGCTGGGGACTCTGCCTCACCCGGACAGCCTCCCTCGAGCCTGGGTGGGCAGGACGAAAGCTGAGCGGAGAGGCTGGTGGAAGAGGCAGAGGGGTCCCAGGCCCTGCACCTCCCAGGGCTCCCTGCTTCCCGTGTGAGTTGCTGGGACTGGCCAGGTCCAGCCTGGAGGGGCCCTTGCAGTGGCCCTCCCTGTCCACCCCGGGCGTGGGTGCCCAGGACAGAGCTCCATCCCTAGGCTCCGTCCCTGGCATCCTGCCTGTGACCACTGGGCCTGCGTTTCCAGAGCAATGAATGACATTGGGGACTACGTTGGCTCCAACCTGGAGATATCCTGGCTCCCCAACCTGGACGGCCTGATGGAGGGCTATGCCCGCAACTTCCGGCCTGGCATCGGAGGTGAGAGCGGCCGTCGGGGGCAGGGGCAGACCCCTGGATCCAGCTGTGGGTGTGAGCCCTGCTGGGCTCTGGGCGGGCTCCCCGAGGGGTGCGTCAGACCTCGAGCGCTCGCCCCCAGAGAGACAGCTAGGATGGTGGATCTTCTCAGGCCTCGTTGCAGACTTGCACCAAGACGGTCCTCCCTGCAAACCCCTGGCTGTCCTCCGCCTCCTGCCTGGTCTGGCTGAGTGGCCAGGGGTGCTGGGGCCTGGCCTCACTCAGCCCCACCGGACTTGGGTCCTGCTCTTTCCTCGTAGGCCCCCCTGTGAACGTGGCACTCGCCATCGAGGTGGCCAGCATTGACCACATCTCAGAGGTGAACATGGTAGGTGCCAGCCAGCCTCCACCCCACCTCCCGGCCATGTGCCCCAGGAGAGGAGCAGGCTGACGGCCAGGGCCCCTCCACCTCCCTCCGCAGGAGTACACCATGACGGTGTTTCTGCACCAGAGCTGGCGCGACAGCAGGCTGTCCTACAACCACACCAACGAGACCCTGGGCCTGGACAGCCGCTTCGTCGACAAGCTCTGGCTCCCAGACACCTTCATCGTGAACGCCAAGTCTGCCTGGTTCCACGACGTGACTGTGGAGAACAAGCTCATCCGGCTGCAGCCCGATGGGGTGATCCTGTACAGCATCCGGTGAGCCCCGGCCCTGCGTGCCCGCCCCCGAGAAAACCCAGGATGCTC
Organism: Diceros bicornis minor; assembly: GCF_020826845.1. NCBI lineage: Eukaryota > Metazoa > Chordata > Mammalia > Perissodactyla > Rhinocerotidae > Diceros > Diceros bicornis. The sequence goes on from NC_080752.1 coordinate 22,796,651, forward strand.
CGCTGAGAGCTGGGTGGAGTGTTTCTATCCTCCTGAAACCGCAGCTGCTCATGAAATGTCAACTAGTTTTTTGGCCAATATGGTGCCTTTTGTTTTTTAAATTGGGGTGAAATTCACATAGCAGAAAATTAACCATTTTAAAGTGAACAATTCAGTGCCGTTTAGCACCTTCTCAATGTTGTGCAAACATTACCTCTATCTAGTTCCGGGACATTTTCATCCCCCCAAAAGGAGACCCCATGCCCATTAAGTGGCCACTCCCCATTCCCTCCTCCCCAGCCCCTGAAGCCACCAATTTGCTTTCTGTCTCTATGGATTTGCCTATTCTGCACATTTCATATAAAATGAATCCTACACTGTGTGGTCTTTTGGGTCTGCCATCTTTCACTTGGCATAGTGTTTGTGAGCTTCATCCATGTTGTAACATTCATTAGGGTTTCATTTCTTTCTATGGCTGGGTAACCCTCCATTGCATGGATAGCCCAGTTTGTCTATCCACTCGTCCATCCATGGACACTTGGGCTGTTTCTACCTTTTGGCTATTGTGAGTCATGCCTCTATGAACATACATGTACATGTATTTGCTTGAACACGTGTTTTCTGACAAGTGCCTTGTAAAAATGGAATTAATTGCCAATATTTTAAACATCAGGAGATTTATATAGGAATCTAAATTCTCTTGGAAAATCAGAACACTTGGCAACCCGGGCCTTTTCCCGCACTGCATGGTCAGCGGGAATGACTGGAAGCTGTCCCTAGGGGCAGGCCGGTGTGCTCAGGCTGGACCTGCCTTCCAGGCCCGCAACTAAGCCAAACAGTCAGCATTTTGAAGGATGAAGAAAGTGAATGAAATCTAGTTCTTGATTCCTGAAGAAACACCCACAAATATCCATAAAGTGACGAGTTTTCAGTTTCCCTCCAGATGCCGGCACCTTGCCAACAAAGCCTGAGAGGCCCCGGGGCTGGCACAGGGCCATCCCCACTTGTTGGGGACAAAGGAGCTGCTGGATTCCGGGAGGGTGGGCTCCCCCCTGGGGATCTCACCAGCATGTTGTCTGGGCAGAATCACCTCCACGGTGGCCTGTGACATGGACCTGGCCAAGTACCCCATGGACGAGCAGGAGTGCATGCTGCACCTGGAGAGCTGTGAGTGCTGCCCCGGCCCCGGAGGGATGGGGCCTCTGCTCCGGGCAGGCCACGCCAGCTTCTCCAGTGGCTTTGGTGTGGGAGGGCAGGAGACTCAGACCGTGCAGGCCTACGCAGCCAGCCTGGCTTGGGGGCAGGAAGGTGCCTGGGACGGGGCATCCACGGAGGGAGAAACCTGGGCAGGAAGAGAAGAGACCAGAAGGCCTGAGCAGCCTAGCCCCCCTCCCACGGGTGAGTGCCCTGCCTGGGTCAGCCAGGCCTCAGAGTCCAGACGAGGCATGTATCTGCGTCACTGGGCCAGCCTGGCAGCCCCTGCAGGTCGCTTGGCAATGGTGACTGCACTTTTGCCAGCTCTTCTGGCCCTGACCACCTGCCTGAAGTGCCGGCCGTGGCCCCAGGCCTCCTTGCTCCTGTCTGGGTCTTCCTGCACCATCTCCTCTCTCTGCTGAGTCAGGTTCCCCGCGTGGGCAGGGCACTCCTGCTGGGGTCTGCCAGGGGCTGGGGGGGGGCCGGGCTCTGCTGCCCATCTGTGGGCTCTCCTGCAGACGGCTACTCGTCCGAGGATATCACCTACTACTGGTCTGAAAACCAGGAGCAGATCCACGGGCTGGACAAGCTACAGCTGGCCCAGTTCACCATCACCAGCTACCGCTTCACCACAGAGCTGATGAACTTCAAATCGGGTAATGCGGGCTCTCGTGGCCTCTTCCTGTGAGCCTGGCTTGTGGGTTTCTAGAGCTTTTAACTGAGCCACTAGCAGGCTCTGAGGGCCCCGATGATGCTGCTGGAAAACCGCTGATGGGCACAGGCTGGGCCCGACCAAGGGACTTGGGATATGCCACGGTGCAGACATGGGTCAGGTTTTCTTCATCTTATTCCTCAGTCGTTCGTTGCTTCCCGGGGGCTAGCAGCAGCCTGAGGGTGTGGGGGGCTCCCTGAGGGCTGCCATGGGTCCTGGCCCCTCTTGCCCTTTCCCTACTCCTGCTGCCTGGTCATCTGAGCCAGTAAGCCCAGCCTGCTCTTTCCTTGAGCTTGGCTGTGTACTGAGGAGGGCTAGGAGAGAAGGAGGGAGCTGACCCACTGCTGGGAGGGTCCCTCTGGGCCAGCGCAGCAACGTTGGAATCTTTCTCATCTCCTTCCTCTGGATGACCCTGTGCAGGGCCAGCCTCTCTTGTAAGACCAGGCCCAGGGCAGGGGGCACCCCTGACCCATCAGGCTGTGTGGGAGAGGTGGGGAAGGCAGGGGTAGAGGATCTTCCTTCCTTCTGAGGCTTTCAGTGGCCCCCAGTGTCCGCCAAGCCCTCCTCTCCCCCCGAGTGCCGTGGTGTGTGGCGGGTCTGGTGGGACCATGCTGGGTCCTAACGGGGCGGCCCCCCTGCAGCTGGCCAGTTCCCCCGGCTCAGCCTGCATTTCCACCTTCGGAGGAACCGGGGCGTCTACATCATCCAGTCCTACATGCCCTCCATCCTCCTGGTCGCCATGTCCTGGGTCTCCTTCTGGATCAGTCAGGCCGCGGTGCCCGCCAGGGTGTCTCTAGGTACGGGGCCCTGGCCTCTCCTCCAAGGGAGCTGGTGGAAGGAGCCTGGGAACCTGGGAACAGGACCCCGACCCCATTAGTCATGAGCCCAGGCCTTGCCCTCCAGCTCCTCAGGCCAGCTGTCCTGGGACCATGGCCTGCCAGGCCAGGCCTGGTCAGAGGACCCTGACCTGCACCCGGGCTGGTGTGGGGTGAGGGTGGTGAGGTGGCAGGGGCTCCAGCGATGTCGCCACCATCCCATCAGGCATCACCACGGTGCTGACCATGACCACACTGATGGTCAGTGCCCGCTCCTCCCTCCCGCGGGCATCGGCCATCAAGGCGCTGGATGTGTACTTCTGGATCTGCTACGTCTTTGTGTTTGCCGCGCTGGTGGAGTACGCCTTCGCCCACTTCAGTGCCGACCACCGGAGGAAGCAAAAGGCCAAGGTCAAGGTCAAAGAGCAGAGGGCAGAGGTGAGGCTGGGCAGGACCGGGTCGTTCGTGTTCAGGACCAAGGGCAGCGACCCACACCCTACACACGCCTGGCACAGGGAGGGGCAGCCACTTTTCCTGGGTCCAGCCTGGCACCCTCGGCTGACTGCCCTGGGGACGTCACTTGCAGCCTGGGCTCCAAGAGAGCAAGCCGATCCTCAGCCCCTGCCTGCTGTGGGTCAGGGCGGTGCTCACTGAGGGACGGTGCTGCTGGCCTGGGTGGGGTCCTCGTTGTCCAGGAAGGCTGACCACTCAGCCCTGCCTCCTCCTCCTCCTCCTCCCTGGGCAGATGGACGTGAAGAATGCCATCGTGCTCTTCTCCCTCTCGGCTGCTGGCGTCACCCAGGAGCTGGCCGTGTCCCGCCGGCATTGCCGCACGGCTGGGAACCTCATGGGCTCCTACAGGTCAGTGGAGGTGGAGACCGGGGAGACCAAGAAGCACGGGGGGACCCGCTCAGGGGGTCAGGGGACACTCCGTGCGCTCTTCAAGCCCATCGACGCAGACACCATCGACATCTACGCCCGTGCCGTGTTCCCTGCGGCCTTCGCTGCTGTCAACGTCATCTACTGGGCGGCATACACCATGTGAGGCCGGATGGCGGGCTGCGCTTGTCCTGTTGCTCAGAACCTCCTGGGAGCAGGGACCCTCAGATGGATCTGCCTGCTCCATGTCTCAAAGTGGGGACGACTACGGACCACATAAAACAAGAGGAAAACCTTGGCCCCCCAAAGCCTCTCACTGTGTCCCCACCCTCCTGGACACCACCTGGGGCTCTCCCATATGCCTATCCTGCAGACACCCCCGTCCAGCTCCTCCTTCCCAGCGGTAGAGCCCGCCTGACCCCGAGGCTGAGCCAGGTGGGAGCAGGGCCCTCAAGGGGCTATGCATTTGACTCAGAAATGGTCCTGATTCTAGGACTTTGCTCTGTGGGATAGGGACCAGGGAGCAGGAGGAGGCCAGATGTGGACGGTGCTCATTGTCTTGGTGAAATGGTGAAGAAGGACGTTCGTGGGCCTTTGGTCCCAGCATGAAATAAAACAAAGCCTTTGGCTGCCGGTTCCATTCTCTGTCGCTGCAGCTGGGCCATGGCCTCCCCTCCCCCTGCCTGGAGCTGCACCCTGGCTGCCTGGAGAGCTCTCCTCCAGCCGCGGGCACCATGGGCTTGGGACAGAGGGACTTGGAGACAGAAACTTGGGACAGAGCAGCTGAGGGGCTGCGTCCTGGAGGCTGAGCTGTGTGGCCACGTCCGGGGGCATCAGTAGGAGGGGCAGAGGTGTAGGGATCCTGGAAGGGCTTGAGGAGTCACAACCCCCTACTCCCCCCGTCTCTTGGTCCCATGGCCAGGGTGCCACTACAGTGCCTTCTTGGACGTGGTGATGAAACAACGGAGTCCACCAAGTACCCATATACACCCAGCCCCTTCCCACCTCTGCTGCCACCACAGACGTGAGGTAAGAGGTCACAGCTTGATGACCCCTGGCAATTGGAGATCTGACAGGCAGCTCTGAATAAGGGGGTCCAGATTTTCCATGGCACCAAAGCAGAGCATTACACTCGGAAGAAGCAGAGCTGCAATTAGAGGAGCAGCTGTGTGGGCTCTGCTCTCTGCTGAGGGTCGGGAGTCCTGACTCCCACAGGCAAGGTCGGCCAGGTCCAGTCCCCGGCTGTGGTCAGGGTGGCAGCCAGGCCATGGCCTCACTGGCTGCGTGAGGCCCCTCTCAGGGTGCCCTCACTTTAAGCCACCTTGAGGGGAGCATGACAGTGACTGTGTGAATCAGAAAGGGCGCCCTGCTGGGCCATCTGCCTCAACCTGTCTGGGGGTCTGCAGTGGCCCCAGGCCATGGCAGCAAGATGCTGGAGGACACTCACCCATGGGCAAGGCTTGGCTGGCAGTGACCACTGAAGTCCAGGTGTTCCAGCCCAGGAGTGCAGGGCCCAGCTGCTTCCCAAAGGACCAGGCCATGTCTGAGGTCAGAGGAGGGCATTGGCCCCTCTGCCCAAACCGTGCCCGGGGGCTCGCCGCCTCCACCTCCACCTCCACCTCTAGCTCAAAGGCTTCTCACCTCCTGAAGACCGCTCTGGCACCAGCCTGCCCCTTTGGCCCCTGCTCTAAAGGACTAGGCTGCAGGACTTGGCAGGGCCATCCCAGGGGTGGGATGGGCCCTGAAGCAGGGCTTCCAGGCTCCAGTGTGACCAGGACCTGCAAGTGGAGAGGACCTGGGAGCAAGTGGAGAGCAGGTGCCGAGGAGCCGCAGAGCCTGGATCTGGGTACGCCGGGCTGCAGGCCACCTCCGGACAGTGCGGGTGGCAGGCTAAGCCTGGCCAGCTCTATGAATGAGGACAGTGATGCCCAGGGGCAGTGGCCTCTTTCTCCCCTTCCCCATCTCGGCACCCTCTGGTCTGGGTGACCCCATGCAGGGTCGCTGCTCACCCCCCTGGAACCCAGAGAGTTTCCCTGCGGTAGGGGGTCCAAGCCCCAGATGGTGCACTGAAGCTACCAGGCTAGGCCCAAGACTGCCTGCACCACCCCGACCCCAGGAGCACCGAGGGTCCTGCCCCAAGACTCAGGCTTCTGCCTGGGCCTCCAGGGGGATGCGCGGATGGGTTCAAGGTTCACAGAGCTGCTGGGCTCATCTGGATGCAGAGGCCAGGGAACCAGCCCCCCACTGCTGCCAGGACCCTGCTGCAGCCCACCCCCGCCTCTCCCTGCCTTCCCCGCCACTTGCAGGCTGCCCTCCTTCTGCTGCACGTACCCACAAGGAGCTATTTAAAGCCGGCCTTTGTGACGGCCTTGGGTACCCACGCAGCGAGGCTCACCCGGGCAGAAGCCTCCTCCTGATTCCACAACCAGCAATCACTCCCTCCAGCCTGCAGGCTGCTATTTCTGCCCACATATTTACAGGGCCAGGAAGAAGGGACGGGAAGGGCTGATACTTTCTAAACCCAAGTTCTATTCTGGTGGTGATGACATGAGCAGATGGAAGGCCAGGGGCGGATCAAGGTGTGCAGCTGAGCGGAGCCGGCTTGGGAAGGGGATGTCAGCACCTGGGGCGGGTTCCATGGGCAGGGAGGGGGCCTGGGCTCTGCATGTGCCTCATTCCAGCAGGGACAGTCTTAGGGGGCTGGTGACTTCCTCGTCTGTGGTCCCTGGTGGAGGCTGGACTGTGTGTTGCCAATGTAGACTCTTAAAAGCTTCCCTGAGAGCTGGGACAGCTCTTCCCCAGGCCAGAGGGCAGGAGGGGCAGGGGACAGCGCCTGTGGCAGGGGCAGGATGAGCACTGACCCTCCCCTCCGAGTGAGGTGGACGGCATGCACACCGAGTGGAGCCCACACCTGGGGACATCGTGGGGGTTCCCTCAAAAGCAGAGCCTGAGACAAGGATTGGGTGCAGGGAGTTTATTTAGGGGGGGTATTAGTTTCCTGGGGTGGCCAGGAAATGAAGTACCACATGCTGGTCTTGAAACAACAGAAATCTATTCACTCCCAATCTGGAGGCCAGAGGTCCAAGATCCAGGAGTGGGCAGGGCTGGTTCCTTCTGGCAGCTCCGAGGGAGGATTAGCCCAAGGCCTCTCCCTCAGCTCCTGGTGCTGCTGGTGACCCCTGGCATTCCTTGGCTTGTAGACACAACACCCTAATCCCTGCCTCTGCAGTCGCATGTGGTTTTTCTCTGTGTATCCTCTCCTCTTCCTCTCCTCTTCTTATCAAGGCACCTGCCATCAGATTTAGGAACTTCTAATCCAGTATGACGTCATCTTAACTAATTACAGTTACAAAAATTACAATTACAGTTGCAAAGACCCTAATTCCAAACAGGATCACATTTTGAGGTTCTGAGTGGACATACATTTTGGGGGACACTGTTCCACCCAGTCCAGGGGGTGATGTGCAAGAAGCAGGAGCATGGGGTAGGGAGAAAAGAGGAGAGAGGGAAAGCCGACAGGGTGCTTTACTGGTCTGGGGCAACCAGACCACCACCCACTGCCTCCTACCACCTGCCACCACCCACTGCCATCTACCACCACCCGCCGCCACCCACCACCACCTGCTGCCACCCACTGCCACCTACCACCACCCACCGCCATCTACCACCACCCACCACCACCCACCACCACCCACTGCCACCCAGTTCCATCTGCTGCCAGCCACCATCATCCACTGACACCCACTGCCATCTACTGCCACCCACTGCCATCTACCACCACCCACCACCACCCAGTTCCATCTGCTGCCAGCCACTATCATCCACTGCCACCCACTACTATCTACTGCCACCCACTGCCATCTACCACCACCCACCACCACCTGCCGCCACCCATTGCCATCTGCTGCCAGCCACCATCATCCACTGCCACCCACTGCCACCTACTGCCACCCACCGTCACCCACTGCCACCCACTGGCATCTACTACCACCCACCACCACCCACCGCCACCCACTGGCATCTACTACCACCCACCATCACCCACTGCCACCCACTGGCATCTACTACCACCCACCACCACCCACCACTGCCTACCCGGTGTGTTCAGGCCACACAGGTGAATTGAATGGGAACACGATGGGGCCACCACTCCTGCATTCCTTATGTCCCTGAGGGTGGCATTAATGTCTGTGATTCCATCTGGAATGAGGCACATGTCTGTATTACTCTCTGCCTGGGGAGGAGAGCAGTTTCTGACTTTGCCCTTTTCTGCCACAGTGGCTCTTTCTCCAAGGGTCAGGGAAACGATGAGGAGATTCTGGCGGTTGCCAAGTAAATCCATTCACGGTGAACGTGGGGACCAAGGAATGACTGCAGGATGAGTCCAGAAACCCACTGAATCGACCATGAGATGGACGTGGGCCAGGACTCCGTTTGTTGCTTGGCGTCCGTAAGCCACCATGCTAGCTGGGGCCAGTTTCGACATTTTAGGTCCCTTGGTATCATTGTCAACTCAGACCTTGCATCCAAAAGCCCTTCAAAATTAAGTGTGTCCCTGTTCCAGAGCAGAGTCACTCTGGTGAACGGCAGTGGGGAAGGTCTGGGGGATATGTACCGTACGTGTGTGTGTGGCATTGTAGGGCCTTCCTGCAAGGAGACGGAGGGGGTCTGGACTGGAGAACTGGCTCAGATCTGGAAACCAGACCAGGAATCACAATTTCTACCATGGCTGTTGACATCAGCCTTTGCCCCCCAGCACCTGATGGTTCCTGGTCGGGCAAGCCAAGCAACGCCCTGCCTGCTGCTCCTCCACACCCCCAGGGGGTGCTATGACCTGTGATCCAGAGCTGTGGATTCCCACAGTCAGGGCACCTCCAGACCCTCTTCCTGTTACCACAACTGCACCGGCCTTGCCTCTGATGGTTACCTGCAGTCACACCTCCCTATTTCAGAACCCACGGTGGCATTTCCTCCCGTCAACACTGGCCTTACAGGTCAGGCATCGCTGAGCTTCGCAGCAACGCTGGTCCCCTCTCACCAGCTCCTTCCTTGTTGCTTTACTGAAAGGCACCTTCCAGGCTGTCCTGGGGACCCAGACAGCTGGTGATTTCCACGGACTCATTCCGATAGGCACACCCTGCTGAGCCTAGGACCCCTTCCTCATACTCTCCCAAAGATGTTCCAGTGTCCCCATCTGGTGTCTATTGGCCACCATCGTGTCCCAACTTCAGAGAGCCACTCCAAGTGCATTAGGGCTGATTCCACCCTGCTAGGGCATTAACTCCTCGGCATAGGTGAGTGCTCCTGTATCAACAAACTCTCCCCTGTCTGGCCTTATATTCCACCCCCCCATCCAACATCCTCCAGACCCAGTCCCACACGTGACCCCAGGGTCCCGCCAGTACAGACTAGCCAGGAGCTGCAGTTCCCTCCAGTAGCAGTGATTCTACACCCCTGCTGAGGAGTAGCTGCGTCTTGGTCCCTGTGGTGGGTCTGGATGCGATGAGGAAGGCAGGGGCAGGTTCCGAAGAGGACAGTGGAATGGTGGAATTGTGTCTCCAAAGATATGTTAAGTCCTCATCCCTGGGACCTGTGAATGCGATATTATTTGGAAATCGGGTCTTCAAAGATGTAATTAAGATGTAGGTTAAGACGAAGTCATACTGGATTAGGGAAGGCCCTAAATTCACCACTGGAGTCTTTACATAAAAGACATACAGAGAGACACGGGGGAGAAGGCCATGTGGAGACAGAGGCAGAGACTGGAGTGACATGTCTACAAGCTAAGGAACACCAAGGACTCTGGCCACACCAGAGGCTGAGAGAGACCTGGAGCAGGCTCCCCTCGGAGCCTCCAGAAGGAACCAACCTGCCAACATCTCGCTCTCAGACTTCTGGCCTCCAGAACCATGACAGAACAGCCACCTGGTTTGTAGGCCTTTGTTATGGCAACCACAGGAAACTAATACAACAAGCGTCATTTTGCGAGGTGTCCACCTCAGAGGAGGTCTTTCCAGGGACTCCTGAAAAGGAAGCCTGCTCTTCTTGAACAATTGGGATATGATACGGTGAATTCACTCATAAAGACCCCGAACCAGGCCCCAGGTCCTGCGCCTTCCATCAGGGCCCTGATCTTAGCACAGGAGACCTGGCGAGGCCATGTGCTCAGTCATCTCTGGGGTCTATGGCCCTTATGATTAGATCTTGGGCCTGATTTTCAGCACTATCTGCCCTCAGGCTGCAGGAGACAAAGTTCTCGGCCTGGGGAACTTTCCAGCTTCCATAGCGTGTCCCGAGGCCCAGTTGGCTCCAGACTCAGCGACAGTGAGGGCTCCGCAGGCCGGTCATCACCACCCTGTGATCCACCAGCGGGGCCCTCGTCATCGTCATACTAGCGAGTGACCACACTCCACAGTTACTTCCAGACCCCAAAGGCAGAGTCTGCGACAAGGACTTGGGTGCATGTGGTTAACTTGGGAACTGGTCCCAAGGTAGGAGCGAGCCAGCGGGGAGAGAAACTGGTGAAGTCTGTGTCCCTGAGCTGCTTCCTCTGGGGACAGGCCCTGGGGACTCTCTGAGGAACCAGACAGAATGCCCTTCGAACTGCCCTTCTGAGGGTGGATTAGCCAACCCCGCCCCACTGGCTGAGGGTTGCCCCCGGGGGTGTTAATTCCCCTCCTGTGCAGGCTGCCCCTGCCCTAGGCTGAGCATGTTAGAGACAGTCCTGGGGCAGAACAGCAATAGAGACAGAGGAGCGTTTGGGACAGAGTACTGCCAGGGTGCTTGGGGACTGTCCACCCCGCTGCTCTGACCCAAGACGCGAGCTGAGGGACATGGCACAGGGCACCAGAAGCATCTACGACCAAGAGGTTCGGGGTTTCCAGTATCATCGAGGTGACCCTTTGGAGGGAAATGAATGTGCTTTTCTCGTTTTCCCTTTCCGAGCGTGACTTTTTGGCTGAGCAGTCCTGGAACACGGTGGCTAGGAGTGCAGGTGGGCTCTGGAGCTAGATGCCCGCCCGGCTCTGCCACGTCCCATCGCATCACCTTACTCAGCCTCCCTGCACCTTGACATCCTCATCTGTAAATCGGGGTCGTGATGGCACAGTGCTCAACTCACTGGTGTCATAATTAATGAAAAGCACTTAGAACAGTCCTGGAACCTGGTACACTCAACAAGGGCTATTTACTTTTATTGGCTGGCCAAGACACCCACCTGCCTGCGTCAGGAGGCGAATAGCCTTGTTAGAGAAGAAATGCAAAAAGAAGAGCAGACTTAGTATTTGGGTTTAGACGTTAGAAATAGGATTTGTAGCAAGACACTAGCCTGGCAAGCCGGACCGTGTCTGAACATTCCCCAAACTCTTCTACCTCCCGTTCAACACAGCCAGGGCAAGTCTAGGGGACAGACTTACTCCTCGGTGGGAGGTAGTGCAGGCCCTGGGTTTGCTACCCCAGGGAGAAGGAGGATTGATCTTTGAGAAAAGGAAAGCCCACCTCTCCCAGCCCAGGGGCAGCGGGAAGGAGAAGGCAGACAGGCGGAGGAGGAGGCGCAGAGAGATCTGCGGAGGAAGGGAGCTCCTCCAGGCCCACAGGAGCTGAAAGTGTGCATCTCTTCCCAACTCCAAGTTCAGGGACTTCCTGCTGTGGAATTCAGCCAACACGACAATGGGGCCTGTGGTTTCCAGACAGCTGCTTTACCAGAAAGGCCGTGGTGGGTGCCATGCAAGAAGGGACATAGGTCAAGGGCGCACCTGCTCTCATTCTAGACTCCACACGGTTAGGAGGGTGGAGCGGTGGGGCTGGACAGTGGTGTTAGACCATAGGGCAGGACAGTGGGGTCAGACTTGGGGGGTTGTCCAGCCAGCCTCTGGAGTGCCTGCCTCAGGTCCACTGAGGCCGGGTGAGATGACCCCAGGAGGGAGGCTGGGGCTCCACCTGGACCAAGTAGCCGATGCACAATCAGGCAGAGGACTTGGAGGGGTCACCTACCAGGACACCCAGGGGAAGCCACCCCTTCTGACCATTAGGAAGCAGCGTCCCAATTTCCCACTGGGAGACAGTCCTCCACGGGTCTCTGTTTCTGCACATGTCGTGAGCGAGATGCTAACCACCTTTGTCTGGGCTGTCTCTTCAAGGAGGTTTGTTGAGCCAACAGCTTGGCATTATCTCCCTCAGGAGCAGAGGGCGGGTTTATTTTCTGCCCATTATGAATACTGGGGTTCCCTGAGCTCAGGGTTCGTCTCCTGTAATGCAACCCACTGCGTGTGCAGCGCCCACCTGGGCCATCTCCCTCACGATGGTTCCTCCCAGGGGGCCTGCGTGCACAGCACCTGGACAGGGTGGCCATGGGCTGTATGTCCTTGGCCTGGGGTGCCCCGCAGCCCCTGTTTCCCTGGGTATCAATGACTCCACACCCCCAGGCACAGCCCTTGAGCAGTTACAGGCCTGGAGCAGTCCCAGGAGCCAACAGGCGGGCTGGGCGGCTTCACCTGCAGGCTGGTCCCCTCAGGTCGACCTTGAAGGCACAGCTCTTGGGCTCCCCTGAGACGCCGTGGTGAGGAGGTGGACAGGTGCGCTGAGGCTCCTGCCCTGGGGACCTGCTTGGACCCCTGGAAGGTGCCGCAGCGCCTCCCCCAGGCAGGAGGTGTAGAGGTTGAATGAGGTCCTGTCCCGAAAGTGATTTGTCAACTCCAGCCGCCCTGCTCACGGGTCTGCTCCTCGGGGTCGGCGAGGGCCAAGTGCAGCCTCTGGGTGCTACTGGCTGTCCCTCGGGGGTGGCAGCTGGGGCACTGCACACAGGAGGCTCTTCTCCCGGGGTGACAAGGTCCTAGGGGATCTTGTCCCTGCATGGGGCAGGTGAGGTGGTTTCCTAAGAGACGCCTGGACACAGCTGGGCGGCAGGGCCTCCGGGCCTAGAGCCCCCGATGGGCAGGGCCCTGCTGATCCATCTGCTGTTTGCTGGGCCACTTGGCAGGGGTCCCACCTCCTTCTGTCCTGGCAGAGCTGCTCCTGCTTGGCCTGAGTGAGCTTGAGCAGGAGTGTGCGCATGTGCACACACATGCGTGTGTGTGTGCAACGTTAGATCTCAAAGGTCATGCAGGGCTTGTGGTGGACTTTGCCTCTGTTCTGCGGCCGGCCACAGTCACCTCCTACCTTCGACCCTGCAACTAACATGGTGGACACCTGGTGCGCACAGCCGTTTGCACTTCCCAGAAGTGGAACAATTAGACCGAATGATATCCACGTCTTTAAGGCTCCGGATGCGCTGCCTTCTAGAAGGCAGTCCCAGCTGCACCTCCCCTGCTGGGCGGCGTGAGGGCCTTCTCCCACACCCTCCCAGGACCGTGGTTCAGGACGATGGCTGGGATCCTCCTTGCCCAGAGGCCTGGAGACCTGACCCGGGAGCAGTCTATAAGCAATACCAGGCTTTGGGCCACCCCGCCTGGGAGCCACCATCTTAGTCTTTGAGTAAAAGGTAAAGGAAACAAGGGTGGGTGGGCTCAGCGAGGTGGTGGCCCCGTGGGTTCCCTGACACATGTGCACAGGTGTGGCAGGCCCCACCCTGCTGAGCGCAGCTCCCCACGTGAGGACTGACGAGGGGCTCGGCGGAGCAGTTGGAGACCTGTCCTGGCTCTGCCACTGCGTCTCCCTGTAATGCTTCGAGTTAACAGTGAATCTGTCTCTTTTCATGGGGCTAAAATAGCGCTGGCACACAGCCCCCATGCAGCCGCTATGGCATTGCCATGGTGACTGTGGTTTGGGGTGCTGCCTCCTCAGACGCATGTCAAGCTCGCTTTGGGTTTTAAATATAATCCCAGGCAGCAGAGGGGATGGGAAAGTGAGACAGACTCCTTTTCCCAGCAGCCTCGTCCATCTTGCAGCACAGGATGGGAAGTGCCTCGCCCTTGGAGGCACTCTGATCCGGCTTGTCTTTGACTCTGAGGGGAGGGGCTCCCTTCTGTGGGCACGTCCAGCCCAAAGAGAGAGACACGCAGTGTGTCCGCACCGGCCTGGACGGGCCGGCCATGATGTTGCAGCCTAACCCTGCGTTTTGCCAGCCCTGTGTCCCTGGAAAAAGTACTGGGCCATCCTGACCCTCGGTGTCCTCATCCAGAGAATGGGGCCGTGACACCCACGTCCTAGGGAGGTGCTGAGGGTCCCAGAGGTGACATCCAGGGGAGGCACAATTGTGCCCGGTGCAAAGCGTGGACCCGGGGGTTGCCTGTGCCTCATGGTTCTCACTTGCACAACGGGGCAGTGGCATCTGTGGCCTCTGCTGTGAGACTCCGCAGGAGAGTGGAGAGCACCTGGCACACCTGTGTCCAGCCCTCCCCAGCCCCTCTGTCCCCCAGTCCAGCCTCCCCTCCCCTCTCCAGCCCCTGGACACAGTAACCCCACCCCTCCTTGCTGTCCGGCCTCTGCCGGACGAAGCCTCTCCCAGCCCCTCCTCTGGGGCACGCACACAGAACACACAGGGACACAAACACGCACACACAGCACACAGGGACACACGGAGAACTCCACACACACACACGCACATGCAGACTGTACCCACTGGGGTCCAATCAGCAGACACAGGCCTCACAGTGACTTTAAGCAGGGACTGTTTTATATGAAGGATGGTTCAGCTGCGAACAGAGGGACAACAAGGCAGAAGACACAACGGTGCCCTGGGGCTGAGGGAGCCACCCACCGGGGGATAAACTTGGAGGGGCCCCTCCCAGGCTGGACTTGGGCCCCCAGTTCTGACTGTGTGGCTGGGCAGAGCACGCCCAGATGTCCTCAGCCCACGCCCCCACCACGAGGCAAGCAGAGCCCCTTCCTCCCGCCGTGTCCCTCCCGCGCCCTCTGCTGGGAGCGCGCAGCGCTGCGCTGACCGGGAAGGGGAGACGCTGGGGCTGCCAGCCTCCTGTGGGCGGGCTGGGGGTGGGGGATGCTGCTCCACACCTGCAATGCACAGTGCTCGGGCCCACTGCACCACGACGCAGGAACCGGCCCGAACGTCGGCAGTGCTGAGGGGAGAAACCCTCACCCTCGCCTCGAAGAAAAGCCCTCTAGAAGCACAGGTGGTAAGTGGTGAACTTGGAGCTGACAGGCGATCCACTGGTAACCAGCACGTGGACACGCACTGATGCACACAGACACACGTACAGACACACGTACAGAGACACGTGGATGCACACCCGGGTTCGGAGGCCCACAGGGATGCGGACATCCCTCTCTCTCTCCCTCTCCCTCTGGGCAGGACCTTGCACACTGGGATGGGACAACTTTTCCTGAAAGCTTCGGAGGCCAGGTCACTGGCTTGCCCACCCTCCTTAATGTGGCCCACGAGGCCCCTTGGGATCTGCTCCGGCAGCTTCTGCAGCCTGGCCTGTTCCACACCTCCAGACCACTCTGCCCCCTGGGGCCACAGGGCCTTTGCACAGGCCAGCCATCTGCCTCCCCTGCTCTCCCTCTTCACTCCACAAATCCTCAGATCCCATAGCCAGCCTCTCTTATGGGGGCCTGGTCAGACCCTGCTCTCTCCGACAAAGCTACCACGTCTGTGTGACCCAAAGGGGGTGGCCTGTCCCCCCACGAGTGTGCAGGATCTGTGATGAAGCAGCGACATCTGGCTACTCACCACTGAATCCCAGCATGATGCCTGGCACCCAGCTGGCCCTTGGTCAACATCTGCTGAACGAACGAATGAGTGAGTGAAATGAATGTTGTCACTTGAACCTGTTTCTCCAAATCCCGTGACGGTGACAAAGAAAGGAAACACCTCCTGCCCCGCCCCTCCACAGCGCCTGTCAGCAAGTGTCCAGGCTCTTCCTGTACGGCTGCCATCCTTGCCGGGCCCCGCCCGGGCCAGTGTCACACCTGGCAGGATGACCAGTGTCCCCGACCCCACGGGCTCCCTGAAATGCCAGCTCCCGACAGCCTCTTCTCTGCGCTGTCCCCAGTGCTGAGCTGGCACAGATGAGTCTGTGAGCTCTGAAGAGGACGGTGGCCCCCTGGGTGGGGGAGGGACAGCCGGCCCCCGAGGGAGGCTTCTGCTTCTGTCTGATGAGTCTCTCTGAGCGTAAACTCTGCCTGGCTTCCATCTTTCACCTAAAGGATCTTGGAAGTATTGCCACAAAAGAACTTTTATCCAAGAAAATCAGGGGGTGAGCCAGGTGCTGCCTGGAGGGCGAGGGTCCTTGGCCCAAAGCCAGGCAGCCCACCTCTGCCCTCTGCTGGCTGGCCACCCTCCTCCCCCGACCAGCCCCACACCTGGGGGCCACCCTGCACCTCCGTCTGCCCTCGGGTCCCAGGTGACAAGAGAGGGACAAGAAGGCTTCGACATGCATGTCCCCCACCCGACTGGATTTGTCAGGCGTTGGGGGCACAGGTCAGGAGGGCTTCTCTCTCTACACTGTTCCCTGTTGTAAAGTTTTACAAAAGCCCATGTCACTTTTATAACCAGTTAAAACAACAACACACCGTTGTATTTTTTCACTACAGAAAGAAGAGGTGTTGGTGATTATGAGTGTATGAGGTCTTGGCGAACATTTGGGAAGACAGAACCTGCAGAGAGGTGAAAAAGACCCACCCTCAGGTCTGGCCCCCGGCACGCGCCTGGGCCCAAGGGTCACCTCCAGGTCCTCCCATTGGCCATTACGCCTCTGCACACTGCAGACAGGGAGAGGCAGCAACCCTGCCCTGTGACCCCAGGACAGGGCCCAAGGTCCTAGGGGCCCACGTGGTCCCAGCCCTTCTAAGAGGTCTCCACCTGTTCATTCACTCCTCGTGTGCCACACGCCTGCAGACGCAGAGGGGACACAGCAGTGGCCCAGGCTGATGGGGTCCCAACTCCAGCCATGTCCAGAGGGGGAAGTGGTCGGCGAATTTGGGAATAAACACCCTGCTCTGGTTGCCAGGGTGCAGGGCACGCAGTGGACACAGCAACGCCGGGCCAGGCGTGGCTGCCTGTCCCTCAGGACCAGCCCTCTGCCCTCTGCTCCGCGGGAGTGGCTCAGCACTGGTGGCGGCCAGGAACTCCCCCTCCCCCCACAGTGATCCACCCCTGCCCTCCGGAGGCAGGCGCTGGCCTGGGCTGCCAGCGGGATGGGGGCTGTTGTTTTGCAGAGCTTGTTGAGAATACAAAAGGGGGGCTCCACCCTGTGAGGGAGGCCTCAGGAAGCTTTCTGGGCAATGCAGGCGACCCATATGCCCTCACCCTGGCCTGGGACTGGATGTGGTCCAAGACTGGGGTGTGAACCCCCTCTCCTGGAATAGGCCCCTCCCCCTCCCCCAGGCTGAGGGGCCTGGCACAGGGGGAGCTGTGTCCCACACACTCACCTGCCTTCGGGGTTTCTGCTCACGTGGCTCAGGGTTTCCTGCCCTTCCCCGTGAGCACCGGGCTGCTCCCCTCCCATGGCAAACCCTCGGTCCCCTTCCCTTCATGCCCAAATGACAGCCACAGAGCTCTGCGTGCCCATGCCGGGGGCATGGAGTCGTCACCCCGCGAGGTGGGGGTTGGGGAGCAGACTGCTAATATAGGCTTGAGGGATGTTAAGTAGAGATTCAAAGGAAGTGTGGGTCTGGGGAAGGTGCTCCTAGGAGAGGGAACAGCGTGTGCAAAGGCCCTGAAGCAAAGAGAGCCAGGTGGCTAGAGTGGAGTGAGCCAGGATGAGGATGGTGGGAGATGAGGGCAGAAAAGCTTGGGGTCCCAGATCCTGTAGGGCCTGTGGGCTTTTCCTGAGAATGATAGGAATCATCGGGGGTTTTGAAAACCAGACAGATGGACATGGACTGACTTATGTTCTAAGAAAATTGGAGGCTGCTGCAAAAATCCCAGCACAGAGGAGAGGGTGTGGCTGGAACCAGGTGGTAGCAATGGAGGTGGTGGGATGTGGTTGGAATCCGGAAATATGTTGAAGGTGGAGCCGCCAGGATTTGCAGGTGGAGAGGTGTGGGGTGTAAGAGGGAGAGGAGGCAAAGGTGACTCCGAGGTTTCAAGCTGAGCCCCTGGGAAGGGGGGGTCTGCACCGACTGGATGGAGAAGAGCACAGCTGAGGGGGGTTGTTAGCATGACAGTTTGAGTGTGTGTGGTGGGGGAAGCAGGCTCCCAAGTTCAGGGAGCGATCTGAGCTTGGGATGGTGTTTGGAGCCCTAAGAGGAAATGAGAAGCTCAAGGTCCTGAGACTCGCTAAAGACTGAGGGGGGTGGCGGGATGGGACACAGAGGACCAGATGGGGGGGGCCGCATTAAAGGCTGGGAGACCAGGAGGAGGCCATAGAGGGAGCTGGAGGAGGAGAAGGGAGAGAGCAGCATCCTAAGGTGAGAGTTTCCAGGGGACACACTGACAAGGGTCAATTAGGACAAAGCCTGAGAAATGGCCATTATACTTAAAACACAGGAGCTGGCGGTGAAAGTGGGGGGAGGAGGGGTTAAGCGGCAGGAGAGAGAAAGTGGAGCTAAGGGCTGCGGACAGCTCCTGGCAGGAGTTTCATTGTAGAGGAGCAGAGGAATGGGCGGGTGGATGGAGGGCTGGATGGTGCAGAGGTTTTTTTCCTCCCCAAAGCCCCGGTACATAGTTGTATATTCTAGTTGGAGGTCCTTCTACTTCTGTCTGAGCCACCACCACAGCTTGGCTACTGACAGACGAGCGTGTGGTTCCACGCCCAGGAAGCCAAACCTGGGCAGAACTTTAACCCTAGGCCATCAGGGCTGGCTCCAGAGGTTCCTTTATGGGGGAGAGTGCACAGCACTTTAAGTAGGTGAGAGGTAGGCTGTCGACAGGTTTCTCTGGGTCCATCTCTAGGAAGAATATGGTTCTATGAGCAGAGGGACTGTGTCCATTTGGTTCCCCAGGGTCATTCCAGTGCCTGGCACCAAGGACGCACCAGGAAGCATCTGTGGAATGAACGAGTGTGTGAATGGGGGGAGTGAGTGGTGAAGGCTTGGCTGGGACTGGAGTCTGGGTCAGAGGTTGCCAACCGGGTGGGGTGGGGAAGGGGAGGGAGGCAGCAGGGGAGAGGCTGACAGGAAGACTGTGTTTGGCAGGGGTGGCAGGGATGAGGGGCTGCAGACCTCTGAGTCTGCCGTGCCCAACTAGTGCCCAGCTGAGGTCCTGCAAACAGCAGATTTGGGTCCCTGTGGACGCAACCAGTAAGGAATGGGTTCCTGAGGGAAGCTCGAGCCCACATTTAAGGGGAACGGGCCCAGGACGCAGGCACCTGAGCAGGTGGTGTGGGGTGTGGATGGTGTCAAAGGTGACTGTCCAGGTCAAATGCCACGGAGTTAGTAAGACCCAGAGAGGCTGTGGATTCAGAAATGAAAGTCATGGGCGGCCTGGGCAAATGCAGTCTTCTTGTCCTGGGCAGAGGAGTGTACTGGAGCAGAGGGAGCCGGCTAGCGAGTGTAGACGAGCCTTTCCTGCAATGGGATCTTGGATTCCGCACGGGAACGAGGGCGGGTGGGTCGGGGGAACCAGCTGAGCCCGGACCTCCCCGGCCGTGACGCTGGCCGGCTTCTCTGCTCCTCGCAGCCTCCGTCTCCGCATCTGGAAGCTGGCCGGACGCTGGGTACGCGGTCCAAGCGTCCTTTGCAGTCGGGGGTCTGAGCTGCTGGCTGCACGCGTGCTCTCAGGAGGCGGAGCTCCCTCTGGCCGCGCCCCCCGCCCTCACGTCACCGGCGACCCCTCCCCGCTGTCCCCTAGATCAGCGGCTCTCAGACTCGCCCTCGCCCCAGAGGTTACCCGGGCTTGTTCGCAGACTGCTGGAGTTTTGATTCAGCGAGTCGGACTGGGCCGAGAGCTGGCATTCCCAACAAGTTCCCGGGGTGCGGCAGCGCAGGGGCCCTCCCCAGGAACCGCAGCCCCGCAGCCCACCTCACGGAGGGGCCAGCGTGCAGGGCGGGCGGGGGGCGCCGGACGGTCCCGGTGTCCCCGGGCCGCACGCACTGGCTTCGGTTGCCGGGCAGAGCTGGGCCGCGCGAGCTCCCATTGGCCGCAGGTGGGCCGCGCCCCGCCCGACAGGTAGTCCGCCCAGCGCCACGCCATTGGGCCTTGGACGCGGGGTCCCCCGGGGATTGGCCCAGGTGGCGGCCCCGCCTCACCCTCATTGGCCGCAGGTGCCACCGCCCCCGCCCCAGGACCGCCCGCCCCGCCGATTGGCCGCCGGCTGTGCCTCGGGTCGGCCATGTTCGGACACCCCCGCCCCCAGCGGGGCCTGGCGCCGGGACTCCGTGCGCGTCCCCCGCGCGCGCCCTCGCCGGCCGCGCCCCCGCCCCGCCCCGCCCCGCCCCGCCCGCCGCCCAAGTTCCGCGGAGTTGGCCGGAGCGGCGCCCCTCGGTCCCTGCGCCGTGCGCTCCCTTCCGCGTTCCGCCGCCGGCCCCACCTGGCGCCCCGGCCCGGCCTCTGGGGGCCCCGCGCCATGGCCCGAGCGCCCGGGGCGCAGCGCTGACGGCGGCCGGCGGAGCGCGCCATGCCCAGCAGGACGGGCCCCAAGATGGACGGGAGCGGCGGCCGCGTCCGCCTGAAGGCGCACTACAACGGGTGAGCGCGCAGCGCCCGACGGCGGGGCCCTGCCGGGGCCGGGGGCGTGTGTACTGAGGCCGGCGGGGCCGGGGGCAGAGCGGGACGCGGGGAGCAGCTCCGGACCGCGCCGACCGTCGGGGACCGTGTCACCGCAGCTGCGGGAGGGAGGGGACAGCGAGGCCCCTCTGGGCCCAGGGGCGCCCCGGGAGGTCCTGACGCACCAGCGCCGAGAGGCAGCTCCAGGCGAGGCGGGAGCTGCGGGTGCTGCGGGCGCCCTTGAACGTCACCCGCGGGAAACCTCATGGGCAGAGCGGGGTCAGCCTGGTCCCCGGCGCCCAAGGCTCAGGGTCGCCGGGCCCTTCCTGGAGCGCAGCGGGCGCAGGTGGCCACGCGGGTTTTCCCCCGTCGTGGCGAGGTGGCGCTCGGACTTGCCCCGACGTCGCCGCGCGCCCCATAGCCCTGGGGACAATGTTGACATTTTCCCTGGAAAGTTGGCCAGGATGTTTAAGGCCACAAACCTGTAAGGACTAAAGTTTTTATCAAATTGTGAAAACTGCTGGCAGACTTTTAAAAATCGGAGTTTCTAAACTTTTCCCCAATTTACCCGGCCAGAGGTCTCAGTTTAAGAAAAGTTTAATGACCGAGGTGAAGGCCAGGTGCGGTGAGCTGCCCGTGGTCGCACGAATGGAGGGCGCCTGGAAAGGCTCCCGCGCGGTTCCGTTGGGGGCCGGACCTTTCGGACTCGGTCCTGCGTACGCGCACGGCGCCCTGGACTCGACCTGTCTTGCTGTGAAATGGGGCGAGCGGGCGCCTCACAAGGGTCAATGGCCGGGAGCGTCTGGCCCGGCCCCGGGAGCGCTGGACGCTTGGCCGCCACCGAACAGCACTAGTGAGAGTTTAGGGGGCTGCGCCCGGAGGCCAAGATCCCGCTGCCCACCTTGAGCAGTGCAGACGGCGCTGGAGGGAGAACCAGGCGCCTTTGCTGCTGCTTCTTTCCACCGGTGTTCGTCTCCAGTCGGTCGCCACTGCTGGGGCGGCGGGAGGGGAGCGGAACGCCAGCCCTGCGTGTGAACTTGGCGGTCTCGGCTCTAGCGGCATTCCATGGGGTCTTGCCAGAGCCCGGCGCGTCCTCCGACCTGAGGAGGAGGGGCTTCGGGCTTTTGACCTCGGGAGCGCGCCTGGTTTGGTGTCTCAGGTCAGGCCTCTTCCGTCTCCTCTGCCGTCCTCAGCCGGGTCACCTGGGTGCACAGTGGGGGAGGGGAGTTGGTGGCAGAACCGGAGGGAAGAAAGATTTCTGGGAGACAGACCGGCCAGCCCACCTGAAGAGGCGGGGAGTCCTATCTTCTGGCCGAGAAGGGTGGGCTGCCCACTAAATCTGGTGAGATGTCAGCTCGGTCCTGGTTCTGGGACTCGTCCAGGGGCCAGAGCATCTTGGCTTGTGCAGGGGTGAACTCTGGAAGGCGTCACTATATCAGAGACACTGTCCTCTTTCCTGCCGGGAACCTGGAATTGAGCAACACGCCACTGTAAAAATCAGAGTTGATCCTTAATGAGAGGAAGTCCACACCCGGAGCCACCCGGGTGGGTGGGGACTGGACCCCCCAGCCTTTCCCCAGGGCGAGTTCAAGTAGGCACCTCCAGGCACTGAGCAAGGGGATGGAGGTGACCGAGGGGGTCACAGGCAAAGTTCACTGGAGCCCGGGGGAGTTCTGGGCTGAGCCACCCGCCCACCCACCCCTCCCCTGGCTTTGGCCCCTGGAGAGCGCTCTGGTTACCAGGGGTAATGTGACCTGTTGAGTCTGGTTTCCCCAGGCTGATGAGGCCACGCCCCCACACTCTTTCCTCTTCCTTGCATTCCCATCTCTACTCCGTCCTCCCCTGCCCCTCCCCCTCCCCTTCCACTTCTCCCCTTCCCCTTCCCTCCTCCCTCCTCCCCTCCTCCCTCTCTCCCCACCTCTTCCCCTCCTCTCTTTGCTTCATTTCCCTCCCCTTCTCTCTCTTTCCCCACTCCTCTTCAGCCCCTCTCCTCCTTCTCCTCTCCCTCCCACACCCTTCCTGCTTTCTGCCCCAGGCTGAGCTGAAGGTTCCTTCCCATTCCCATCTCCTCACTCCCTCCAGTGCCTGCTTTTCCTAAAGTGCTCTGCCCCGGTGCCCCTCCCTGAGGACTGGAAACCCCGCTGTCTGAGCTGGGAGACCTAGTCCTCAGAGCACAGCAGTGACCCTGGGCCCGAAAGACGCCCACCAAGATCGGGGCTCATTTATGCAGACCCCGCGGGTCCACGTGACATTCTGTCTGCTGCTGCCGCGGGAGGGAGGGCATTTTTGGGCAGCACGGCCAGGAGCTGAGGGTCAGACACGTTGAAAACTCTTCTTGAAACTGGAAGGGTCTTCAGCCGCCCCCACAGTGATAGCTTCTCCTCGCCACCCTTGCCCGTCCCCTGAGGCGCTCTGAAGGCTTGAGACCAGGGTCTCCCTGCCCCCAGCTGGGCTTCCGGAGGGTGTGCCGTCCCCGAGTCTGGGTGGGGTCCTGGGTACCTGCGTTCTCAGGGGACTCCAGCTGATGTGCTGAGTTTGCAGACCTTCTCTGCCCGCTTGTCTAAGATCACAGCAACAGCTGTGCTGGACCCTCCCTCTCTCCAGCTCAAGCTTGTGTTCCAGAACTTCTGTTCCAGAACCTGCTATGTGCAAAGCCCAGGGGTGGGTACTGCGGCCGGAGGGAGACCCAGGAGTCCAGGGAGGGGCAGCCCACCAGGTTGTTGGGTGCAGACTCCTGGTGGCTGCTGCCCAGGGCTCTGACTTGGGGCCCTGAGCTGGTGGCCTCCACAGCTCCTGTTTGCTCAGAGGAGCTGCTTGATTCAGGAGTGGGCTGACATTGGGGCTGGTGGTCAGGGTTTGGCCGTGGGGGTGGGATGGCCTCTCCCCACGCGTGCTGAAGTCATTCTGTGGAGGGGAAGAGCCGAATTGCTCTGACCAGGTTATGAGGGGCCCACAGTGGTCCAGCCTGATGTCAGGCGCTTCCACAGTGCTGGGGTTCTGGGGTTTTACAGGAGCCGCCCTCCTGGCCTCTGGGCCCTGAGGCATTGGAGGGAACCCTAGCTTCCACTTGGGGTCAGAATTGTAGGGGGAGGGTTATGGGGCAGGGAGAGGTCAAAAGTGAAGGGATTTCAGACCCCAACTTCCAGAGTTCTGAGTGACAGGAGAACTGGTGGGCGCTGGATCCGGTGGCAAGTGTGCTGGGCAGTGTGGGTACCAGGTCTGGGTGACCCTAGGATGATGGAGTAGGTGGGGGTGGGAGTTTGGTCTCTGGAGCCCCCACTGATGAGCCACGTGACCCCTCTGTGCCCCAGTTTCCCTCTCTGCCTGCTATCTGACCCTACAGGCTTAGCGACATTATGCGCTGGGTTAGTCTCCATGGAGAGCTTGGGGTACTGGGGGCAGGTGCTGAGGTGGCCAGTTCCAGTGGGAAGGGGTGAGCAGCTGGGGACATCTCCCTCCAGCCCCCAGGGTGAGTGAGACCTGTGGGCTCTGCTTGGCCAAAGTGGGCTCCCAGTGGACGGATCTTGGACCCTGGACCCTGGAGCCCTGGATTTATTGTCTCGTGGACAAAGACTTTTTTTATAGACCCTTGTTTGATGGAGTTCAGAAGCCAGTGGTATTAACTCCAAGTGGACCCTACATTTCTGTTGTTTGGGATGTTTCGGAGCTCTTCAGGTCTCTTTTTATAGGCTCCACACTCTTGTAGCATCTAACTTCAGTGTGTCCGGCCAGGCTGTGGTTCCTGCTCACAGTTTCAGTAAAAATACGTTGGACCTGAGTTGGTGCCATCCCTGCCATCCCTCCTCTCTGTTGTGGGGGACAGGGCTGGGTCTTGTTTCACTGCATGGGAGGAGGGGAACAGTGCCCCGTCCCTTACCCTCCTTGGGGGGATCCTTGGTTCCCCTGTGCTGACTTGCCTCACCTCTGAAGGGCCAGCCCTCAAAGGGTGACCGTCCACCTTCAACATCCCATTTTTAGATGAAAAGATAAAAGACAGTAACATTCTGTGACATGCTCTTCAAAAAAAACGTGCCTGGGGGCCGGCCCAGTGGTGCAGTGGTTAAGTTTGGCACACTCTGCTTTGGCGGCCCGGGGTTTGCAGGTTCAGATCCTGGGTGCAGACCTACACAACTCACCAAGCCATGCTGTGGTGGCGTCCTGCCTACAAAATAGAGGAAGATGGGCACAGATGTTAGCCTGGGGCCACCGTTCCTCAAGCAAATAGAGGAAGATTGGCAACAGGTCTTAGCTCAGGGCCAATCTTCCTTACCAAAAAAAAAAAAAGTGCCTGGACTATGTCATAGCCGCACTGAAAGCAGTTGGATGGTCCCCCCAGGGTTTAGAAGAGCAGCCTTAGATTCTTACGTTATTTCATTCTGCTCCTCCCTCACCCCGACTTCTGCCTCCCCCTGAAGGTCCCACTCCCTCAGATGAGATGTGACGTGCTGCCCTTGGCGCTGTCGAGGTTGGGGGAAAGGTTTTTGTTTTTGTTTTGTGAGGAAGATTGGCCCTGAGCTAACATCTGTGACAGTCTTCCTCTACTTTATATGGGACGCCACCCCAGCGTGGCTTGACCAGCGGTGTGTGGTCCATGCCCGGCATCTGAACCTGCGAACCTCGGGCCGCCACAGTGGAGCGCGCACACTTAATTGCTACGCCACTGGGCCGGCCCTGGGTGGAAGGTTTAGTGAAGCCGATGGGTTTGACTGAACAGACTTGTGTCCACCCCACCCCTCCTGGGTGACCTTCTGGGCAGAACTTGAACCTGGTGGCTGAGCAGGGGCTTGGCGGCTTCCACGAGAGGGCGCTATCTGCCGCCCCCACCTCCTTCTTTCTCCCCCTTTCAGACACATCCAGGCGCCAGGATCAGTCTCTCCTTTCTGTGCAAGGGCATTCGTGGTGGCATTTTTAAAAAACTGTGGTCAGTTCTATTGGGGGGGGCTGTAATATTTTCTTTGGGGAAAATTTCATCTCATTTATTTAATCAATAACTTGGTTAATCAGTAATCAGTATTTAATTTGATTTAAATGTGCTCTGTGGTGAAACATGTGTACCTACTCTTTGCCCAGGGACATCCTGATCACCAGCTTGGACGCCACGATGACCTTCGAGGAGCTCTGTGAGGAAGTGAGAGAGATGTGCAGTCTGCATCCAGGGCACCCGCTCACCCTCAAGTGGGTGGACAGTGAAGGTAGCCTGGACGTGTGTCCATCAGGCCGTAAATCTCTAAGTCTGTGCCTGTGAGGTGTGCCCGGCCCCTTCCTCAGGAGATGTAAAGCCACAAATTAAACTTGTTAACAGCCAGCTTCCCTTGTGGGGACATGGGAAATCGCTTCCTGGAAGGAGGTTGGCCGAGCGCGTGAAGGGAAACCGGGCTTGGGGGCCAGGAGGTGAGATGCCCCTGGGGAGGAGGACGTCCCGCCATATGGCAGACTGGTCTTGGGCAGCGGAAGGCTGCAGGGTCTCCCGGCCCCCGCTGTGGGCGGGTCCTTACCTCCTTACCTGGCCTTCTTGGCTCGCATGCTGGGCATCTCTGGTGGGTGATTGGGAAGGGGGAGCTCTGCATTTCCTCAGGGGAAGTGAGAGGGTACCTGCAGCTGGGGCCCCATGGTGTCCCTCCCTCCCTCCCTCCCTCCTTCTCTCCCTCCTTCCCTCCATCCCACCCTCCCTCCTCTCTCATAGTCGGAAACACATCCGAGAAAGCTGAGGGGTTGGGAGACGGTCCAGGAGAGACCCCCGTCCCCCACGTGGCTGTGACTATGACTGTCAGCTGAGGACGCATGAGCTTGAGGGAGACTCGAGGCCACCCCCTTCCCGTTGGAATGAGCACGTGGGCTGTGGTTTTATGAATTTCTATGTGCCTGTCCAGTGACAGAGGGCAAGGAGCCTCTCCCTCGGTCTAGGACTGACCTAAGAAGAATGTCCTTAATCTTGCCCCAGCCAGGAAAGTTCGTGCTAGCTCTCTGGGGGCCTTCTTGGGCTGTGAGTGAAATCGTCCCTTCTGAGGACTGACTCGTTCTGAGGTGGGGCCCTAGGCAGGGCGACAGGTCCTTCTGGGACCTCCCAACTCTGCTTGAGTTGGGAGTGGCCGGTCACGAACAGCACCCTCTCAAACTTGTTTCTGACGTGCCGAGTACACGTCATCTCAGACCCTTTGCCTTAGGCCTGCGGTGACCTCAGCCGTGTCTCTTGCCCTGCCTAGGTGACCCCTGCACTGTGTCCTCCCAGATGGAGCTGGAGGAGGCCTTCCGCTTGGCCTGTCAGCACCGGGACGAGGGGCTCATTATTCACGGTCAGTGGCGGCCGGCAGGCGGGGGCGGGAGTCGGGAGACGGGGACCTCCACGTCTGTCCCCTGCGGTCTGGGGAGGTGGGAGCCCGGTGGGTGGAGGGACTTCTTGGCTGTGGGCATCTTCACCAGACTTCCTGAGGCACTGGAAGCCACACGGAGGATCACAGTTTAAAATCTTAGGATGCCAGAGAATTTAAGGATGTTGAATATAATGCAATTTGGGTTTGTTTTTTCTCTCTTACATTTTATCAACCCAAATGAAGATTGCTCTTACTGGTAAAGGGTCAGTGAGGGTCTTCTCACTGGACACAGCCGCCTGGGTTCTGGTTGTTGACCCACATCACCCTCCTTTCCTGGGGGCCAGCCTCTCTGGTGCATTGGAAGCCCGGGTCCAGTCACCTGCCTCCACCTCTCCCAGAGCTCAGAGGGTCGGGGCCTGTGGCAGGTGGGTGGGATGCTGCCACCGCACTGCCCAGGATGGACCAGACCCTCCCTGTGGCTTCCCCAGGCTCAGCTCTCTTTAGCTTGTTAAGCTCTGAGTTGGGTTAAGAATTGGGTCTTGGGAAATACCAATTGTTTTCGTTTCAGTAGAGTCTTTAAATTGGGGGTTTTCAGACTGTGCTCGCAAGCACTTCCAGGGTTCCACAGGGTCTCTGTGGGGCCCGAGAGAGCGTGGTTCCAGCAGCTGTGGCCGACCGGCCATGTCTGCATCCACTTCTCATGCAGCTTAGGTTCTTCACCAGGTGGGCGGGCGTGGACAGCTGAACCCGAGAGCCTGGGACCAGAGCTCGAGACTGTCCATGGTTTCTGTCGGATCATCATTCTCCCCAACACCGAGCTACAAAATATCCAACTTTTGTAGCTCTTTATATAAATGAGGTTTTAAATTTAAAACCTAACCTAGTCGCCTTTATTTATCGTGATGGTAAGTGCGTTTATGTTGCCTCTCAACATTGAAGGCTGTGGTGCTTTAAAAATTCACTTTATTTTCTAGATTAATAAAAAGGTTGTTTTAGCTTTATTTTAATAATTTACTGTGGAAGCACAGGGTATATTTTAAGATATTTAGTTTTGAACTCCATATTGAGTATAAAGAATTGGAATCTAATGTGCTTTCAGAAGTCAGTTTTCAAAGTGATTGTAGTTCTTTCTCATATTAATTTATTAATCCAGATCGGGAGTTCTCCTTGGACGGCTCTCTTACCTCGGCTGCTCCAATTGCCTTCTCAGTGCATTTTGAGTCTTATAAAGGGAGTCTGGCAGCCGTAGATGTGCTTGGGTTTCTAAGGTTTTGCCTTAGCGAGCATCTCCCAAGAGCAGGTTCTCATTGCCAGGGTGGGCTTTGTGTGAACTACATTGGCCCGATAACTCGGAGTAGGACTTCTTAGGAAAGACTGTGCACTGAATGGCAGGCTGCATGGGCACTGATGTGCTTTCTTTCTCTCTGTCCAGTCTTCCCGAGCATCCCCGAGCAGCCAGGCATGCCGTGTCCCGGAGAAGACAGTGAGTGATCCAGGTTTCCTACGACTTGGACTGCGGGTTATGGGTGAACTCGCGCTCCGCGGGTTACGGGGTGGACTCTCAGTTTGCGGGTTACGGGGTAAACTCGTGATCCATTATGGCAGGAGGGTGACAATGGCGGCTGCTTGTGATCTGTCACTTAGGAACCTTTATCCTCACGAAGAGTCTAAAGGCAGAGCGAGCAGCTGCTGTGACCTCGTGTGGGGTTTTCGCTGGAGTCCTTGCCTTTGCCAAGGACTGTATGTGTGTATGTTCTGGCTAACTGCCATCGGGGATGGCCCTGGCTTGGTCAGTCGGTGCCATAAGGAAAAGTCCAGGAAACTCCCTGATCTCCCCCAGGAGGGGAGGGCCCAGGCTGGCATGACTGGATGCTGCTCCCATGTGTCTGCCCCAGCTCACGGCCACCCTCACACCTGGTCGTCTGCCCTTCCCAGTCCACACCGGCCCCCAGTGAGGTGGGTCCTTTTCGTGTCCACGGTGGGTCTGTTGTTAAGAGATGAAGTCCCAGGAACAGTGGGTGCAGAGGAGAGCTCTGACTGCATTCCAGAGGCCACCGGGCCATGAGTGGGTTGGAGCAGCTTTGCCCCGTGCCGTCCTTTGGGGCGGAGCACCCACGTGTCCAGGGTGCGTGGAAATTCCACACCGACCAGCACACCCTGCTCAGCCTCTGGCCCAGACTGTGCCGTCTCCACCGAGGCGAGCGAGGAGCTCCGGACCAAGGTGGCTTCGTTCAGTTCAGGGGACTTGGCTCAGCTCCCTTCCCAGCAGGGCGTCCCGGGGTGGGCTCCGGGCCAGCCTCCTGCTCCCAGGTCCGGTCCCTCGGCCCTGTGTTGGGCAGGGAGCTGGGGTGGAGCACATTTGGGCAGGGGCCGTGCTGAGTTTGCATCGCCTGGTGGGCCTGGTGAAGATGTCGAGCAGGCAGTTGGTGTGTGAGTCTCGGAATTGGGGGGAAGTCGGGGCTGAAGGTGGGGGTTTGGGAGCCCTCAGCATAGAGGAGGCTGTTGGAGCAACAGGAGAGAGTGGCTGATGATTGAGGCCTGGCCCTGGGGTCCCCCAAAGAGAGCAGGGGACCCTGAAGGAGTGGCCAGTGGGGCCCCAGAAACGTCTGGAGTGTGGATTGTGGCAAGAGTGGGGTGGGGTGGTCTGATGAGGCCAGTACTGCCCAGGTACCAGCTGGAGGTGTGGCCATGGCAAGTGGACATGGAGGTGGACGTGAGGGGTGTTTCAGGCAATGAGGGGAGAGCCTGAGGAGGCACAGGGGGCACATTCCTCCACTTGCCCCTGTGGTGCCTCTCCTGCTGGCGGGGGGACAGCAGGAGCCCCGTGATGGCCTAGCGGGAGGCAGGTGGCAGATGGCAGATGAGATACGTAAGTAAGTGCACAGTGTGTGTGGGGGTGCAACCTGCGATTCGGAGGCCCAGACGCTGCACTGGGAAGGTGGTGAGAGAGGAGCCCTGGGGGTGAGAACTTCCAGGGCGGAAGAGGCCAGGTGGGACCGCCTGGCCCAGGAGCAGCCGGTGCTTGTGTGGCTTTTCCGCAAGTGGGACGTGGGCGCTGCAAGGCTGTGGGTCAGGGAGGAGATTTAGGAGGTGGGGACCTGCAGTGGGTGCCTAGAGAGGCTGGGGGGGCCTGGCGGGAGCAGACCCCATGATGCAGAAACCTGCCTGCAGGGGCCCCAGGCAGCCAGAGAGGAGCCCGTCAGTGGGGGCCTCGGAGGAGAATGGCACAGGGACTTCAGGGTCCTTGTCCCTCAAAGGGCTTCTCCTGCCGGTGACCCTCCCTCTGGGGTGCCCACGTCCCATGGAGAGGGGCATGCACCCTGAAAGGGCAGTTACACGTTTGACAGTTTACGTGTCTTTTTGGACACATAAAAAAATAAAAGATGGACTTTCCCGCTAGGAAGGTGAAGGTTGTCCCCTCCACCTCACTCTGTAGGAGGGGCTCTTCCAGCCAGATTTGTTTGTCACCTGGATGGCTTTTGACAATGGTGACAGGCTATTTGCCCAGAGATGTTGCCAGCAGCCAGTGTGGCCTCAGGGCTTGAGGGACGGTGTTCCCGCCTCTCAGTCTCAGCCCACAGTGTGGCCAGGGCCCCGGCAGGGTGGCCCCATAGTCTCGGGTTCTTTGTCCGTGACCTCAGCACCTCCCTGCTTTTTCCCAGGTGGATGCTGACCCAGGCTCGCACTCAGGCCTCGTGTAGGGCGTGGTGATGGGCCCTGGCTGGGCTCTGTGTGCAGAAGTGGGGGTGGGGTTCTCTGCCGGAGGCTGAAGTGGGAGTGACACGCGGGTAGCGGCAGCAGCATCGTGGGGGAATGCGGAGAATGTGGTGAGCTTCTCAAAAGTATCGTCTTGGACACACGAGCAGGTCCTTGAGATGCTTACCAGGGGCGGCTCTGAGGCTTTGGGGACCACTCAGCTTCGTTGGAGAACATTCCACCAGTGCTTGGGAGGCGGCCAGGTCCCTGGGGAGTGCGAAGGGTGGTTGACAGGGCAGTGTCCCTCCCCTGCTCACAGATGCCCACGCCATGCGCTGACGTCCACTTGGCTGGACAGCACACGAGGGAGCAGGAGGGTGGTCACCTCACTGGTCGGGAGTCTGAGCAGAATGCCACCTCTTGCGGCGTCTCCCAGGCCCTGGGGCTCCTCGAGCGTTGGCCTCTCTCCCGTATTCTGCTCTTGGCTCGATTTTTTTTTTGGTGAGGAGATCAGCCCTGTGCTAACATCTGCCAATCCTCCTCTTTTTTTGCTGAGGAAGACTGGCTCTGGGCTAACATCCGTGCCCACCTTCCTCCACTTTATATGGGACGCTGCGCAGCGTGGCTTGACAAGCGGTGCGTTGGTGCGCGCCCGGGATCCGAACCAGCGAACCCCGGGCCGCCGCAGCAGAGTGCACGCCCTTAACCGCTTGCGTCACCGGGCCGGCCCCTCTTGGCTCGATTTTAACGCCAGTCTTGGGCAGTTAGGACAACTCTGTTCTGGTCACCTGACAGACACGGTGGACTGGGTGCACCGTGTGATTCTGGCGCCCCTGTGGGTGTTCGTGTGCACAGTTTCCTTGGCCTCAGGCAGCCCTGCCCGACTCGGGGAGTGAGTGAGAAGGCTCAGACCAAGGGTGTACATGGCACCCTGGATCCGAGGCAGGACCACGGGCCTGGATGGACTGACAGACGGCGGCCAGACATGGAAAAGCAGCAGAAATGCCGCCACACAGTGGCATCTGTGCATGTCCAGCTGGAAGGGCCTGTGTTCACTTTTAGCAAAACACCTTCCCACGCAGTCTGTTCAGGTCGTCGAAAGAAGTTAATCAGTTTTACAGGAGTTAAAAAAAATTCTGTAATGTACACATACCATAAAATTTACTGTTTTAACCACTTTAAAGGGAACAATGCAGTGGCATTTCGTACATTCACATTGTTGTGCAACCACCACCTCTACCTACTTCTAAAACACGTTCAGAAAGAAAACCTGGCCGCCACCAATCTTCACTCTGCCTCTGTGGATTTCCCTGTTTCGGACGTGTCATATACAGTAAATGGAATCATACGACATGTGGTCCTTTGTAACTGGCTTCTTTCACTTAGCATGATGTTTTTGAAGTTCATCTATGTTGTAGCATGTGACAAAATGTCCTTTTTTAAAGCTGAATAAGATTCTGTTGTTTACAAACATTTTGTTTATCCGTTCACGTGTTGATGGACACTTGAATTGCTTCCACATTTTAGCTACAGTCACGTGTCGCTTAATGAAGGGGCCATGTTCTGAGAAATGAGTTGTTAGGTGATGTCATCGGTGTGTGAACATCATAGAGTGTCCACGCAAACCTAGACGGAAGAGCCTGCTACACACCAAGGCTGTATGGCGCTGATCGATGGGACCACTGTTGCACACGTAGTCTGTTGTTAACCAAGACATCGTTATGAGCTGCATGACCATATTGTGAATGACGCTGCTGTGAGCCTGGGTGTACAAATATCTCTCTGAGACCCTGCTTTCGATTCTTTTGAATATGTACCCAGAAGTGGGATTGCTGGGTCATATGGTAATTCTACGTTGAGTTTTTTGAGGAACCTCCATAATATCTTCCACAGCGGCTGCACCATTTTACATTCCCACCACCAGGGTTCCAATTTCTCCAACAACCTGGTGTTTTCTGTGTTTTTGATGGTAACTATGCTAATGGGTGTGAGGTGATGTCTCATTGTAGCTTTGATGTGCATTTCCCTAATGATGAGCAATATTGAGCATCTTTTCACATGCTAATTGGCCATTCGCATATCTTCTTTGGAGAAATGTCTATTCAAGTCCTTTGCACATTTTGAATCTGGTTGTTTGTTTTTTTATTGTTGAGTTTTAGGAGTTCTCTGTATATCCTTATCAGATATATGATTTGCAAATATTTTCTCCCGTTCTGTGAGGTTTTTTTACTTTGTTGATAGTGTCTTTTGATGCACAAAATTTTTCAGTTTTCCTCAAGTCCAATTTGTCTATTTTTTTCTTTTGTTGCCGCTGCCTTTGGTGTCCTATCCAAGAAATCATTGCCAAGTTCAGTGTCATCAAGCTTTTGTCCTATGTTTTCTTCTAAAAGTTTTATTGTTTTACGTCTTACATTTAGGTCCTTGATGCATTTTGAGTTAATTTTTGTGTATGGTGTTAGATGAGGATCCAACTTCATTCTGTTGCATGTGGATATCCAGTTTTCCCAGCACCATTTTTTGAAAAGACTGTCCTTTCTCCATTGAATGGTCTTGGCACCCTTGTCAAAAATCATTTTACCATATATGTGAGGGTTTATATCTGGGCTCTCTATTCTGTTCCATTGGTCTGTATGTCTGTCTTTATGCCAGTGCAACACTGATTTGATTACTGTAGCTTCATAGTAGGTTTTGAAATCAGGAAATGTGAGTCCTCTAGCTTTGTTCTTCTTTTTCAAGATTATTTTGGCTATTTGGGGTCCTTTGAGATTCCATATGAATTTTAGGTTGGGCTTTTCTATTTCTGCAAAAAATATCATTAGTATTTTGATAGGGATTGCTTTGAATGTGTAGATCGCTTTGGGTAATATTGACATCTTAACAGTATTAAGTCTTCTGATCCATAGACATGGGCTATCTTTCCACTTATTTATGGTTTCTTTAATTTCTTTCAGCACTGTTTTGTAGTTTTCGGTGTACAAGTCTTTTGCCTCCTTGTTAGGTTTATTCTTAAGTATTTTATTCTTGATGCTATTGGAAATGGAACTGTTTTCTTAATTTCCTTTTTGGATTGTTCATTGCTGGTGTATAGAAATGCAGCTGATTTTTGTGTGTTGACTTTGTATTCTGCTGTTTTGCTGAATTTGTTTAGTAGTTCCAACAACTTTTTTGTGGACTCATTAGAGTTTTCTATATCATCTGTGAACAGAGATAATTTTACTTTCCCTTTCCAATTTATATGCCTTTTATTTCTTTTTCTTGCCTAATTGCTCTGGCTAGAACTTCCAGCTCTAGCTTGAATAGAAGTGGTGACAGTGGGCATCCTTGTCCTCTTTTTTATCTTAGAGGAAAAGCTTTCAGTCTTTCACCATTGAGTATGATGTTTGCTGTGGGTTTTTCATATATGGCTTTTATTACGAAGAGGTAGTTTCCTTCTGTCTTGTAATAAATATATATGGTCTTTGTTCCTGGTTCCTGGCACAGAGCTCTTCAAACCCTTGGAATTTCCTGAGTGATGGGAGTGTCTTTTGTTATTCATTAGGAGTCCCTTTTGAACACACTTGAGCTTTTGCTAATGAGGTGACTTAGGGTGGGGCCCCTGGATAGCCTCAGGATGAAGCTGGTCACCAGAAAGACCAAGTGATTAGAGGGTTGAAACTTTCAGTCCCACCCCTCTGACCTCAGAGGAGGGGGAGGGGCTAGAGGTGGAATCAGTCTCCAGTGGCCAGTGATTTAATCAATCATGCCCATGTAATGGGGCCTCCATAAAAACCAAAAGGACAGAGTTTGGGGAGCTTCTGGGGTTGGTGAACACATGGAGATTCGGGGAGAGAATGGAAGCTCCATGACCTTTCCCCGTGCCTTGCCCTTTGCATCTCCTCCTGAGTTAATCTAGTCAGTAAAATGTTTCTCTGAGGTCTGTGAGCAGCTCTAACAAATTAATCTATGCCCTGAGGAGGGCGTATTGGGAACCTCTGGCCGATAGCCGGCAGGTCGCTAGCACAGGTGACACCAGGACTGGCCATTGGCATCTGAAGTTGGGGAGAGGGGCAGTCTTATAGGACTGAGCCCTTGATCTGTGGGATACGATGCTATCTCCAGGTAGATAGTGTCAGAATTGAGTTAATTGCTTGGTAGTGTGAGGAAGAAACACACATGGTACCCTCTATTCCTAGTTTGTTGAGGTTTTTTAATCATGAGAGGATTTTCAACTTTATCAAATGCCTTTTCTCCATCAATTGAAATGATCAGGTAGTTTTTTCCTTTGTTCTGTTAATGTGATGTATTACATCCATTGATTGTTCATATGTTAAGCCATCCTTTCATTCCAGGAATAAATCCCACTTATTGTATATATCCTTTTAATACGCTGCTGAATTTGGTTTGCTGGTATTTTGTTGAGGATTGTGCATCAATATTCATAAGGGATATTGGTCTATAGTTTTCTTTTCTTGTAGTGTCTCTGTCTGGCTTGAGTATCAGGGTAATGTTGGCCTCCTAGAATGAGTTAGGAAGTATTTCCTCCTCTTCAATTTTTTGGAAAAGTTGGAGAAGGATTGGTATCATTTCTTCTTGAAATGTTTGGTAGAGGGCTGGCCCCGTGGCTTAGCAGTTAAGTGCACGCACTCCGCTACTGGCGGCCCGGGTTTGGATCCTGGGCATGCACCGACGCACCGCTTCTCCGGTCCATGCTGAGGCCACATCCCACATACAGCAACTAGAAGGATGTGCAACTATGAAATACAACTATCTACTGGGGCTTTGGGGGAAAAAAGGAGGACGATTGGCAATAGATGTTAGCTCAGAGCCGGTCTTCCTCAGCAAAAAGAGGAGGATTAGCATGGATGTTAGCTCAGGGCTGATCTTCCTCACAAAAAAAAAAAAAAAAACTAAATGTTTGGTAGAATTCACCAGTGAAGCCATCAGGTCCAGGGCTTTTCTTTGTCTGGAGATTTTTGATCACTGATTCAGTCTTCTTACTAGTTGTAGGTCTAGTCAGATTGTTTATTTCTTTGTGGTTTAGTCTTGGTAGGTTTTGTATTTCTAGAAATTTGTCCATTTCATCTAGGTTATTCAATTTGTTGGTGTACAGTTGTTCATAGTACGTTCTTATAATCCTTTTTATTTCCGTAGGATCGGTAGTGATGTCCTCACTTTCATTTCTTTTTTATTTTATTTTATTATTATTATTTTTTATTTTTGCCCTAAAGCCCCAGGTGATAGTTGTATGTCATAGTTGCACATTCTTCTAGTTGCTGTATGTGGGACGCGGCCTCAGCATGGCCGGAGAAGCAGTGCGTC
Source organism: Diceros bicornis minor (assembly GCF_020826845.1). Lineage (NCBI taxonomy): Eukaryota > Metazoa > Chordata > Mammalia > Perissodactyla > Rhinocerotidae > Diceros > Diceros bicornis. The sequence continues at coordinate 22,832,081 of NC_080752.1, forward strand.
TGTGCGCGCCCAGGATCTGAACCCGGGCAGCCTGCATCGGAGCGCACGCACTTAACCACTAAGCCACGGGGCCGGCCCTCTCACTTTCATTTCTGATTTTAGTAATTTGAGTCTTTCTTTTTTCTTATCCATCTGGCTAAAAGTTTATCAATTTCACTGATCTTTTCAAAGAACTAATTTTTGGTTTCATTGATTTTTCTCTATCTTTTTTTATTTTGTTTATCTCTGCTCTAATCTTTAGTATTTCCTTCCTTCTGCTACCTTCGGGTTTGGTCTGCTCTTTTTCTAGTTCCTTAAGTTGTAAAGTCTGGTTGTTGACTTGAGATCTTTCTTGTTCCTTAATGTCAGAGTTTATAGCTATAAGTTTCCCCCTTAACACAGCTTTTTCTGCATCCCATAAGTTTTGGTATGTTGTGTTTTTGTTTTCATTTGTCTCTAAGTGTTTTTTTTAATTTCTCTTCTGATTTATTCTTTGATCCATTGGTTGTTTAAGAGAATGTTGTTTAATTTTTACACATTTGTGAATTTTCCCATTTTCCTTCTGTTATTGATTTCTAACTTCATCCTGCTATGGTCAGAGAAGATACTTTACATAATATCTGTCTTTTAAAATATACTGAGACTTAATTTGTGGTCTACACATGCTTGGCCCTGGAGAATGCCCCATGTGCACTTGAGAATAGTGTGTGTGTTGCTGTTGGGTGGTGTGTTCTGTATGTGTCTGTCAGATCTGGTTGGCTCAAGTCCTCTGTTTCCTGACTTATCTTCTGTCTGGTTGTTGCTTCATTCCTTTTTATGGCTGATTAATATTCCATTGTGTGGATTTACCAGTTTGTTTATCCATTCATCCACCGATGGACACTTGGGCTGGTTCTGCCTTTTGGCCTTTGTGAATAGTGCTACTGTGAACATTTGTGTACGGGTTATAGGTTCTTAAAATACTGAATTGGTGACTTTGTTTTGGCTACAACATAAAGAGTTAGTCCGGCTTGTGTATATTGAAGTGCCAGAATAAACGGTCAGCAGGGCCTTGTGAGCTTCCCCTCTCCAAGGGATCTGACTTCAGTCCAGTTCCGGGTCCTGCGTGAGCAGACCTCAGTTGGCCCCCTGTTGCCCGTCAGAGGCAAGTGATGGAGGTGACTGTGCCGTCGGGCTTCAGCGGGGGACTGTGCTCCCTGCCGTCAGCAACAAGGGCCCAGTGGGAGCTGAGAGAGGAGGGTCCCTCCCACCAAGTGGAAGCACATTTCCAGGGCATTCCAGGGCTGGGCAGGGAGGAGGGTGTGTGGCTGAGTGTCTGGCACAATAAAGAATTGAGAATCCTGTGGTTTGGTGGGCCAGGGCACCGTGGGGAGAGGTGGGCTGGCCGGCGATGTCCCTGGGCAGGGTGGGCCCTGCAGTGTGCTGAATCCGTGGTAGCTCTGGGGGTTTGTTGAAGCGGAGGAACGATGCGACAGGCTGGTGTCTGAGGGAGGTCCACCTGCTGGCTCCGGGCAGGGAGCGCCGGGCAGCCCAGGGCCGGGAGGAGGGCGGGCGGCAGCACAGAGGGACTTTGTGACGGCGCGCTGATCTCATGGGTCCCCGCAGGTGGTGAGCGCCTCGGTCTTACTGCCACTCGTGTTTCTCCTTCTGTGCATTGTCCATTCACAGCTGCGCCCATTCTCACGCTGGACCGGTTCTTCGTGCACCACCGCTGCGCGGTGCAGCGATTTTCCCCCAGGCCGTTCCTCTGTCGTGTGCCTTGTCGTGTCTCTGGTCGCACGGAAATGTTAATATTTGATTTTTGTCCATTCAAATCTGTTAATGTTTTCCTTTCTGGCTACCCCAAAGGGTAGAAGTAGTTTGTGTCTTGAATTTTGGTCTGTGATCCATCTGGAATGTACATCTGTGTCCAGGATGGTGTTGGCCTGGGTGTCTGGCTGGACACATCTCCTCTCTCAGTCTTGAGTGGCCAAAGCTCATGGGCCCGAGATGCAGCAAACGCACGTCTCTGTGCTCTGCCCCTCGGGCCAGGGACTCACGGAAGCATTCTGAGCTGCTTCACCTGTAAGATGCAGCAAATGTCTTACTTGGGGGCGGTGAGGACATCGATAATGCACCACACACAGGCCGGGGCCACGGTTCCTGCAAAGTAGATAATTATGTGACAAGCAAAGGCTCAGTCCCTTGAACTCAGGTGCTGCCTGGTGAGGGGAGCAAGGCCAGTCCCCTGCCCGGCCCCACGAGATCACTGTTGTAAGAGTAATGGGCCCCACCTGGGCACTGTGGGAGGATCCCTCTTAGGGACCCTCTCCTCTCCTTCCCCCTCACCGTCCCTGACCCTAGACAGGCCGTGGAAGGCACAGGGCTGGCGGGCAGCTAAGCCCCTTCTGGACGAGGGGCATTGAGCGCGCCCCACGGGACGGCCCGTTCTGGGGCTCTGCTGAGGCCACCTCGTCCTCTCAGCCCCCTGAGCCCAGACGAGAGGCGGAGGCCTGCACAAGGGCATTGAGGATTCAGTGGTGGGCAGGGGTCTGTGATCTCTTTCTGAGCTGGGCAGCCCCTCCAGACGCCCCAGTGCGATGTGTTGATGGGTGTTAGGTTCCTGGGGCTCCTGCAGCAAAGTACCACAAGCTCAAAACAATGCTGGCCTCTCCGTCTGGAGGCCAGAAGTCTGAGATGGAGATGGAGGCGTTGGTTCCCTTTGGAGGCGCTGGGGGAGGGAGCGCTCTGGCCCTCTTCTGGCCCCTGTGGCTGACGGCAGCCCTTGGCTTGCAGACTTTGCTCCAGTCTCTGCCTCCAGCGCCACGTGGCATCTTCCCTCCGTGTCCGTGTCTCTCCTCTTCCTGTAAGGACGCCCGTCACTGGATTTAGGGCCACCCGGGTAATCCAGGATGATCTCAAGGTCCTTAACTTAATTACACATCTAACGCCCTTTGTCCAAATAAGGTCCCGCCTGGGGGTTAGGACGAGGATGTGTCTCTGGGGCCACCGTTCAGTCCTCTATACTTGTCCACGTTCGGGTCCGGTTGCCTGGCCTCCTAGAGGTGGTGTGGGTGGTCCGACTGCCCCAGCACTCTGGGTGGGGTCTACCCCCGGGAGATGCTCTCTGTGCAGGGTTTCTGCGGGCTCTCTTGTGTGCTGCTTTGTGGTGGAGGCTGTGCAGGTTTATGGGGAACCCAGTGTCCCCTCAGAGCTGTGTCCAGGGCAAGATCCCATGCAAGCTCTGAGGGGAGGGGCCCTGGATCAGACAGTGGTGCAGATTCGTACCAGGTCCCACGAGAGGTTTGGGTGCAGGGGGTGAGGCGGTCTGTAGGCTGTAGTTTTGCTGTGGCCGGTGCTGGTGGTCAGGGGCATCCCCGGGCCAGCGCCTTGTGGGACAGATGCGGGTCTGGGTGGCTCTTCTGTAGGTCGTCCTGCAGTGAGCAGCCCGGCAGGACCTTCACCGCACCCATGGACCCCGTAGGTGGGGCACCTTCTCCCAAGGACGCTGGGATCCTCCTGCCCGATTCCGGCCATCCACTGCCCTCTTGACCCCTTCTGATGGCCACTTGTCCTTAACGTCCAGCCACACTCCCACCAATGTGACCTGATCTCCATGAGCCACGCTGGGAAGAGCCACTCCTGCAGGGCCCTTCTCTGCAGGGGCCTCTCCCTGGGCCCTGACTGCGGCCTCGATGCTCCAGCCTTGGGGGCCGTGGGCTGGGAGGCGACTGACAGCTGGAGCGAGCCCCCCGCCCGGGGGCCTGGGAGGGGTGTGGCCACCGTGTGCATGGGTGGAGGTCAGGCCAGTGTCCAGACAGTGGTCATGGCTCTGCCCCCCGAGAATGGCATTTCCATCATCCTTAAGCAAAGGACTGACCCGTTTAGTGACTGCCTTTCCTTACCTATAAAATGGGAATAATGGGATTGTAAATAAAATAGTGTTTGTAAAAGTGCTGAGGACAGACTTCCCGCAGAGCGAGCTGTTATTTAATGTGTCTTCAAGGACAATTAGTGGCACTTATAGGGCGGGAGACTTCAACGCAATAAACCAAGCCCTTTCTGTTACTCGGGGCAGTCCCTCCTGGTGGGTGGTGAGTGGCCCCCACCCCTGGCAGTGAAAGTGGGGCCTCTCGACACCCGGCCACTCTGTGTTGGCCCCCAGGGGGCTTCCTGGAGGAGGAGGAGGAGGAGGAGGAGGAGGAGGAGGAGTCTCGCTGGACGGCAAGACCTGTCACATGGAGTTGGACGTGGATGCTGCGGGCACCAGCAGCTGTCCCTCTTTGGGCGGGGACGTTTGTGTTGTTCCAGCCCACGTTCTTCGGCGACCCTCAGTGGACGGCCACGGGCCTGGACAAGGCAACTCAATGGGACAGGGTGGCCCTGCCAGCCGGCTCCCGCCCTGGGTCAGGCCTCATCGGCCCCCCTGTGGCCTGTGGTGGAGACTCAGGGTGACCGCCTGGGAAAGCGGTGCCCAAAGGGGTGCCTAGTGTCTGTACCAGGGTCGAGCCGGGGGCGGAGCTGAGTCTGTCCTGATGCAGCTAGGCCTCTTAGTCCCTAGAGTCCACAGAGAAAATACAAACCTGCTGGGGGGTTTGGCTGCAGTGGACCCCTGTGCTGGCAGCTCCGTGTGCTTTGTGTCGTTGGTCCTGGCCTGTCACAGACTCGAGTGACAGAGGCGTCCCTGGACTCGCTGGTGGGCTGGCAGGCTGTGGGACTGGCCCCCCGCTCCAGCCTGCTCCCCGGGAGAGGCTGCCATGTTCACTCTGGCCCAGCTGGCGCACTGCTGTCTTGTCGTCTTGTTGCCTGGGGGCCCTGTGGGGGTTCGGGGGCCGAGCCCCACACCCAGGGCAAGACCCTCTGGGGTCGGGGAGAAGACTGCACCTGGGCCAAGACCCGAGAAGTGGGACCCTCTCCAGCCTCACCCACAGGTCTGGTGGGGCCTGGGGTTGGCCAAGAGTATGGCTTGACCACCGCCTTTGTCTGCAGCTGTGTCCCCTGTGGGTTTGGATGGCCTTCCTCGCCTGTCAGGAGCCCCAGGCCTTTGATAGCTTTCAAAGCCTTCTTGCTACCAATCGGTGCCAGTGGAGGGGCAACAGGCCCATCTGCTCTCACCCCTGAAGCCGGGCCCCAAACCATTTCCACTCCATCTCAAGGGAAAGAAAGTTTTCACAGCCTGAGGTGTTACAGGCAGGTGCCTGGACACGATGGCGACAAGATGCATGCCAACCTGGGGGTGAGGGGGAGGCCTGAGGGGCAGCTGGGCTCACCTGGACTTTCTTGGGCTCACCTGGGCTCACCTGGGTTCACCTAGACTTTCCTGGGCTCACCTGGGCTCATTGATCCTGAAGTCAGAGGAGCAGTGACCCTGAAGTGGGGGTTGGGTCAAGGCTGGAGGGGGGCAGCCATGGCTTGCAGGGGCCAAAGTGGGTTGGAGAGGAAGGGGCATCCTTGCCAGGGGCTGCGGAAGGAGAAAGGGGCTCACGTGGGCCGCAGCAGGAGGGCCAGCCCCCACCCCACTTGCCCCCAGGTCCCGCCTCGCTCATGCCCCACTGGCTGGGCCTGGGGCTTCCTGTTCTCTGACTTGGAAGCTTTGTGTGCTCCCTGGACACATGCTGGACGACAGCTCAGAAGCAGAGCTGGGCAGGGAGGGTTCCTCGCCCAGGGCGCATCTCGGTGGGCAGGACCCACACGGAGACGCCAGGTGTTGGCTCCATGTGGCTGTGGTGGCGCCAGGGAACGTGTGTGTTGGTAAGACCATAGAAGATGGCGGGCATAACGTTCAAGTGGGTGCTGCCGTGCTGCTGGGTCCAAACCCCAGTTTGGCGATGAGCCCACTGTGCAGCTTCGGGCAGGTGGGTGCAGCTCCCCGTGCCTCGGTTTCCCCCTCTGTGGATGGGGGTCTGTGGTAGTAGCCACCTCGTGGGGGCTGTGTGAGAACTGACAGAGTTTGGAAGGGCTCCTGGAACCTGCTAAGTGCATAGTAAGGCCAGCTCACCATACAGTCCCCCTGCCCCCGGCTGATAGATCAAAAGGGGAAGGAAAGTGCTCCCATCAGGTGTTTGAGCCCAGTGCGGCGTCCTCGGGTGTGCGAGGAAGCGAGCCCAGCTCAGAGGGGCAGGGGGTGCTCTAGGTCAGCCGGTAGGTGGAGCAGGGAGTCTGAGACCTGGGGGCTGAGGCTGTCGGGAGCATCCTCCAGGCACAGTGGGCGGGTTACCTCAGAATCTTTCCAAAACATCTTGACACTTTTTCCCCAGTGTTTATAGATATGTCTATTGTTTTATTAAAAATCCAGTTTCATTGAGCTTTGTCTCAAATTATTTGCAACAAACTGGAAAAGCTAGTTTTCTACCTAAAATAGGCTTCCAATAAAATTAGCAATCTGCCAGTTCTGCCTGGGTTTTCTAGAGTTCTGCAAAACTGGGTGTTTTGGAATGGATTGGAAGAGAGAAGTTGGCTGAAGGACGATGGTTGTGATATAGAGCCAGTCATATGTGAATTTTTACATTGGACTTGGGGTAAATTTGCATTCCCCATTGAAGCCCAATGTAGATATGGGGGTTTAGTTAGTTTATGATTTTATGGTCTTAGTCGGAAGTCTGCAAACTTTTCCTGTAAAGGCCCAGATAGTCAATATTTTGGGCTCTGTGGGCCATTTGGTCTCTGTTGCAGCTGGTCAGCTGCCACTGTAGGTGGAAACAACCACAGACTGCATGTAAACAAGTGAGCCACGATAAAACGTTACTTATGGACACCGAAATTTACATTTCACATATTTTTCATGTCTTGAAATATTACGGTTCTTATTTTGTTCAGCTAATCAAAAACGTAAAGCGTCCTTAGCTTGTTGGCTATGAGCACCGAGCCCTCTAGGTCACCAATCTTCGTTTGCAGAAAAGGAGATTTGGGGGCCTTCTCCTCTAACGCTGCCTCCAAGTGTTGTGTTTATGAGTCTCGCATTCTGTGTAATGCTCTCACACGCCGGTCAGCCACCGGGGGCTTGAAGCTCCCGGTGACGTCAGGCCACACGGCAAGCTACTGAAGGAGGCGGAATTTGAACCCATGACTTTGGCCCAGAGTCTGCCATGAACACAAATAATCGTAGATTTGTCGCCTGACGCCCGCTTACGACCGATTGGAGGTGGGAGGTTGACCCAGGGGGCACTTGCCTTTCCCAGACCTCTGCCCCGTAGTGTATTGACTGGCGTATTGATCACAGCAGGAGTGTTTGTTGGAGGGTGGGGGATAGGCGTTTCCTACAACTTCCCGTGCCCCCAGCGTGGAGCCTGACCATGTGGGGTCAGCGTGCCAGGCGGATTCCAGGGAAGTTGGCCAAGCTCCCTGGCCTAGGCTGAGCCGTCTTTTTCCCCACGTTTTTTGGAATTGGAGGGAAATGGGGTTGGATGCTCATTCAGCTGGCGAGGACGGGGTGCCTGGGTTGGGTGGGGCACAGGGTGGGAGTAGGAAGGTCAAGCCATCCATTGGTGGCTCCAGGTCTGCTCTGGCCGCAGCCGGGCATGACGCAGGTGGCGTGTGAGGTCCTGCGTCGGGTCAGCAGGGGCACCTCCCGTGTTTGGCTGGAGGGTGTGTGATTCCAGGCCCCCGCTTCTCGCGTCTTGTGTGTGGAGCCTTCCCCATTTCTGCCCTTCCCAGTACCCACTGCCCCCAGAGCAGCCACAGCATCACAGGCCGCCTGACCTCGAGTTTGGCCAGCTTTTGACCCATGGCCTCTCTCCTCCCCTCCTCTTCCGGCCGCAGCACCAGGGCTCAGATCCCCTCGAGCGTTTGTGTTGGGCCCATCCTCAGTCTCTGTGGACACAGGTCGGAGGTCCCTCGTGCTCCCGTGGCCACTGTGTCCCACATCCCACCTAGTGGCCCAGCTGGGCTCTGCCCCCGTGGCCGCTGCATTTGAAAGGCCTCCGAGGCTGAGCTGCCCTTGTGTTGGCCGCTGCCCCCCGCGTCCTCTTGGGACTGAGTCCTCTCTGGACGTCTTGATGCAGAGATGTTTGTCTTCACGTGACGTCAGCTCCCTGATATCCAGGCCGGGTTTTAGTCGGTGCCTCAGCTGCCGGCTCCAGCTTCCCAGGGGAGCCGGGTACCACCCGGGCCTGGAGACATGAGGAGGCAGGGATGTGAGAGGCGGGGGTCGGGCCGGCCAGCCTTCCTCTAAATATCTGCTCCTCTTGGCTGAGCCCACCCTGCCTATTGTCGGGGGTCCAGAGGAGCAGAGGGCAGCATCGGCACATTAAAGGGGAGGAAAATGCCTCCTTGCACGCCCACCGCTCCGTAGAGCATAAAGAATTCTGTGCTGAGGAGGCAGGAGAAGAAAGCCCGGTGAGTAATGCGCATCGCTCTGTGCGGTTTCCGCACCCGGAGGGGCCGGCAGTGGCCTGCAGGCCGGGTACTCGCAGCGGCCGATGCTGTGCGTCCGCCCGATGCTGTGCGTCCGCGTCGCGGGTCTCGTGCAGCGGCCTGGCCCCCAGTCCCCGGGCTGCACAGATGTTCCCAGCACAGATGCACCGCTGCCGCTGGCCCCGGCCAGGGATACGGCTGCCACAGCTCCGGGCCGTGCCCGGGGAAGGGCAGTGAGAGGCTCTTGTTTCCGAGGGGTGACAGATTTTTAGAAAAACAAGCTGTTTTTCATGTTAGAGGAACATGCCCAGTGAGCGATGCGGGGGGTGCAGGAAGGAAATATATCCCCCCAAAACGGACGGTATGTGACTGAGGCCTGTTAGTGCACAGCCGGCTGGCTCAGGGAATAATCTCGTTTTCCTCCGACCCCCTGGCTCGGTCGGGGCTCTGGCTGGGGGGTTGTCCTCGGCGGGTGCTCTCACGGTGGGGAATCCGTGAGTCTGCCGCTGCCAGAATGAGCGTATATGCGCGTTGGTGCTTTTCATTCTGCATTGCTGCAAGTGGAGGGGTCGAAGGGACCACAATGGGGAAGTCCGGAGACTGGGCCCCGAGGCTGGCGGCCGCCGCCGGCACCTGTCTGCCCGAACTGAGCCCCGCAGAGCTGCTCCCGCTGTTGCGCGCCTCTGCTGGTCCCGGCTCCGTGTTTGCGTTGACGACAGCGTCGTGCCGGAGTCCGGGTGGCACGGCCAGTGTTGACGTGCCAGCTCACTCCATCAGGGTCCTCGGATGTCGGATGTCGGTGATGAGCGTGGCCCCAGTGCCCGGTTTTCTGTTCTGAGATGGTTGGAGGTAGACTCAAATGCTCCCGGGGGCTGTGGGGTCGTTGATGGGGATGTGGGAATGCGGGTGCTTTTCTGACGTCCATTTTGCAAGGTGTTTTTGTAAAAAACAGAAACAACAGCAGACAGCCCCCTTGACAGGCTGGGCGGCAGATCCCCCCTCATATGGACGGTGCTGGGGTGGCAGGGAGGCCCTTCCGAGCAGAGCGCGCCCCTCCCCCCGGAGCAGAAGGGACCGTTGCAGTATGGGCCACTCTGTGCAGCCAGCCTGGGTCACAGGGGTAACTCGTGTGACTTGGATCTTGAATCATAGAATTTAGGATGTGCTGATGGGGCACATGGGCAGGGAGTGAGCAGGGTGTGGGCTCACGCGTGTGCCTGCCCGTGAGCAGAAATCAGCTGTGTCATGTTTCTTCGGGATGGCTGGGACATCTCGGCCTCTTTCCTCTTGTGTGGTCACGCGTGACTAGTGCACAGCCGATGAGGACCCTTAAAGTGTAGATACACTGCCAGGGGGACCCAGAACGCGGGTGGAGGCCACTCTTGCTGGTGGCGTCTGGGCCTTGGGGTCTCAGCTGGGTTTAGGCAGAGCCATGAAATGGGAGCAGGTTGGAGGAGTGACCCCCTGCCCAACAAAAAGGGACCCCCCTTCTATGTTGATGGTGCCAGACGGGACTGTGGCTGCGTTTCACCTGCATCTGTGTCCTGGTCAAACCCACGTGGATTCACCACATTCCTATCTTAACTGCATCAGTCGTCAACGAGGCGCCTTCCCGAAGTTCAGAGCTGCTGACGGTTATGTAAGGAGCGTGTGCTGTCTGCCCAACTCCGAGCTCCAAACTAACCCTCCAGGCGTCACCTCCAGGGCCGCCCGGCTCACAGACCCATTAACCAGTCGGTCACACAGAGCAGCCAAGAGTCCGTCAGTCCAGACGTGGCACTCCCAGCAGATGCCACCCTCGGCCATCCTTCCGCCAGCTGTCAACGTGGTGGGGACCCCGTCAGGGTTGTCTGTGGTCCCAGCAGAGACGCTCCCCCGTATTCCCTCCTGTCTTGTTCCCTTTAGCATCTGTGTAGGGATGAGGGCTGCGTGTTTGTGTTCACCCAGAACAGAGCAGTGCCTGTTAACCTGATAACCATCGCGGGGATGCTCTTCTTGACGCTCGGGTCAGCGGGCGCCGTGGGTCAGGCTCCGCACTTGGCTGAGGATCTGCATTCGTGGGTAGCACTTGTTTCCTTTACTGATTTAGAGCTGTTGTGAGGACACACTGAACGGGGGCTCTCCTGGGGTGGGGTGATGCCCCTGAACGGCTGCTCTCCAGAGCCAGGGCCGATGCACAGTCCCATTGAGGAGAAACCTTCATGCCAGGGTTGATGTCTCTTTGGTGTTTATGTCCAAAGAACAGAGAGTTTCCTTTCTGTGCTTGCCCCTCCTCACTCTTGGGGAATGACGAGTTTGGGGGCTGTGGGCTGTGCGGGTCTGGCCACATCTTGCTTAATCCCTGCTGCCCCTGGGCCTTTGCTCGTGCTGTTCCCTCTGCTCTTGCGGCGTGAATAGCCCTTAAGAGCACCGCTCCCACAACCACCACCCTATGAGGGTGGGATGGGCGTTCCTGCTCCCGTGGGGTCCCCAGCCCCCAGCCCAGGGGCCTGGCACAAAGCAGGCCCTCCATAAATGTTTATGCTTTATGGGAGGGGCAGAGAAAGCTTTGTCCAAAATAAGCCATCTGAGCCAATTGCTCATCCGACGTTCAGATTGTTTTTGGTGATAAAGTTGTTATTCGTACAAGAGACAGTGCCGCAAAGCCCCTGCCGGTGTGTTTGAATACAGTGGCTTATTTTTAGGATTATCCTAAATATGTAGAGTAGGGCACCTCATTTGTGACTGGCTTCTCTTCCCTTCTCTGTCTCTGAGGCCTGCACGCCAACCCAGCCCAGGCGGCCACGCTGTGAGCCGGTGGGTCTGCGGTTCCCCCCGAGCCGGGTTCAAAATCAGGAGAGGCGAGAACACCAAGTGCATGACCAGCAGAGCCTTTCTCGCTCATTTCAGAGGAGCTGTGGTTGTGGTCTGACGCGCGGGGGGCTGTCTCAGCTTCATCTTAGGCCGTGACAATTTACTGGGCAAACAAGAGGCTGTACAGTGATGCCGGTGGGTGGGGGGGACCTGACTTTCTATTTTGTTTAATTTGGTGGTGTAAATGTGTCTGGTCTTTTTAAAGTTTGCTTTTTTAATGTCTCTTCTGTGGGAAGTTTTAAAAGATTCGACTTGCAGCAAGATGGAGCAGCCTCGTGCGTCCGCATGGGGAAGGGCCCCAGATGGAGAGCAGCTAGTCAGCGCCTACGGGGCTGCCCTGGTCACGTGGCCCGAGGCGGCCCCCTTGACGCCATGTCTCTGTTTACTCTTCTGTGAAACGAGACTGCTGAAAGAATCGGATGAGGTCCTGTCCAGCATAGAGGGGCTGGGCCTGGTGTCCTGTCCTGTCAGGAGATGGTGGTGTTATTGCTAAAGGCCTGTGTGTAAAGTTTGCAGTGTACCTTATTTCTTATTTTGAATTTAATTTTGGGTTTTCTGTATTTCCATTTTAAAGTGTTCAATAGCCCCGTGTGTTTTAAAAAGAGAGAACGGGCTGGCCCAGTGGCGCAGCGGTTAAGTACGCGCTCCGCTTTGGCGGCCCGGGGTTCGCAGGTTCGGATCCCAGGCGCGGACCTACGCACCGCTTATCAAGCCACGCTGTGGCGGCGTCACGTATAAAGTAGAGGAAGACGGGCCCGGATGTCGCTCCCTCTCCCCCCACCCCGCAGCCAGGGGCTCACTTTCACCTCTTAGTGGGTTCTCCTTGCCGTTTATTTCCAGATTTCTCAATTGTGCACTTACGCTGCCATCTCTAGATGGCATCCGTTTGGGGTGTTGCTTGTTCCCCTCTCTCTCTGAGCTGTCTCAGAGTTTGGCTCTCCCTGCATTTGTCCCCCTCGGGTTGTGTCACCGTTTATTGTTCAGTCGTTGGGTGTTACATGATGGTGGATGACATGAATATTCATGAGCCACTAGCATTGCATTTCCTTTTTTGTATGACTTTCAATGTTTCTTGCAGTTAATACTTTTCTAGAGTTTTCTAGAAGTCCTGTCTCACATTTGCCAGATCTTTTTGGTGGGGTCAGCTCTCCCTCGATGCCGGTGGCGCAGGGACCCCTGCCTCTCCTTTCTGCCTGCCTCCACTGCCCCCCTTCTTGGCTTCGTCTCTGCCTAAGTCATCCTCCAGAGACCTTCTGAGAAAGGGGGCGTGGGAGGTAAATGTTTTGAGGTCTAGTTTGAAAATGCTTTCCTCCAGCCGTGCATCTAATGACAGGTTAGCTGGGTCTGGAATCCTGCATTAGAAATGATTCTGCCTGAGCTTTCTGAAAGCTTGCACCGCTGTCTCCCGGCTTCCAGATTGATTGAGAAGCCAGAGCCATTGTGATTTTCGCATGTGTGTTCTTTCCTCCTGAACATGTTTAGGATCTTTTCTTCGTCTCCAGTGTTTTCAGGGTTCAAGATGCTGTGCCTTGATGTGGGGCCTCTCTTGTCTCCCGAGCTGGAACTCTCAGTGGAGACTTGACGTTCCGGTGGGGAGGGGACACTTTATTCAGTGATTTTTGGGTGAATTATTCCCTCTGCTGCCTCTTCTAGACCTACCACTGACCACTTGTTGGAATCCTGGACTGGACCTCTAATCTTTTCTATTTTCCACTTCTGTTCCTTTTATTTTCTAGGAGATACCTTCCATTTTTCTTGTCCAAACCATCCATTAAGTTTGTTGTCTTGTCTTTATTTTTAAATTTCCGAGAGCTCTTTTTTGTGCTCTGAAGGTTCTTTTTTAAAATAGTGTCCTGCTCTTGTTTCCAAGGCAGAAGATCACACCATTCTTTGGGGTTGTTAATTATGGTGAGGGGGAGTGATATGAAGGAATTATGTAAGTTGTTGAGCACTTTTAAGGCTCTAAGGCATCCCGGGTGTGAACGCATTTGATCCTCACGGTGCCCTCTGATGTGCATGCTGTTGTCCCGTTCTGTGGAGACCACGGCACCTGAGGCATAGAGAGGTCAAGTGATTTTCCCAGATCACACAGTTTCTGCGTGGTAGCGAGGGGGCTCTCTGCCGTGTACGAGGCCCCACTCAGCCACTTGCCGGCTGTATGACCTCGGTCACAGCACTGTCCCCTCATGAACAGAGTGGTGACCATGGGTGTGGCTCCCCCATCATTGCGAGGACTAAGTAAGCACCCGCCCGCCACGAGGTCTGAACTGAGGGGCGACAGACCCATAGCGAGGTAACACAGCGGCACTGTCACATGGTACAGTCTTCCTTCCAGTGTTTCTTTGGCCCTTCCATGGCTGTTTCCACTGAGGTTCTTTTTCTCGGTTTGTCTGGCCTGGGATGCTTTCCTTGGCCCCTAGGTAACCCTCGGTCTGCCTACCCTGGCCCGTGGCCACCTCAGAGCTGGTGGACGTGGTGGTACGGTGACCTGTCTGGGCCTCTCCTGGGAGCCCCTGCGGTGGCTGGTCCAGGGGCCCCGGGGAGTGTCTTGCCTGGGGTGGCGCTGGAGGGGTCTCGCTGTTTGGAAGGAGACCCCTGCTGCCCCCAGTCCAAGCCCTTGTTCTGCCAGCTGCTTTGGGTGACTATAGGGGTCCCCTTAGAGGTCTAAAGCCTGTGCCGTGGGCACCCCACTGCCTTGCAGGGTCAGCCCTGCCCAGTCTCCTGCTGACCGCCAGGCTGCCTGCTTCCGATGAGGTTCGTCCCCCTCCTGCTGTTCTGCTGTCGTGGTGTTGTCGGTGTTTTTCTCCTCTGACCCCAGTCTTGGGAGGGAGCGTAGGTAGAGAATGTGTTCCTGCTGCCATGTTTATCTGGACACCATCTAGACTGTTCCTCTCCGAGACTAAGTTATGCTGGAGAACTGGTCCCAGAAAGGCCTTGAGCAGTGGATGTTGTCCCGAGGGCCCCGAGTCACCATGAGCCTGGGAACGAGGGATGGAGGCTTAAAAGGACGGGCTGTGGCTGTTCTTCCTTGACGGCCGGCAGGTGATTCCTGCGGGGAGTCGGTTCTCGCTCCCCTCGCCGGACTGGGGTGTTGGCATGGTGGAGCCGGGTGCACCCGTGGGGGGTGTGTGTGTGTGTGTTTAGTAGACTTTATTGTTTAGAACAGTTTTGAATTTACAGACAGATTGAAAAGATGGTACAGAGTATGATAGTTTCCCCTGTTATTAGTGCCTCACAGTGGTGTGTACGTCAGTTACAGTCACTGAACTCACATCACTACATGGCTATGAGCTAAAGTCACACTTTATTCGGATTTTGCAGATCCCTGATGTCCTCTTTCTGTCCCGGGGTCCCACCTGGGACCCACATGACGTTCAGTCGTCACATCTTGGCTCCCTTGGGCCGTGACAGTTTCTCAGACGTCCCTGTGTTTCAGGACTTTGACGCATTGAGGAGCGCCTGTGTTTTGCAGAATGTCCCTGGTTTGGGTTGCTCTGCTGTTTCCCTCTGGTTAGACTGGGGCTGTGGGTTTTATGGGGGAGACCCCAGAGGTGAAGGGCCTTCTCCTCGCATCAGGCAGGCAAGCCTGCTCTGACCTCCACCTGTCACTGTGATGTGACCCTGGTCACCTGGCCGAGGCGTGTCTCCATGTGCCTCCCTCTCGGGGTCCTCCCCCTCCATCCTGTGCTCTTAGGGAGGCCATCAGCACATAGCCCACACTGGAGGGAGGGCATTATCTCACCTGTGGAGGGGGCGTCTACGTAAATTATCCGGAATTCCTCTGACCGGTGGTTTGACTCTTCTCTCCCCTTGATTTGTTTATTCAGTCATTTGTTTATCCATATCACTGTGACTCATGGATGGTAATTTTGTGCTTTGGGTTATAATCCAGTAGTACTGTACTGATGTTGTTGCTCCCGTCCTTCCAGCTTTGGCCACTGGGCACTCTTTCAGGTTGGTCTTGGGGAGCGGTGAGGGCGAAACCCAGGGGCGGCAGGGGAGGTGGGCCTGGAGCCCGTGGGAGGGTACGGCAGGGGATCTCTGCCCCAACCCAGTCCCCCTGTAGCCGAGCAGGAGAGGAGCAGGTCCCCGGGTGAGGCAGGCCCTGGGCTCGTCTCTGCTGTGGCCATGGACCCACCCCTGGCAGCCCTGCAGGTCCTGGGGACAGTGCTGGGTGTGGGGTGTTGGGTGTTGGAAGGTCGTTGGTCCTGTGTCCAGGGCTCTGAGGGGTGAGGGCAGGGTTGGGGGCACTGGAGGGGAGGGGACCACAGGGCGGGCTCCTCTACAGACTTCAGCTTTATGGCCACATGGGGGTGTCCAGCATGGACACCCGTTTTGTCCTCTTCCCAGAAACAGCCTGAAAGCCTCACTGGACCAGGGGCAGTGAGCAGTTGGGTGGGCAGGCAGCTCTGTGCTCACAGGCCCGGAAATGCCCAGCCTCGGGACACAGACTCTCCTTCCTGTCCCTTCATCCTTGGAGCTGTCTGGGACACACAGAACTTTTTCCTTAGTTTGAGGAGAGATGAGAAAGGCGGGAGTGAGCAAAGAACAGGGTGACGATCGACCTTCTGCCGTGGCTCAGTTCTGGTCAGCGTCCCCATCTCGGGACCGGGCAGCCTTCTTTGTAAGTGCGTTCGGTTCTCTTGCATCTCGTAGTTCTGTTAAGCAGTGACATTAAAACAGGCTCGATGGTTCCAATTGGATTTCTAAGTCGGACACGATTTAGAACAAGGCGTAGTTGCACCGGGAATGTGTGCAAGCATCTTTCTACACTGCCGCCCAGGACGGACAGGACCCGAGAACCGCTAGAAACGGTTCGACTTAATTTTACAACCTCAGTGGCGGCTCCCTCTTGCTCCTTCTGTCCTGGGTGCCTCTTTCCTGCTCTGGTGTGAGTCCAGGGAGAGGGACCCTGTGCAGGGCGTCATGAGGCGTGAATCAGGCATGGGGCGCTTAGGGCTGCCTGAGCAGCTCTTCAGGGTGGGCTTGGTAAATTGCGTCTGTCAAGCTGCCGTCTGACTGTGTGCCCTAAACAAAAGGAAGGAAGTCTGGGGGTACTTTGTTGACCTTGGCCGGTAAAGAAAATAAATTCGTATGGAGACTGTAACCAATCTTTTTCTGAATATGACATTAGTTAAGCATTCCGAGTGACTGGTTTTGTGATGTAAGCAATGGTGTGCTGGAAATTTCAATATCCTGCTCTCTGGGGAAAGACAGAGAAAACCTTGGTTTGTAGCCAATTTCCCTGGTGTAAATCCTCCCGCCTGGGCGATTTCGTGCTGCTGCGTGACACTACTGAAGGCAGCATTGGGAAGAGAGGCTCCCACTTGGCTTTCGAGAGCTAGTACCTGCCCCCCCAGCTGTCCCCTGGAGAGGGGTCCCTCCGTCAGGAAGGGAAGTGACTCGGACACCGGGTCCTGTGTGGTTGATCACTGTGGCCCAGAAAATGGCACCCTTCCCTATGGCTCTGGGCCGTCCCCCTCGGAGTGGCGTCCACATGTCAGATTGTAAGCAGTGAGCCGAATGACGAGCAGCCTCCAGGCAGCAGACCCTGAGGATGGCAGTGAAGGGCAGTGTGTCTGTCCCTCGGGACGGCTCTCTTCTCCACCAGCTCCTTTTGCTCCCGGAAGGCCCTGCCTCCTCCTCCATCTCCTTTCACTGTGCCGTCTTCTCCTTGTGTCTTAATAGGTCTGGATACAAAGTTGCGTTCCAGGTTCTCATGCCATGGAGACCGGTTTTAAATACCTTCTTTCCGGTTGAGCGTGCACATGTTGCTCGCCTGAAAGCATTTGGGTCCTGGAATGGTCCAAGCATTGGGCTCCCTGGAAGTACAGAGAAATTGGGGAGAAGGTGCTGGTACAAGGGGAGGTTGCTGCCTCAACGGAGCAGACCAGACCAGAGGCCTCGATGCCCATCTCTACAGACCTCTGTCCTCTCCCATCTCTGATTCCCACCACCGAGCCCTGTTGGCCCGTCTGATGGCTTAGCCAGTCGTCCCCTTACCTTTGTGAAGATTGCTGAGGACCTCAGGGAGGGGACATGTGGGCTTTGTCTACTAGTATTTACTGTGTTTGAAATGTAAAATGAGAAATGTTTATTAAGTCATTCAAAAATTATAAACCCACTACATGTTAACATAAATAACACCTTTTCAATGAAAAATGACTCTAAAATAAAATTAAAAAATCGAGTGAGAGGATGGCAACATTTTTGCAAACCTTGTGAATGTCTGGCTTCGAGAAGATGACTGGATTCTCTTCTCTGCTCTTCATCCATCTGTTGCAGCATGTTTTTGTTGAAGCATTCGAGGAAAAGTCAGCATTCGGAAGAGCTTGGAGTATTTTAATAGCCTTTTCGGATAAATGGGGATATTCTTCTTTGGTATTTCTCTAAAACTCAGCAAGGTTGTTTCTTAGTTGCAATGTGGACTCTGACCCCATGTCAGTGAAGGTCTACTCCTGGATTAGAATCTGTCCGTCTGTCTTGCGTGTGAAAAGGTTTGTTACTCATGCCTGCTTTTGTAGCATCACACGCTGGTCATTGGGACAACGTCGGTTCACTGAGTTACACAGATCTTCCAAACACGCGGTGGAAAATTCCCTGTTCCCTCGTGAGACAGTGAGAGAAGAAGGCGAATACTGTCCTGTTATTATTGTGGGAATAGTGTGCTCTCATGGCTCCCTGTGAGGGTCTCCAGATCTCACTGGGCTTCACCTGTTACCTCGCCCTGTTGTGTGGCAGAACACGTGTGTGGCTGGCCAGCCCAGGGATGGGCCGTCCTTGTATTGGGGCAGCCTGCCTGCAGTCCTGTCTGTGACCCCTGCCCTGCCCTCTGAGGTGGGGACATGGATGGGGGTGAGGGAGGTGCTGAGGACATTGAGTCCACCCTCTCTGGGCAGCGCTCCGCCCAGGCTGCCCAGAGTTGGGCCTGCATGGCCGCACTCCGTCTCCAAGTGGAGGTCAGATGTGGGGCCAGGCACTGAAGTCAGGACGAGTTTCACATGTGGTATTTGCTCCCCAAAGTGACTGGCGCGAGTCTGCTGTTGGCTCTCTCCCACCCTCCTTGTGATTCCACGTGGAGTGAGATTCTTCTGTCAGCTGGGCCAGGGGTGAGGGGAGGGAGTCGAGTGTACGGAAGGTTCTTCTCAGTGTATCTGGATCAGCTCAGGGTGGGCACTGTGGCGCGGTGGGGAACAATGTGGTAGTGGGGCAGGAACAGACTCTCAGGGAGAGGTGAGCTTGGAGTTATCAGAGTGGTTCAAAGGGTGGGAGGGCCTTGGGAGAGGCACCTTAGGGTCTGCCCAATTTCAATCCCCACCCTTAGTTTTTGTGTCATTAAATTGCACTTCCTTGGATGGTGTTTTGTTCTAATAAAAATTTATTAGTAGCATTTTCAAAATGTTTGCACTTATTTGAAGGGAAGACGAGGACAGAGTTGTGTGCAGTCTCACAGCTCCATGGTGTTTATAAGCCGCTCTGCGGGGTTAGCCAACGCCTGGAGCCCAGTGCACGGAGAAAGCCCCGACGGCGGGAGTTGAGGCGCCTTTGTGCCGGCGCCTGAGACGACGTGTCCTCACACGTTCAGAACCAGGCGCCCAGGGGTTGGGCTCTCGGGTCCTCCCTGTGGCCCGGCGGCTGGCCAGCGACGGCCAAAACCCAAACTCATCGCCATGACGCCTACAACCCCCTTTGCAACCATGCTCTTGTTTATCGTATTTTGTCAAAATCCCGTTATCTGAAGACGCCTGCTTCATGCCAGTGCCGTCCGGTGGTCTCGCCTCCAGCCCGGGGCGTCTGGCAGATGCACGGAACACGGGTGAGGTCGGGGGCGGTGCTGCGGTCCCGCGTGCGCCTTCCCGCTCGGTGGTTTCAGCGGACTCCAGCATTGCTCCTGTGGTGCTGGAGCGGCAGTTTTCTGTCTCTCGTTCCCTTTACCAGCTCTATTGGCATTTTATGCTCTAAGGAAGAGCTGTCCCTTCTCCCTTCCCTATTAAAAAATAATGATACCAACATGGAATGGGGGATTTTCCAAAACTTGAGTTTATTAAAATCCGTTTCTGACATTATTCATTTTGAGACTAAATTTGTCACATTTGGCCAGCGGGAGCCTCTGTAAGCAAGTTCCCATGGGCTTTTGACGGTTTCCCATCAGTTTCTGAGCATTTCCTGGCACAGTAGCTTCCAGGGTCAGCGGGCACGCTCCGGTTCCAGCCTGGGCCTGGCTGTCTCTCCGGGGAGCCCGGCTTCCTGCTGGAGGAGACGGTGTTTACAAACAAGGTCTGGGGCAGGGTGTGCGCCGTCCTGGGCGCGAGGAGGTGTGCGTACCCTTTTCCCTCTGGAGTTCATGCAATGCTCAAGCCCAAGATCCGGCCTGAGACCACAGGGCTCTTCCGCTCTCTTTGTTCCTTTCTCCACGCTGCGCATCTGGGTCCCCGGCACCGCTGGCCGAGTCACTCCCGTGCTGTAGTGTAGACCGCAGACCGGAGGTTCAGAGCTTCCTGGGTACCCACGGCTCAGGTCTCCTTGAGTTCTTTGTCCTTGGACCACGTTCTGTGCTGGTTCAGCTGGAGCGCGGCTTCCAGGAGTTCCCTTGGATTTTTGTTGTCGTCTTGGTGGCTATGCTATTGATGTAGCCGTCAGTGGGTTTATTTATTTCTGTTTGTATCCAGTGTTAGGGTGTTTTCCTATCCTTACTTATTTTATTTTATTTTGTTTATGGGTTGTGTAAAACATTAACATGATTCAAAAATAGAAACTAAATGAAAAGATTCCTGTTCATGTGCCTTCGATCCCTTGTACACTCAATTTAGTTCATTTTTTGGCTTATCCTTCCTGTGTTTCTTTTTGTAAAAATAGGAATGTGTGTGTGTATTATTTACTCTTTTTTGTTGCATAAAGTGTAGCCTGATATATATACCCTTCTCTGCTCTACTCTCTTATGCGCATCTCCTTTTTTATTTTAAGGTATGAATGTGTATATGTATTTAGAATGAGAATAGAAATCAAAATAAATGATAAATTTTTAAATACCAACTGCACCACAAAAATCCAGAAAAATCACATTAATTAGACTCATCAAGTATCTGTTTGGCATGATTCTATAATGCTTTTTCCCCAGTATTTTCTAACTGCAAACACTTTGATTGCCTTCTCAAATAAAAATTTTGTAATATTTTCTATAGAGAAACCTCAAAGATAATCTCCTCAGTCTTTCCTGTAATATAGGTGACAAAATTTTACTTTTTGGCCATTTAGAAAATCTTTTTTTCAGCCTCACAAATTGTTATTGGTAACGTCACACAAATTTTTAGGATTGTTTTTAAATTTGGGAAAAATCTCAGTTTCTTTCATTTAAGATCTGTAAGACTTCAGAATAATTCGAGTTTTCTTATGCAGTGACTCATCTTAAATACTCTTTTAGATGATAATCGTGCATTAACCATTTTGTTGTCAAGGTCCTGGTTATAGGCACACATTATATGAATTTCGTGTTACCTTCATTCATGTTGTAGTTTTATAGAGATGCGTAAAATGTATGACTTGATTCAATATTTTTGTGAAAATGCTTGAAACACAACTTGTCACACGGAAGCACCAGCTGCCTCTAGTCCTGCTAAAGATCTGTGCCCACAAACACGATGATTCTTACATATTCTAGATCATGCAGTTCTTTTTTTATTAGCTATAGTTTTTATTCAAAATAACTACTTCTGGCTTTAAACCTGGGAGGTAGGTGATTGGTAGTTGTTGTCATACAAAGTGTCTTAACAGACCAGCCAGACTCCTAAGTATATACCATCTTCCACGTCCAGCCACATTCCTAAGACATCTTCTTTTGTTAATTGTGGTAAAACAAAACAAAACAAAACAAAAACACATAATATAAAATTTACCATCTTAACCTCTTTTTACGATTCTTTAAGATTTTATTTTTTAGAGCAGTTTTCGATTCACAGCAAAATTGAAAGGAAGGTACAGAGATTTCCCATACATCCCCTGGCCCCGCACCCCCCCCAGCCTCAGTCTCTCCCACTATCAACATCCCCCACCAGATTGTACATTCGTAAAAATCGATGAACCCGCATTGACATGTCATCGTCACCCAGAGTCCATAGTTTACATTGGGGTCACTCTTGGTGTTGTACATTCTGTGGGTTTGGACAAATGTATAATGACATGTACCCACAATCATACAGAGTAGTTTCATTGCCCTAAAAATCCTCTGTGCCCACCTGTTCATCTCTTCCTCCCCCACCCCTGGCAACCACTGATCCTATTCCTGTCTCCATAGTTTTGTCTTTTCCAGAATGTCACATAGTTGGAATCACACTGTATGTAGCCTTTTCAGATTGGCTTCTTTCACTTGGTCCTATGCATTTAAGGTTCCTCCATGTGTTTTTGTGGCTTGATAGCTCATTTCTTTTTAATGCTGAATAATATGTCTGGATGGACCACAGTTTATTTATCGCTTCACCTACTGAAGGACATCTTGCTTGCTTCCAAGTTTTGGCAATTATGAATAAAGCTGCTATAAACATCCATGTGCAGGTTTTTGTGTGGACAAAAGTTTTCAACTCCTTTGGGTAAATACCGAGGAGCACAATGGCTGGATCGTGTGGTGAGAGCATGAAACCACCAAACTGTCTTCCACAGTGGCTGCTCCATTCTGCATTCCCACCAGCAGTGAGCGAGCGTTCCTGCTGCTCCACATCCTCGCCAGCGTGTTGTGTTGTCAGTGTTTCAGATGTTGGTCATTCTAACGGGTGCATCTTAACATTCTAACGGGTGTATCTTAACCAGTTCAGAAGTGTCAACATTCACATTGTGTGCAACAGATCTCTAGAACTCTTTCCTCTTCTCATCTACTTTTAAACAGAAGAGTTCTGTAAGATGCAGGAAGTAAATGGCTTTGGAGCATCCTGGCTTGTGGGGCTGAGGCTTTGTCATGGGCCAACAGTGGGGAAGGGGCTGCCTTGCTGAGAGCCCAGAACCTCAGCAGCTGTGCCACTGATAAAACCTTTGCTTGACGGATTCCAGCGATGCCTTGTTTTTGTGGTGGTTATTTTGGTCTTCCCATCATCCAGAAAATTTGGTGTCATGTTACTAAAGGAATATAACAAGATATCTGAGCAATATGTATATTATGTCATCAAGAAGATTTACTGTGGGGCCGGCCCCGTGGCATAGCGGTTAAGTGCGCGCGCTCTGCTGCTGGCGGCCTGGGTTCGGATCCTGGGTGTGCACCAATGCTTGTCAGGCCGTGCTGTGGCGGCGTCCCGTATAAAGTGGAGGAAGATGGGCACAGATGTTAGCCCAGGGCCAGTCTTCCTCAGCAAAAAGAGGAGGATTGGCATGGATGTTAGCTCAGGGCTGATCTTCCTCACAAAAAAAAAAAAGAAGATTTACTGTGAGAAGAATAAATGAGTAACTCAGAGGTCGTTTCTTCGGAAACCAGCATTTTGGTGAGGGGGAGGGTTTACCACCTTCTGCTCTTGTACGTGGAGAGGAAAGTTTACTGGGAATGACCTACTAAGGAAAGACGTCTGACTCTTAGAAACAGGGCCGTGAGCCTGGTCCACCACAACACTAAGGGAGCTGCCTCTTGGTGTTGAGGCAGTCGGGGGGCAGCGTCTGGGTGCCCGCAGGCCCGGAGGTCTGGCCTCGAGGTGGGGCTGCCGCCACAGGCGTGAGGGATAGGCCGCCTGGTGACTGGCACGTGTTGGCTGCCCGGACACATGGCTTGAAGGCGTCCTTTGTTCTGACAAGTATGGAGCCAGTTCTGAATAGCGGCTTTCTCTGACCACCGTGTGGTGCGGGGGGGGGCGGCGGGGGGGCTGCCTTAGATGCCACCGAGTTCGAGTTTTGGGTCTACTGCTTCTCGCGTGTGTGACCTCAGGAAGGCCACTTAGCGCCTCCTCACCTGCATGGCCCCGCCCCCCAGGCTGAAGGAGCCTGTAAACAGGAGTCCCACTCGGCACAACCCCCCATGCCTCCCCCATCACCTCCTCCCCCACTCTGACCCCCACTTCTCTGTGGTCAGGCAGGGCCCCTCACTGCCCTAGCCCCACCTCCCTCTGCCTGGACAGCTCCTGCCAGGAGGCTGCATGCCTCCCCACCCCCTCCCCTGGAATCTCTGCTCTAAGGCCGCCTCCCCCCTACATGAGGGCTCACCCCCCCATTTATCCTCACCCCACACCCAAGCTTTTGTGCTCACCCCTCCCCCCACCAGAGTGTGGCTTCTGCGAGGGTTGGGCCCATCTGCTCTGATCTTGGGTGTGTCCTCCCTGGGCATTTACTGGACGTCCTTCAGGAAGACGTCCCTTCCTGACACCTGATGGACCTCATGATTCCGCTGCCCCTCCTTACACCAGGGGTGCTTCCAAAGGCCCCAGATCCCGGGACTGGTCAAGCATGGGCTGCCGGGGTGGGATGTCGCCTCTGCTATCTGGGTCAGGCTGCGGAGCCTCAAGCCAGCCCACGCCCCGGTCACGTGTGCTGCTCGGCTGCCTGGAAGCCTTCGCGGCTGCAGCATCTTCGCTCAAGGTTTCGGGAGGAGCAGCAGTGACCGTGAGTGGACATGGTGGCTGCACCAGGAAGAAGGGACTTTCCACTGTGTATTTATTTATTTGTTTGTTTATTTATTTATTTATTTTTTTGTGAGGAAGATCAGCCCTGAGCTAACATCCGTGCTAATCCTCCTCTTTTTGCTGAGGAAGACCGGCTCTGAGCTAACATCTATTGCCACTCCTCCTCCTTTTTTTCCCCAAAGCCCCAGTAGATAGTTGTATGTCATAGCTACACACCCAGTTGCTGCATGTGGGACACGGCCTCAGCATGGCCAGAGAAGTGGTGCGTCGGTGCGCGCCTGGATCCGAACCCGGGCCGCCAGCAGCGGAGCGCGCACACTTAACCGCTAAGCCACGGGGCCAGCCCTCCACTGTGTATTTAAAAGTGTTTCTGGTTGTAAAAGCAGGACACGTTGACTACAGAAAATTTAAAATGTGCAATAAAATGTTAGGGAAAAAATTAAATTGCTCTTTATGGTGCTCCCTAGAGAGCATATCATTTTAAATTTTATTCTAGTCTTATATGCTTATTAGTGTTAAGGAGACATTCATGGCATCAGATTAGTTAAAATTCCTCCCACTTATTAGCTGATGGTTCAAGATTCCGTCGGGGGCAGTTGGACCTGGAATTCACTGAGCTTTCCACCCTGGCGGGTCCCGTGGGCAACGCGTGGCCTCACTGGTGTGCTGTGGTCAGCCTTCTGGAGTGGAAATCCCAGACCATGTTTTGTTTCGTCAGTACAGATCCCAGAAGAGCAATTACTGTGTCAAAGAACAGAAATACATTTTTATCATTTAAAAGTTTGTGAAGCAGTGGAACCCACCGTGGTAGGTGGAGTGTACTTGTCTGCTGGGACGCAGGATGTGGCACAAACCCCTGAACCCACCACTTAACCTGGGAGCACAGGCCTGAACCCACAGCGGTGCCTGGGTGCCCCCCCTCCCGAGTTACAGCTCAGTCTTTTTCATCCACTTGTTTGAGCTTTTTCACAGTGGCACATTAAAGGACGGATTTCCAAGCTAGCGTCACATTAGACTCCTCTCGTGGGTGGGGGCTGGGGCTGTGCGGTTGCGCCTCCTCGGGGCCGTCCATCGGCTGACCCGACCCCCCGTTTGACCATTGGACCGTCCTGTTGAAGGACCTTTGAGCTGTAGACTGGCTGAGTGAGGTCAGTGCTCGCCTCCTGCTCCTGGCCCTGCCCCAGCCAAGGAAAGGTCTCGACCTTTCTGAGACATGGTTTCTCGATGTGTAAACTGCACATGGACCCTGGGAATCCGGAGTGTGTGTGGTTGGGGGGAGGGTGTGCGCAGGTGATGGGAAGAGGACTGGACATTAACGGGTTCGTCACATAATACCCTCGTTTTAACCTTGTCAGGAGAGTGGCCGGGGGAGGGTGGGGTGGGCTGCCGAAGCCGTGGTGGGAGGTTTGGGATCTGTCTCCGTCAGCTCAGCATCTGTAACAAAAACAACCCTGGCTGGGGCTTAAGCAGCAGGAACTTATTTCCACAGTTGTGGAGGCTGGAGTCCCGGATCAGGTGCCAGCAGGGTTAGGTGGCTGTTTCTGCTTTTAACATTTAGTTTGTTTGTTTTCAGACTTTTTTGCATACAAATATTTTAACCATATTAATTTAACTCTCTGCACAATTTGCAGAACCTCATTTTTCTTGACATTATGATCTAAGCGTATTATTGAATACACTTTGTGAATACCATTTTAAAGACTGCCAAGTGTACCACCAGGTGGATATATTTTAATAAAAGGGTCAGAGAACTATGGCCCACAGGCCAAATACAGCCCACCGTGATTTTTTGTTTTGGTTTGTTTTTAATTGTGGTAAAATACACATAATATAAAACTTACCATCTGAACCATTTTTAAGTGTACAGCTCAGTGGCATTAAGCACATTCCCGTTGCTGTGCAACCATTACCACCATCCATCTCCAGAACTCTCTCATCTTCCCAAACTGAAACTCTGTCCCCAGTGAACACTCACTCCCCACCCCCCTCCCTCAGCCCCTGGCACCCACTGTTCCACTTTCTGTCGCTGTGGATTTGACTCCTCTGGGGGCCTCCTGTGATTGGGATCACACAGCGTTTGTCTTTTGTAACTGGCTTATTCCACTCAGCATAATGTCCTCAAAGTCCATCCATGTTGTAGTAGGTGTCAGAATTTCCTTCCTTTTAAAGCTAAATAGTATTCTATTGTGTGGATGGACCATGTTTTGTTTATCCATTCATCTGACGATAGACATGAGTTATTTCCTAAATGGACGTTTTGGCCCTTGTGAATAATGAGGCTATGAACATGTGTGTGGAAGTATCTGTTCAAGTCCTTGATTTCATTTCTTTTGAGTATGTACCCAGAAGTGGAATTGCTGGATCATATGGTATTTCTGTGTTTAATTTTTTGAGGAACCTCCACACTATTTTCCATAGCGGCTGCACCATTTTACATTCCCACCAACAGTGCACAGGGTTCCAACTTCTTCACATCCTCACAACACTTGTTTTCTGTTTTTTGTTTTTGTTTTCGTTTTAGACAGTAGCCATCCTTGGGGGTGTGAGGCGGTGTCCCATTGTGGTTTTGATTTGCATTTCCCTAATGATTAGTGATGTTGAGCATCTTTTCTTGTGTTCATTGGCTATTCATAAATGGCTCTTCAAATCCTTTGCCCATTTTTGAATTGGGTTATTTGCTTTTTGTTGTTGTTGAGTTGTCCTGGTTAGTTTTTAATGACAGACTGCACACCATGCATATTGATCTTTGCCTTTTCCATTTGAACCCATTGATTACCACATTAAAGAAGCAGAAGGCGTCAGAAGGCATTGACTTCGGGTGTGGAGAACAGATGAGGGTCCACGGTGTTGGCACGGAGCGTGGATGATGGTTTCCCTTCTCTTTTACTTTCTTTTGATATTTTCCAAGTCTTTAATCAGAATATTTTTGCAATGCAAAACTTCATTAGGAAGGAAAAGAACTTGTGTGGAGTAGAAAGTGTTGTATCAGAAGGTACTTGATAGCCTGTGAGAATTACTCCATCCCCAGGAGGTAGTGGATTAATCCCATCCTTGCTGCCAACGGTGTGGCCGCAGTGTAGGCGAGCCGGCGGGAATTGGCAGACATTTCATTTCTTTCCTCAGACACTAATCTTCTGCAGGGTCTGGCCAGTAGCAGCTGCCCCGGTGAATTCTCGCTCTCTGTGTGTCCACCCTCCCCAGCATCCTTGGTCACTTCAGCACACACACACACACATATACCCAGCATGTTTTCCTACGTGAGGTGAATCCCCATGAGAGCAGAACGGGATAGAAGGAGCCGAGGATTCTGGCCCCTCTTCATGTGAGGGGACAAGGACGGCCCCCAGTGCTTCGTGGGGAACTCCGCATGACAGAAGACCCAGTTCCTGAAGAAGGGGGGCAGCCAGGGCCCCGCCTTAGGGTGCCGTGCGTGCCAGGGCGCCTGGACACCCCAGCAGAGTGGTCTGGGCTCTGGACGGCATTTCTTTGCTTTGCCCCCGTCCTTTCTGGGTAACCTTGGTCCACAGGTACACGAAAACCACCTTCGTATTCTCAGCGTTTGGGTTTTAAGAAAACTGTGGGTCAGGTGGACTTGAATCTTTGTGGGTTCATTCAGGGTGTAAACTTCAGTGAGCTTCACGTTGATGCTCTTGGAAACGAACAAAACAAGCATAATTTATTCATGGATTTTAGCTGGTCTGTTTTTGTACAAAGGGAGCTTGTAAATTTAATTATTTTCAAGCATTGAAGGATGGTATATCTGAGGAAGCGGGATGCCCGGTGTGGTCAGAGAGCGTGGAGGCCCAGTTTTGAAGGTGAGTGGACTGAGGGCCGTGGGGCGGAGGGAGGGCAGGGCTGAGCGTCCAGGCCCTGGGGCTAAGAAAGGAGGCGCCGGTGGGGGGTGGGGGTGGAGTGGGGGGGGTGGGGAGTGGGGGGCGGGTGACTGAGTTTCAGTCCCAGCCAAGACACTGAGAATCAGATCCGATACCTGGAGCCTAACGGGCCTCAGACCTCCACACAGAGTGCTCGTGGGAAATGCCCACAATCACAGGCCCAGAGACCCAGGGCTGAGAGCAAAGGCAGTGCCGGCTGCAGCTCGAGCCCTGGGACCCCTGGCCGGGGGAGGAGGCTGGCAGCACTTGTTCCCTTGAAAAGTGCTTCCTCCTGGTGTGGATGGGTGTGGATGGGTGTGGATGGGCATGGGCGGGTGTGGACAGGTGTGGATGCCATGTGGACAGGGGCAGACAGGTGCAGACAGGTACAGACAAGTGTGGGTGCTGTGTAGACAGTGGTGGACAGGTGCAGGTGGGCGTGGACACCATGTAGATGGGGGTATGGATGCTGTGTAGACAGACGGGGACAGGCCAACCATGGCCACTTCTTGGCCTTCCCGAGGCCTCCTTGCTGCCCCTTAGGCACTCATTCAGACCCGGCCCTGCTCTTAGATGGCAGAGCCCGGAGTGCCCCTCGGGCCTCTGGTGCCCTTGGTCAGGTCAGACCACGTGCGTGTGGCCGTGGGACCCTGACCTGCTCCGTGTGGGGACTCCCTGGGGTGCAGCTTTGGCAGCTGCGAGTTCTTAGTGACTCAGGACTCCTGGCTGTCACAGGGCATGTGGCCCAGCCAGCGCCTCCAACCCCAATTCTCTGGGAAGAAGGTGGTTTGGGGGCTTCCCCTAGCCACTTTCCCTGGAAACGGCCCTGGTGTTGGTGGGACGCTAGCTGGCCTTGGGTTCCCACGTTCCTCTATCCTCAGAAGTGAGGCTGGCCAGGTGGGCATCAGCGCAGAGCATCTGGAGCCCATGCCGTCTGCATGCCTGGGGTTTGGTCCCTGCAGGCCCCAAGTGTGGTGGGCAGAGAAGAAGGGGTGCTGGGAGAAGCCCTGAGGACCCCTAGTGTCTTGCAGAGGGACTTGTGCACTTGGGACTCCCCATCCCCACCACCCGCCCGTGCTCAGGGTTGCGCCGGGCCAGCCTGCCTTGGTGGGGAGGGGCATGCGCCTGATGATGGCAGGCGTAGACACGAACGTGCCCGTGTGGGCAGGACCGTGGACAGGCAGCACCAGCCCCTTGAAGGTGCTGAGTTAGAGGGGCTCAGAGCTGGGTCTGGGGCGCCGGAGAAGGGGATGCCCTGGTCCACGTGTTTATCTCCCAGTCTGAGTTTGGGCCACGTGTCTTTCCAGACGCCCTTTTGTCCCCCGCCCCCTTGAGTGACCGTCTCAGTTTGTCACGTCCCGTGCAGCTACCAGCTACCTCTCATGGGAACCTGCTCGTCCTCCGGAACTTTCTAACCCCGACGCATGCTCTTGGAGCTCTCCTTCGCCATCACCTGCCCCCACCCCCAGGAGCAGCCCCACCCCTGAACCCCATCCCTGGAGAGAGCTGGAAGGGACCTGGTTCCAGTCTGAGCCACGTGGCCTGGGGCCTGTGGCTTCCCCACATTGCCTCGTTCCCCCATGTGAAGGTGTGCACTGACACACCGTACAAGTGCTGGCACACGAGGTTGGACGTATCTGTCACTGTGAGGAGAATCGTGGGGTGTCGTCTTTTCTGAGGCTTCTGCCGTGGCCTCCTTTGCCATCCCGTGGCCCTGTCTCCTGTCTTGGCTGTTCTCAGCCTTGAATTCACTTCTTACTCTGTAGTCATTGTTTTTTTTCTTTTGAGGAAGATTAGCCCTGAACTAACATCTGTTGCCAATCCTCCCCTTTTTTGCTGAGGAAGACTGGCCCTGGGCTAACATCCGTGCCCATCTTCCTGCATTTTATATGGGACGCCGCCACAGCATGGCCTGACAAGCGGTGCGTCGGTGCGCACCTGGGATCCAAACCCGGGCTACCAGCAGCGGAGCGCACGCACTTAACCGCTACGCCACGGGGCCGGCCCCTGCAGTCACTTTTATTAAAGCTCAGTTTTGATCTCTTTTACTCTCCTGCCTAGGGAAAACGCCGCCCTCTATTCCCTCATGCTCCCCACCTGTTAGGGCATCTCCCTGTGTCCCCACGGAGCAGTGATGTGGACAGAGGTCATCAGCCCCAGCCTTCAGCACCTCTCCTGCTGACCCAGGAGCCTGTGGGCGGGGACTCTTCCTTGCCATCTCCGAGACCCCATGGCCTTTGGCTGCTGGGTTTGTCGGTCACCCAGGGTCCGAGCCACATCACTACTGGGTCTCAGGTCACCACGGCCTGACCCCCGGCTACACCATCACCCGGGTGCACCCGTGTGCCCTGTATTCTTGCTTCACACAGCATGTCACGTCATGGGTTGAGGGCACTCCACAGTTTGCTTTCCAGATCCTTTTTGGTTTCTGCGAGGGTCCGGCTCTGAGTTTGGAACATCTCAGCCTTGAGCTGTCCTGTTGGCCTCCTTCTGTAAGTGGTGCCTGCCCTCCTGGCAGGAGCCCTTGTGTGCGACCCGTGAGCTCGCTGGGGGTGGCTGGCCCTTCCATGGTTTGGTGGCTATGGTGGCAGGCCACCCTTTGAGGGAGGACATGCTGCTCGTGGAAGCTGCATGTTGGTGCAGGAGGTGGTGCCCAGTGTCGAGTATTTGATGCCCATCGTGGGCCTCGGGAAGTGAGACCCACTTGAGGAGGTACAAGAAACAACATGCTCCTCCTAGAAATGACTGTGTGTTCAAGTTGTTCAGGAAAGACTAAGAGGAAGAGGAGATGGTGTGCCGTCTCTCCCAGGCCGTGGCCGCCCCCCGTGCCCTCCCTTGCTGTCAGTCCAGGCTCACGTGTTACGTGGTGCCCACTTGACCCTCCTCCCTGGGCCCACACAGTGAACATTACCTGGTCAGCATGGGCCCCGGGGTCCAGACCAGGCCAAGCCCTCATCCTGCTGAGTGAACAGACATGTGGGGCCAGGGGGACCGGGCTGGGGGCTTCCGCAGGAGCAAGCTCAGTCTTCTGGGCCATCTGGCTGCCAAGGCCCTTCCTCCTGGGGAGGCATGCAGTGGCCAAGCAGATGGAGGACCCCAGCCGGCCCTGAGGTGGACTGAGCGGCAGACACGGGTCTTGCCTCTGTCTCCCGCCCTGTGGGTTTTTGGTCGTGCTTGTGAGGGAGCTGCTCCCTGTCTCCCTCCTGAGCCACCAGCCTTCGTCCCTCTGATCCTGGCAGGCAGGTGTGGGCTGAGGGACTCACGCCGAGGTCTGAGGTCACTGAGGGTCAGGGCAGCGACAGGCTGGATTTGGCATCCAGAGCAGCTACCACCCGGAGACCTGACCACCAGGGGGCTCAGAGCACAGGTATCGGCGTCTGACAGACCACCACGTCCCACTCTGTGACCTTGGGCGAGTCTCCTCTCTTCTCTGGGCCTCAGTTTCCTCAGATGGCAGATGTGGACACAGAACTTAATGACGTGGGTTTCGTGAGGATTTGTGCAGTGATATGTAAGCATACTCAGTGCCGAGCTTGTCTTCAGTAGGCGCTTGGGAGTGGTGGCCAGTATGTGTTAATGTCGTTGACACACTTCTGAAAGGGTGGTGAGAATTCTCCTGGAGGAAGCGCACGGCGGCTCTGGTGCCCTGCCCCCGTGATGGTTACTACAAGAATTAGAAATGGTCCTGGGCTACAAGTCGTGAGTCAGTGAACGTGGATCTGAGCATCTCCTGCATGGAGGGTCAGGTTTGCTTGCTGGACTCATGAACTTAGTCGACTCCTGGCTCTTCCTCTAGCAGAGACCCAGGGGCTAAGGGGTCCACTGTGACCTCAGTCTCTGCTGAATCCTCAGCCTGAGTGTCACGACACACACACACACTCACACTTTCTGTGCTCGCACAGACAGGCTTGTGCCCTGGCAACACAGGGAGCCTTAGACACTGGAAGCCGTTACTCACACTTGTGTTGCATTTTGCAGTGTTTAGGGGAAAAGAACAGTCAGAAAGTTTGGTTAGCTAATATGCGTGCAGAGCTGGTTTGTGTAAATTATCACCGCAGAGCTAGGTCCTGACAGTGCTTGTCACGCGGCACGTCCTTCAGCATCACCCAGCGGCACCCTGACTAACAGATGGGGCGCCTGTGGGGGCAGTGACTGCGTGTCGCCAGCATGGGCGGGAAGGGGTGGCTTTAGGGCCCGGCCAGTGAGCAGCAGGGCGGTTAGTCAGGATGCTGCGGACCTACCGGGAGAACGTTCCCAACACACAAGGGAGGGGCTGCCCTGGGCGCTGGGGGCTGCCTTCCTGCCGTCCTCCATTCCTGCTCCGTGCAGGGGAGAGAGCGGTTTCTCTTCCTCCACTTTGACGGAGGGCTGGAGCTCGGCTCTCACTCCTGTTCCTGCTCCTGGGTCCTGGGTCCTGGGTCCACCCTGACCATTTGTGTGGATGGGATGTGGTGCCCCTGGCTCTGGGCTGGACTCAGACCCACCCCAGGCCCCCCCGGTGCTGTTGCTGCTGGGGGGAGGGTGTTGTTAGGTGGACATTGTGGGGAGGGGACAGAGCCAGCTGGCACAGGCTGCCCCCCACCGGGAGCTGGTGGTCTTAGGGAAAGTACTTGCTCCTTGGCCCCGGCTCCCATTCATTCAGGGACAGGCTGAGATTTCTGCTTCTCAGGATGGTGGGAGCTCACCGACAGCCCGTGTGTCAACTGTGTGCTGGGCAGATGGCCACCCAGTAGTAAAGGCTGGGTTGTCTTACGTTCTGCTGTGACCGAGGGTTCCCTAGCCTCTCTCAGGGACTTCGGAGAATCCTGAAACAAACTGGGCCAGTGGAGGATGTAGGAGATGTGGCAGGTTCCCCTCTCTGCCCCCAGGAGCGGAGGTCCCTGGTGAGAGGGCAGAGTGGCTTCAAGCTGGGTCAGGCCCTGAGGGGCAGGCGGCCGCTCCTGGAGGCAGCGGTCAGGACTGAAGCCATGCAGGTCTGGGCCTTTCTGAGAGGACGGAGTGGGCTGTGGCCGAGGGGTGGTCAATGATTCCACTTCAAAACCAACCCCACACTCCTGCCCTTGAAGCCTCTGGTCAGTTGACTGCTGAATCGAGTTTTTCAACTCCGCACCAGCCAGGCAAAAGCAGAACGACCAATGCTGGTGACGGAGAACCGTAGCCACCCAACGGCCTCCAAGAGATCTCTATTCACACAGCGCCATGCTCTCTGAGCAAATAATAAGGCTTTGCTGCTTTGAACCTAATAACACACCGCCTTTATCTGTGTCGTGATTTGGGGTTCTGCTGGAGAAGTCTGCTCCTGGAGCCACACAGCTCTGTGCGACCCGGAAGCTTCCTCGTCCCCCGTCACAGAATGGGCAGTGGCACCCCCTCCTGAGTTGCTGGGATAGTAAATTAGGAAATCAATGTGAAATTGTAGTGTGAGGTAGCTGGCAAAGGGGCTGTTATTTCTCTTTCTAAGATTATCCTCGGTATGGCATTCTGAGCAGTTTTCCTTCCTGGAGCCCTGTCATTCATTTATTCATGAGTTCGTTTGTTCATTCCATGTATGTTAACAGTGGCCCCTGGATGCCAGGGCCGGGTAGGTGCTAGGAGAACGGCAACCTAGAGGATACGCTCCTAATCTCCCCTTACTGATGAGCAGACGTGAGAAACAGACAGACGCTTTAAAGTTCCTAGTTGTAATTAATGTCAGTGGCCACCACGGCAGAGCCAAGACAGAAACACTGGGTGGGGAGGGGTGTGGCTGGTACCACGGGCTCAAGAAGGCCTGAGGTGGCCTGACCCGGGAGGTGAAGTTCAGAGGACATGACAACCTGGCTGTGGAAGGAGCAAGCTGCGGAGTTCTTCAGGTGTGGGGCGCAGCACGTGCCAAGGTCCTGGGGTCGGGGTCGGGAGCCTGTTAGAGGAATGGGGAGAACCCCACTGGAGGCGAGGGTGGGGCACGAGGGGGGCACGTGAGTCTCTGGTCGTCCGTTACTTGTGCATTTTGTGAGGTTTTAAGGCAAGTGTTCATTCACTGAAACTGAAACCTGGGTATGACCCCATTTCCTGTTCCAATTAAGTTGAACATCACTTATCCATGTGTAGCCAAATCAGATTACTTGAAAGAAGCAGAAAAATCTTGAAACACATTTTCAAAATAATGAAAGGGAGATAAAGATGCCTTTTTTTGGGAAAAGAGAAAACTCAGGATTCCGCACCCTGGTAGCAACGAGCTGCGTCCACTGGGTGTGACGTGAACACTGAGCTTTGAGCCAGCTTACTAAAACCGTGAGTTATTTCTCGTCTTCTCAGAGCGCCTCCGATCCCTGCCAAATATTCAGTATCTTGGTGTCTCCCTAACAATAATTATACCTTTACACCCTGGACCCCAGGCTGACCCTTCACTCCCACACGCTCTGCCCATGGATCTGAATGCCACGTCCTGTCCTCTCCGTGGACAGCCTTGTCCAGACGCTGGCTCTCACGGGTCAGCTCCCGTGATGAGGATATTGGGCACAGGGGAGCTCACAGGCAGTTTGCAGGTCGGGCTCCGTCCAGGAGAGGTAAGCAGAGAGCGAGGCCGTCACTGGAGGACACGTGTGGACAGGCCTTCTCCCAGCTCAGGAGCCGGAGGGCCACTCGGGGTGACTAGTGGAGCCTCAGAGGGAAGGGGGTCGGGAGGGAGGAGGGATGGGCACGCCAGGTGTTCTGCCCTCGGCACCTCCCTTTCCTCTGACCCATGGACCGGCTGACCAGCTCGAGTGTCCAGGGTGCGCTGCAGGTGACTTCCTCTCGGGCCCGCATCCCTCCACCACCGCCTTCAGTCGCCTAAATGGAAACTGGGGCTGCACCCTCGAGGCAGGTGCTCTTAGCAAGCTCCTTCCAGATAAGGAGAGTCCTAGGTGGGGCCTTGCCTGGGGTCGTACAGCTTGGCCTGGCGGGCGGGGTGGGCAGTTGACAGCATTCCTTGGGGAACCTCCTCCATCTCTCACTGACCGGTGGGCGTTAGGTGGCCTTTCTGCGCCTCGGTTTCCCTCTCTGTGGTGTGGCCTGCACAGGGGCCGGAACTTCATCAGTCTGGACAAGCTGACGCACGGACACGCTGCAGAGCTGTCTCCGTCCTGCATTCTGCGTCACCCGTGCTGCCCAGGACTGCCCCATACACAGCAGCTGGACGGTGGCTCTCAGGACCACCGAGGCTGGCCCAGCCCTGCGGAGGTGGGGCCTGTAGAGGCCTCCAGGGTGGGAAGACTTATTTGGAGAGAGGTTTTGGTCTTACCAGATGTTCCATTAAATAAAAGGTCACATTTTAATTTTATGAATATTGATATGTAATCTTTGCTGCACGCTTTCCTGGGGCAATGTGAAAGGCTGTCCCCACGTAGTGCGCCCCACCTCCTGGAGGCCAGGGGCTCCGGCAAGTTCGCCTTTCTTCCTTATGTCTGACTCTCTAAAATGAGCAGGACGTGAGGACATACTTACTTTATTTTGTAAAAAGGCCTTAAAACTGTTCTTTGTAGAGGGACCCTGAGGGGGCTCCTCTGGGCCTGGGCCTGCCCCCCACTCACCGCCTAGTGGGGCACCCTCTTCCCCCACCTTAGGAGTCCCTCTAGACATGGAAATCCCCGAGTCTGAATTTAGGTGTGACAGCTCGGGGCTTTCCCCCCAGTAAATTCTTAAAACCTTTCAAGAGGGTTAATTTGAAGGAGAACCAGGCCCCTTTTGTGTGCTGAAGGACTAAAGCTGTTTTGAATCTCAACCACGATTTAAGAAATCTAAAAGAAGGCGCTGGCCGAGTCGTCTAAGTAGGGGGAGGCGGGTGGGCATCCTTGCTCCTCTGTCTTCCATGTGGACCCTGCACCCTGTGTGCTTGCTGACGCCCCCTCCCCCTTTCTCTCCTCTGACTTTGTCGTGAACCCCGAGGGAACACCTCCGCTGGGAGCCCTCTGAGGCTAATTTACTAGTTCTCTCTTTAGTTTATGTTTCATTCATTCTTTCATTCATTCATTCTAGCTCAGCTGATGAGACCAGGAGTCAGGCAGCTTCACCTGAGCTGCGGGACCCTGGGCAAAGGGCTTCAGATTCCCCGTGCCTCAGTTTCCCTTCTTATAAAACGAGGTGGTAGGAGTACCTCTTTGTAGGGCTGGTGTGAGGGTCCAGCACCTGCACCCGCAAGTCCCTTTCCCTGCTCAGTTCTTCTCTGTCCCCAGCAGTGGTCACAACTGCCCTATTGTTCATCCCTCACCCCACTAGAACAGGGCCCGAGGAAGGGAAAACTGCAGGGACACCAGCCTGAGCCTCAGCCAGACCCACAGGATCTGCTGTTGGGGGGGGTGTGTTCCTATCCACCGTGTTACCCTCTTGTCTGTGGCTCTGTTACTTGGAGGTTAAGGATCAACAGGCTTTGGAAATACAGAACTGATGTGGAGGCCAGACACTGCTGCTGTTGCCAGCCCTGCAGCCCTGCCTGTAAAATGGAGATGGCAGTGCCTACCTCCTAGGGGGCTTCTGAGGATGAAATGGTTCCATGTATAGGCGGTCTGAACAGCACCAGATACATAGCAGATACGTAGTAGACACATGGTAGACACATAATAGATACATACCAGATATATAATGGATGCACAGCAGAGATCCATAGTAGATAGATAATAGATACACAACAGAGATGCACCTATAATAGGTATGTAATAGATACATAGTAGTTATATAATAAATACATAGCAGAGATCCATAGGAGATAGATAACAGATCCATAGTAGATATATAGTAGATATATCACAGATACATAGCAAAGATGCATATATAATAGATACATAACAGATACGTAGCTGATATGTATCAGGATCCACACATGCTCATGAGGGACCATGGGCGTCCTGTGCGGGGACCGCATCGCTCTCTGTGGGTCCTTGCCTGAGGGAGGACTGTGGAGGGGGTTTGGACAAACAGTCCAATTTCCTTTTCCTCTCTCCCCCTTTTCCTTTTTACCACAGAAGAGCTACTTTCCTGTCTGGTGGGTGCAGGAGCATCACTTCTGTGTTGGTCCCTAATGTCAGGGGGTGACAGGCCAGAGTGGGGGGTGGCCCCGACTCCTTCCCCTGGACCCATCCCTTTGCTTGGCCCCAGGATGTTTTTGAATTTATGTCTTTTCCTCAGGGTCTGGTGTCAGTTTTTTGAGGCCTGCTACAAGCTTTTTGTTCTGTTTTTGTTTGTTTGGGGCAATCATATGTTCCTAGAAACTTCACATATCTTTTTCTATTCTTTGTTTTGACTTTGCAGAAAAGAAGTCTAAAAATGCAGCTCCCCTCCCTGCCTCGCTAAGGGGTCCAGAAGCAAACATGCACAGCCAACGGTGGGGGTGAATGGCCCGGAAACGGCCCCGCCCCGGGGCCATGGGACACTCCCCCACTTTTTCTTTTGCTTTTTTCTTCTCATAATGGGGCCTCTCCCTCTAGGGGAGAGGCAGCACTTGTCTTCAAGGAAGGGTGGCATGTGCTGATGAGAAGATGTGAAGGAGAAGCACATGTGCCTGTGGGAACTTGGAGACGCTCCTCAGAGCTGATGGGAGCAGCCCTCCCTCCCAGCATCGCTTTTCTGAGGCCCCCCTCCCGCGTGTGCAAGGGCTGCTTGTGCACACGGCTGCCTCCCTAGCAGCAGGCCCGTCGCCCCCAGTGCTCTGTCTAACCATCTCTGGAATGAATCACATCAACGTGATAAATAGATCTTTAATATTGTGGCAGTTGTCTAAGCTGTTTTCTCTCGGGAGCCTTTCCCAGTGGACAGAGCTGCAATTTGCTTTCTCCAGTCCCTTTTAGAGCAAGGCAAAGTGTAAATACTTGAAAGTCAGCTGCTGTTTGTCCATTTAACACACGTTTATTGAGACCCACTGTGAAAACAGAGATGTAAATACAATTCCTGCCCTCAAGAAACTCACAGTCCAGAAGGGAAGCCTGGAACGACAGCCGCGCTCGGGACGTGTGCCCGGGGGCGAGTGTCAGCTGCTCCTCCTGCCGTGTGTGCACCTGTGTCTCCCGGAGTCTGCATTCCAGGCGGCAGCGGGAGGCAGGGGGAGAAAGGCAAACCCCCTTTAACCTAGAGTGTGTGCCAGCAGTAGGTTTCTTGTTCACATGGGGCTCTGGGGAGGGCAGGGTGGGCCCCGAGCTGGTCCAAAAATGGCTTGAGAGAGCGGGGAGAGAGACTAGTGCAGGGTCTCAGTGGTGGTCAGGGGGTGAGGCCAGTGAGCCGGGTTGGGGTTTGTGGGGTTTGACCTTCCCCTGGCAACAAAGGAGGTGGCATCTGGGCTTTCTCCTCAGCTCACCCAAATGTGGGGAGAGGGGAAAGGTAGGGAGGTGGGGCTTAAAGGCTGCGGCAGCTGAACATCAAGAACGGGGCCAGACACTGTTGCATTCTCTTTGGCTAAAACCTAGACTCGCAGCCCTGTTGAGCTGCAGGCTGGGGACAGCGGCCCGGTGGGCGCTGGGCACTTACCCCAGAGCAGTGGGGGAAGACAGTGGACTTCATTGATTAGAAATTGTCTGCACCTGAGGGCCTCCTGTGTGCAGGCTGCCCAGTGGCCATCTCTGGTTCAGGGACCAGGAAGGTGCCACCTTTCCACGTGGTATTCTAGATGGGAGAGGAGGAAGAGACAGGGGAGCCTGTGGACGCCTCAAGCCATGTAAATGGCTGGAAGGGCCGTGGGAGGGCTGCTCCCTCCACGGGGAGGTGCCCTCTGCACCCGAGGAGGAAAGGAAGCCGGCTCTGCCCAGTGGGAGGGGGAGAGAGAGGACTGTCCCAGCTGGGGAGGGGACAGGATATGCCTGGGGTCCTGGCGTGGAAGGAGCTCATACGCTGAGGGACCTGGAGGTGGGGGAGGAGAGGGAAGCCAGGCCTGTCCTGGAGCCTGTGACGTGGGAGCCACGTGA
Source organism: Diceros bicornis minor (assembly GCF_020826845.1). Lineage (NCBI taxonomy): Eukaryota > Metazoa > Chordata > Mammalia > Perissodactyla > Rhinocerotidae > Diceros > Diceros bicornis. Next base: position 22,870,613 of record NC_080752.1, read on the forward strand.
CTGGACGTGGTACAGGAGGCCACTCGGTGCTGAACGGGGCGGGCTGGGGCCCACTGCTGCCCACTAGGCCAAAGATGGTGGCGGCAGAAGGTCAGGGAGAAGATTGGCAGGACCTAGGAGGGCAAGGAAAGGGAGGGCTGGAGGATGGCTCCCCCAGGTGAATCTGGGCAGGTGAGCATGGGTAGGTGGATGTGGACAGGTGAGCGTGGACAGGTGAATGGGGCAGTCTTCTGAGGGAGGGGAGCAGCCCTCAGGATAGAAGTGTTTACCCTTCATACAGTCCCTGTTTATGGCCAGACAGCATCCAGTGATTTTATTCAGCCCGGAACGGCCAGCCACACCCCTGGCAGCCACTCAGTTGGCCTCTGGCTTCCTCGTATTCGTCCGCAGCAGCCTCGGTGTGTGTCATACTTCATGGCACTGTTTTGGCGAGGAGGCTTGAATACACAGCGTCCGTGGGAGAGGTGGCCTCTCGTCATGATGCCAGTCTGTTGTGCGATGAGGCAGTTTCCTGTCAAACAGCCCTAAAGGCGCCTGCGGTCGTGCGTCGAGGCCGCGCCACCCCCGCTCACTGGCTGGCACTAAGTCTGCACCCGAGAGGGGACAGTGCTCTTGTCCTGTGCCAGCACTTCAGGCCAGCGGATGGCCGGGGACAAGGGGCCTGCAGGGTATTTGCAGACACGAGCCCCGAACGGAGCTGAGGGTGTGGGAACTCGTGAGCGTGCGGGGGCTTTTCCCTCGGACCCATCTGGGAGTGTGGTATGTGCAGGGGTCAACTGTTCTGCTGTCACATGAGGTCTGTCTTTTTAAGTAAATATCCAAGAAAAATGGACATGGCGTGAGGTAGTCACGTGCCTGAGAGCTGCGAGGAGCAGGGCTGGCCAGCCGTGGTCTGGGTGCTGCTCGGGGGCGACAATCAGGTGATGTTGGGCAGGCTTCTTTGAGATATTTAGTAGCTGTGGAAAGAGAATCTTTTCTCCAGGGTGGACAGGGCTGTCCATGAGGACTGGGATGAGTCCTGAGGGGGAGGGCCCTCTGTGGTCACCAACATAGTCCCAGCAGGATAAAGAAAGCCAGCCGCGTGTGTGTGTCGGTTGTCTCCTGGGAGGCATCCATCTTGTTCCTCCTGTTCCTCGTTGGTCTCATTTGCATTGGGCTCGTTCCTGAGGCTAGAGAGGCGTGCGGGTCCCCCCACCCCCAGCTGACCAAGTCATCTGACTGACCACACGGCTCATGAAGGCAGAGCCCACTCCTCCGAGAGCTGGCAAGAGAGATCAGGGCTCCAGCTCGGGGTGGGCGTGAAAGTCAAAAGGTAGAAATGAGCTTCTTGTTCTTTTTAAGAAATTTTTTATTATGAAAAATTCTGAACATCCACAGAAGTAGAGAGAACTGTGTAATGCAGTCTCTTGCTCCCCTCACCCAGCTCCATCACTAACTTCTGGCCAGCCCAAACCCCCCTTCCCCCACCCCAAATCCCAGACATCGTATAATCCATAAATATTTCAGCAAAGATCTCTAAAAGATAAGTATCCCATAATAGTGCTATCTCACCAAAAAAGAAAAGAAAACATTTATTGTCATTTTTTAATATCACCAAATAGCTAGTGAATATTTCAATTTCCCCAACTAAGGCTTGCTTTTGGGCCAGCCCTGTGGCTTAGTGGTTAAGTGCACGTGCTCCGCTACTGGCGGCCCGGGTTCGGATCCTGGACGTGCACTGACGCACTGCTTCTCCGGCCATGCTGAGGCCACATCCCACATACAGCAACTAGAAGGATGTGCAACTATGATGTACAACTGTCTACTGGGGCTTTGGGGGAAAAAAGGAGGGGGATTGGCAATAGATGTTTGCTCAGAGCCCGTCTTCCTCAGCAAAAAAAAGAGGAGGATTAGCATGGATGTTAGCTCAGGGCTGATCTTCCTCACAAAAAAAAAAAAAGGTTTGCTTTTGAATCTATTAAAATAAGACACGTACCTTGCAATCAGAAGGTGCAAGAATTGTACAGAGTCTCATGTACCCTTCCTCAGCTCCCCCAGGGGTTATGTCTGTGTGGCTGTAGAACAGTATCAAAACCAGCAGGTTGCCATTGTGTGTGTGTGGTTCTGTCATTTTATCACATTTGGAACATCAAGATGCAGAATATTCCATCCATACAAGCGTCTCCCTTGTGCTGCCATTCTGGTCCCCCTGCCCCACCCCCCGCCCCCACCATCCCTAACCCCTGCCAACCGCTGACCTGTTCTCCACCTCCTTAATTTTGGCATTTTGAGAGTGTCATAAAGTGGCGTTATACAGTGTGTGGTCTTTTGGGGTCAGCTTCTTGCACTCAGCATAGCGCCCTGGAGATTCATCAAGGAGCCATGCGTGTATCCGTGATGGTTCCTTTTTCTCACTGCGTAGCACTCCGTAGGGTGGCCACAGCACAGGGGGTTCTACCGCTGGCTGGTGGAGCTCCATCAGGTAGCGAGTGGCAGGTGCATCCCTCCCTCCCCTTCTTGGATTCAAGCTTCGCAGCAGACGCCCTTCTCTCCACCCTGTAATGTGTCCTGTGGACCCTCCACAGACGAGCACCTCACTCCTTCCTGTGGCTGCATGGAGCCACAGGAGCCCCCTGTGCTCTTGTCACCTCTGGATCCCTGTCCTGGGGCCACGTTTTTGTCACCTCTGGGTCCCTGGTCCTGGCAGAGTGCCTGGCAGTGCCACTGGCCTTCGTAACAGTTTGAACGGATGAGCTGACACTCTTCTGAGAGGAGGCAGGAGGAGGTGAGGGAGGTGGTGGGGGCTTTCATGACCGTGGCAAGAAGGGGGGCTCCACAGATTCGAGGACCCCTGGACGTGACCCTGTGCCGGGCTCTCTGGAGCCTCCGTGGTTGGTGCATACGAGACGTGGAGGGCCAGGGTGAGTGAGGGGCACAACCCATGTGCTTCCACCCTCACGTCTGCTCCTCTGACTCTGACCCTCCTGCCTCCCTCTTATAAGTGAAGACTTTGGGCCACCCAGAGAATTCCCCCATCTCCAGTCCTTAATTTAATCACACTAGCAAAGCTCCTTTTGCCTTGTAAGATAACACATTCACAGGCTCCTGGGATTAGGACTGAGGACAGTCTCTGGAGGCTGATATTCAGCCGACCTCAGGCACTGGTGTTGGAAGCTTCTGGCCCCCTCTGGTGGGATTCCTGGAGTGAGAGCAAGACCCAGCTGAAGGGTGCTGGTGGGAGTGCTAGGGTGGGTGGGGGGTCCTGGGAGCCACCTCCAGCTCTCCCTGGGGGACCCTGGGCCTTGAGTGGCCTCAGTATGCTCATCTGTAAAGTGGAGTCCATGATACCTGCCCCTTCCTCCTCTGAATTGTTCTGGTGATCAAATGCAGTAACCGATGTTAAAACGTGCCCATTACAGCCCCTGGACTGAGCTCCATCGGACAGCCGATTGGCTAGGGCCAAGCAACAGAACTCACGTGGAGCTGAAGCCCTGGAGTGTGAGTTGTGGGACAGGAAGACGGTGCTAGTGACAGCAGTGACTGTGATGGTTGATATCGGCTCGGGGTCCCTGCGGCGTCGGGGAGCAGGTGCTGGGCCTGCCCTCCCAACACCCTGTTCACAACTCCTGCTCTGTCGTCCCCGTTGTACAGACCCACCCGCGGAGACATTGGTGGGATTTGATGGTGTCGGTGCCGGGAGCCACACAGGGGAAGATGATGATCAGCCCGGGGCCTGGGCTGGTGGGGAGGTGGAGGGGCAGGTGACCAGGCACAGGCACCCCAGGGATGTGGAGTGAGTCCCGAAACGTCCAGAGGCAGAATTGGTGGTCTTGGTCACTGGCTGGGGCATTGAGAGAGTGTGGGTTTCTGCCAGAGTGGCCGGGGGGGGGGGGGGGGGGGGGGACGTGGAGGAGCCAGGTGGGACGGGGCATTTCATCAGGATTCCAGTGAGGACCAAGAACCGAAAACAGGTGGGCCCAAGCACAGAGATCTACTGAGGCAGAAAGGCGAAGGGCCAGCACTGACCCTGCCTCATCCTCCGGCCAGGAGGACCTGCTTCTCTCTGTACTACTGGCTTCTTGGAAGGGCTCCACCTCGGTCACGTGTCTCCTTGGAGTCCTGCAACTGCTGGGTCACACCTGTGGGGAGCAAATGGAGCCTCTGGCCTGGCCCCAAGGTCCCACCAGCCCCTCGATGCCCATGGTCACTCGCCCACCTGCAGGCTGTCACTGGCAGAAACCCCTGCATGGAGGTGGGGTGGGCCGGGCCTGATGGGCACTGGGGGGCAGCTGTCAGGAGACCGGGGCTGGGCTGGGCTGGTGGGGAGCGGAGCCCTGCAGGGCAGGGGGGTGTAAGGAGAAGGCCTTGAAGCACCTGGCAGGGGTGCTGGTGGCTCAGAAGCTCAGACATGGCCACCTGGGCCTCCCCTTGGGGTCCCACACCTGTCATGCTGGCACAGTTTGTGAGATGACATGCTTCTGCCTACCCCTGGACTCCCCTGAGGGCAGGCCCGGCCTGTTCTCATAGCACCCCGGTTATGAGGCACAGACTGTTTTAATCCCAGTGCCCGGGTATCAGTACATATGCATTGAGTGCGTGAGTGTGGGAACCAGTGTGTTAGCATGGACAAGTCATTCAAGAAGGCTCCAGAAGGTATTCTGGGGACACCTGGAGGGACCAGGAGAGGACCACACATCAGCCAAGAAGCCAGGGGTGGGGATGAGGCCAGGGAGCGAGGACAGGTGAGGCAGGGTGGCGATGTGGGCATCTGGGGGAAGTGACAGGGAAGGTGGGTGGTTGCAGACTGAGAGGTGGGCCGTAGAGGTCCCAGGTGCCTCTCGGGGTCTGTGGAGAATCTGGGTTCTGGGGGCAGGGGAGGTGATGAGGAGGGGCTGGGATTTAGGGAAGATGGGGCGTGACCAGCACTGAGTCCAGAGCTGGAAGGACATGTAGAGGGAGGCAGGAAGAGGCGGGACAGGTCCACGTGCATCAGGAGCTCCCCCCGCCCAACCGCCTCCATTATCCGGTTTCAGATCTGCTCACAAGAGATGGCTTATCCCAGAGAACTGCCCTCCACACTCCCTGCTACTGTGACTCCAGGCTGCCAATAGCCTGAATTGTGGGGACACTCGGCCTTCAGCCCTGGCCCCCTCTTGACTCACCATTTGGACCTCACCCCTGCCAGACCTTCTTCGAGCTCCTGATCCAGCGGGGCCCATATCTTTTCCCCAAACCTTGTTTCTTATGATTTGACCCTCAATCTCAGGATTTACAAAAATTTGGCACATGTGCGTGTCCAGCCTCCTGTGCAACCATCTGGCCATATGGAGGTTCCCAAATTTCCATCCAGGTGGAAAAGACCAGTGTAGGGCGAAGGGCAGAACCGTTTCCTTTCAGAAGAGCCAGGGAGTAGCACCCCCCGCCCCCACCCTGTGTTCCATCAGTTCTAGGATGAACCTCTCACTTCCTGCCATCTCTGAAATCGGGGTGCATCTTGCAGGTCTGTGCATCCCAGTTTAGTTGGCAACATTTTTTTTTCTTTCTTGGTGGTGCTTAAAATAATGGTGTTTCTAACAGTTGATGGCCTTTTAGATTCGATGAAGAATGTTGAGGAGGTGGGCTGGCATCAGGGGCAGAGGGAAGGATTGGGTGTGGACAGGGAGGTAGTTGTGGTCCAGTCATTGGAGGTGGGGTGATTCCGAGGGGTGGTAGGTCTGTGCTATGGCTGAGGAGGAAGGTCTAGTTCACTGGTGTTGAGATGGAGAGAGAAGGGGACCCAGTGCCCAAATCTCTGAGGGCGGCAGAGATAATGGGGTTGAAGTGTGGAGAGAGGGAGGTGGTGTGGCTGGAGGGAGGTGGCTGAGGGGAGGCCCACTGACCATCCGTGGCCCTGGGAGTTGGATACCACCAGTGACGGGCCCCACAGGGCTGGCTTTGAAAGAAGAGGCACGGCTGCCATGTTGCCTAAGTGGCTTGTGGGTGGTGTGCAGTGAGGCATGTGAGCAAGGGTGTTGCAGGGTGCGGTCGTGTTTGTTGGAGAGTTCGAGTTTGAGACGTCAGGAGGTAGACAGAAACGGCAGAGAACTCTCCTCCGCAACCTTTTGCGATGAGGACGTTCCTCCTGGAGGTGTGTGGGAGGATGCAGGGGGATACAGTCTGGGCCGCCCCAGACTTCCTGACACGGGACGCCTCCAAGACGAGAGGGCCTCGATTTATTACGACTGTGTTTCGTGTGTGTGCTTCCTGGGCATCTGTGTTAATAGAAGTGACAAGACTACAGTGTCTGTGAGCGAGGAAGCATTTGGAACAGAAGAACTGCCTTGCTTCTTTGGACAAAAAAAGAATATGGTGGACATTAATTCCGTTTAGATGTGGTTTTATTAAAATAATTTACAAGGATCATCAAATAGCAGGTTAACTTTTGAGTGTGGGCCCCAAAAGTTAATCTTATGGAGGAAATAAAGAAAATAAGCCAAAGAAGAACGTAAGAGTACAGTATGCAGACACCTCTCAGGCTCGCCCTGTTGGTGGGGATTTCAGCTTTCTTTGTGGAGGTCATGTTGCTACCTGGCTGCCTCCATTCTCTGGTCCCTTTTCTTTCTTAATTTTTTTGTGTGGAAATAGCGCATCCCATAACATGTAAACTAGAGTGTCCAGCTCTATGGGGTTTTCCAGAGGATGCGCTCCGCACCGCCTTCCAGCCGGTCTAGGCAGACGGTCTCACGGTACCCAGAATCGCCTCCGCTCCCCAGGCTTCACCTGCCCTTCCCTGGCCTCCGAGGAAACCACTCTTCTGGCCTCTGCACCACAGACAGTTTTGCTTGTTTTTGAACTTTTTCTCGTGGAATCCTACAGGACCTCGGTCAGCGTCCCGTCCGTGAGACTGTCCCGCAGTGTGGGGTGCAGTTCTGGTTTCTCTGTCCTCTTTGCTGTGTGGTGTTCCACTGTGTGAATTCCCCGAGACATCATCTGCTCTCCTCTTGAACATTCCGGTTTTTGGCAACTTCGGGTAGTGCTGCTGCGAACATCCGCATCGTACATGCCTTTTGGTACACGCACACATGGTGCGCGCCTCATTTGGATCGGCACCTCGGTTGTAGGCCATGTGCCTGTTCAGCTTTGTTTGATTCTGCCAAACGTTTTTCTGAAGTGGTTGTACCAGTTTACACTCTGTGCTGTTTTCTGATGCTGATCCTGTGGGGTTTTTTCCATCCCCCAAGGGGGGGTCCTGCAGTTTACCTCAATTCTGATGCTGTCTGCCTGGGCTTAGTGCAGACCCCACAGGTTAAGGGCTCAGTCCCACACGACCGCCCCCACGTCAGACACCAATGGCAGGGCCCAGGTTGCCACCTGTACTTCTGACCAACCAGCTCTAAATTGGAGGTTCCCAAGACTCCCTCCTCGGGTTTGATTATTTTCTAGAACAGCTCACAGAACTTGGGGAAACACTTAACTTGCGTTTACCGGCTTATGGTAAAGTTCATGGTTCAGGAACAGCTGGATGGAAAGATACACGGAGCAAGGTATGGATTGGGGTGCGGAGCTTCCATTCCGTCTCCGGGCATGCCGCCCTCCCAGCATCTCCATGTTTCACCAACCCGGAGGCTCTCTGAACCCCATCATTTAGGGGTTTTCATACAAAGGCGTGACTGATGAAATCATTAGCCATTGGTGATTAACTCAACCTCCAGTCTCTCTCTCGTCTCTGTAGGTTGGGCCTGGGGCTGAAAGTTTCATCCCCTAATCATGTGTTGGTCCTTCTGGCGACCAGCCCCATCCTGAGGCTATCCAGGGGTGCCCAGACACCAGTCATCTCATTAGCATCCCAAGGACACTCTGGAGATTGCTAGGGTTTTAGGAGCTGTGTGCCAGGAACCACATGTGAATTCATCACACTCTTCCTCCGGGTTGTGGGGAGTTCCTCTCGTACATCACTCCCGGCACACAGGGTCATCAGAAGCTCTTCATTTGTGCCAACAGAGCAGATATAAAATGGTGTCAAATCGTGGCCTTAATTTGCATACCTTTGAGGTTGAACATCTTCTCACTTACAGGCTGTTTAGGACCCCCTTTTGTGAGGTGCCTGTCCAAGTCTTTTGCCCAGTTTCGAAGTCAGGTTATTGAAAACAATGTAATTGGGCTGTTCATCTTTTTTACTGGTTTGGAAGAAGTCTTTATGTACTTGGATATGAGTTCTTTGATTACGTGTTACAAATATCTTCCCTCACTCCACGGCTTGCCTTTTCACTCTTGTGCTGGTGTCTTTTGATGAACAGAACATGAAATCTTATTTCACAATTAGTGCTTTTCGTATCTTGTTTAAGAAATTTCCTCTTAACTCAAGGTCCTGAACATATTCTCTCATGCCAGAATTGCAAGCTTTCATTAGCCCTACAACACCTGGGCGTAGGCTCTGTGTATGGTACGAGGTAGGGGTCAAGGTCATTTGCCCCCATGGTGATAGCCAGTTGATCCAGGACCATTTATTGAAAAGCTCCTCGTTTTCCCAAGGCACCTTTGAGTGGCATCTTTGTCATAGACTAGGTGGCCGTGTGTGGGGCCTGTTTCTGGAACTCTTGTGTCCCATGGGTCTTTTGCATCAATGTCACACTGTTTACTCAGATTCCTAACAACTGCTGCATCTTACGTTGTAAGTCCTCCAAGTCTGTTTCTCTTCAAGGTGGTCTCGGTCGTTCTTTGCCTTTTCCATTTCTGTGCAAATCTTACAATTGGCTTATAAATTTCCAAAACCCAATGAGACTTTTTATTTGGATTGCATTTGAATTTATAGATCAACATGGGAGAATTTATATCTTTATGTAATATTGAGTCTCCGATCTGTGAACATACATTTAAATCTTTTTTAAACTTTTTCAGTAACATTTTGTGGTCTTCTGTGTATCTGTGTAGCAGGTTTTTTGTTAGAGTGCATCACTGGTATTTAATTTTTTATGCTACTTTAAATGGTGTTACTTTTATAATTTTCTTTTCTATTTGTTTGTTTATAGAACTGTGTAGAGAAATGCACCTAATTGTTTTATATTTACCTCTTGTCCAGTGACCTTATTAAGTTCACGTTAGTCCTGGCACTTTGTCTGTAGGTTCCTGTGGATTTCCTGTACAAACCGCCATTTCACCAGTGAATGGTTTTCATTTCTAACTCTCCAACCCCTCGTCTGTTGCCTTGTAGCACTGACGCTGTTTATCTTTCGAAAACAGTGTGGAACAGAAGTGGTGATAACCGGCATCCACTCGTTCCTGATTTCAGGGGAAAAAAAATTTCATCATTAAGGATGATGATGTTTGCAGAATGACCTTTCTTTTGTAAATCCCCACCATTAAATTAAAGAGGTTCTATTTTATTCCTAGTTGAGGAATTTTGGATTTTTATCTTGAATGGTATAGAATTTTGTCAAATGCTTTTTTTTTCTTCATCTGTTGACGTGCTGGAACTTTTCTCTTTTATTCTATTAATAAGGTGAATCATACTGATCAACTTTGAGGGTTAAGCCAACCCTGCATTCCCTTACTACACACCTTTTGGTTGTGATGCATTATCCTTTTGTATTTTGCTAGATTCAATTTGCTAATATTTTGTTTGGTATTTTTGCAACTATGTTTATGAAAGAGATTGACCTATAATTTTCCTTTTTTGTAATGTTCTTGTCAGAGTTTAACATGGAGATATGTTGGCCTTATAAAATTAATTGAGCTTTTTTTCAGTTCTTGGGAAGATTTACATAAGATTGATATTATTTCTAACTTAATTATTTGGAAGAATTCACCAGTAAAGCCCTATGAGCCTGGAGTTTTCTTCGTGGGAATATTTTAAATACTAAGTTTAATTTTTAAAATACAAATCAACTATTCAGATTTTGTGTTTTGTCTTTTGTCACCTTTAGTAAGTTGTGTTTTTAAGGATATTTTAAAGTCTAAATTATATTTATTGAGATAGTTCATATCTTTGTTATCTTTTTAATTATCTTTAATATCTATACATATTAAATTATTGGGGATTTGTCTTTCTCCTTTTAATTTTGTTTTTCTTCATGTATTTTGTGCTATAGTAGGTGCATACAAATTTAGGATTATTATATCTTCCTTTTGAATCGACACTTTTATTATCATGAACTGTTGCTCTTTACGATGCAAAATAGTATTAGCATTTAAGTCTCCTTTGTCTGATATTAGTATAACTATAACAGCGTGGTGGTGGTGGGGGAACTTAGTGTTTATGTGGTATATTTTTTCCATCCTTTTACTTTCAACTTTACTGTATCTTATTTTGGAAATGGTTCTTATAAGCAGAAGTTAGTTGTTGTTTTTGATCTAGTCTGACAATCCATGTCTTTTTTTTTTTTATTGTGGTCATAATAGTTTATGACATTGTAAAATTTCAATTGTACATTATTATTTGTCAGTCACCATACATATGTGCCCCTTTACCCCTTATGCCCACCCCCTAACCCCCTTTGCCTCTGGTAACCACTAATCTTTTCTCTTTATCCATGTGTTTATCTTCCACATATGAGTGAAATCATGCAGTGTTTGTCTTTCTGTGTCTGGCTTATTTTGTTTAACATCATACCCTCCAGGTCCATCCATGTTGTTGCAAATGGGACGATTTTGTCCTTTCTTTGTGGCTGAGTAGTATTCCATTGTATATATATACCACATCTTCTTTATCCATTCATCAGTTGATGGGCACTTGGGTTGCTTCCATGTCTCGGCTATTGTGAATAATGCTGCAGTGAACATAGGGGTGCATAAGTCTGAATTGTTGATTTCAAGTCCTTTGGATAAATACTCAGTAGTGGGATAGCTGGATCATAAGGTATTTCTATTTTTAATTTTTTGAGAAATCTCCATACTGTTTTCCGTAGAGGCTGCACCAGTTTGCATTCCCACCAGCAGTGTATGAGGGTTCCCTTTTCTCCACATCTTCTCCAACATTTGCTATTTTTTGTCTTGGTAGTTGTAGCCATTCTAACAGGTGTAAGGTGATAGCTCATTGTAGTTTTGATTTGCATTTCCCTAATGATTAGTGTTGTTGGACATCTTTTCATATGCCTGTTGGCCATCTGTATATCTTTGGAAAAATGTCTGTTCGTATCCGCTGCCCATTTTTTGATTGGGTTGTTTGTCTTTTTGTTGTTGAGTTGTGTGAGTTCTTCATATATTTTAGAGATCGACCCCTTGTCGGATATGTGATTTGCAAATATGTTCTCCCAGTTGGTGGGTTGTCTTTTTATTTTGTTCCTGGTTTCCTTTGCCTTGCAGAAGCTCTTTAGTCTGATGTAGTCCCATTTGTTTATATTTTTCTTTTGTTTCCCTTGCCTGAGTAGACATGGTATTCGAAAAGATGCTTCTAAGACTGATGTCAAAGAGTGTACTGCCTATATTTTCTTCTAGAAGTTTTATGGTTTCACGTCTTACCTTCAAGACTTTAATCCATTTTCAGTTCATTTTTGTGTGTGGCATAAAATGATGGTCTACTTACTTTTGCATGTGGCTGTCCAGTTTTCCCAACACCATTTATTGAAGAGACTTTCCTTTCTCCTTTGTATGTTCTTGGTTCCTTTGTCGAAGATTAGCTGTCCATAGATGTGTGGTTTTATTTCTGGGCTTTCAGTTCTATTCCATTGATCTGTGTGTCTGTTTTTGTACCAGTACCATGCTGTTTTGATTACTATAGCTTTGTAGCATATTTTGAAGTCAGAGATTGTGATACCTCCAGCTTTGTTCTTTTTTCTCAGGATTGCTTGAGCTATTTGGGGTCTTTTGTTGCCACATATGAATTTTAGGATTCTTTGTTCTATTTCTGTGAAGAATGTCATTGGGATTCTGATTGGGAATTGCATTGACAAACCATGTCTTTCATTGAAGCATTTAGTCCATTTACATTTAGTATCATGCTGATATGTTACAGTTTAAATCTGCTGTCTTACTGTTTGTTCTGTAGTTGGCCCATCTTTTCTTTCTTTCAGTCCCCATCCTTTCTTGCCTTCTTCTGGTTTAATCAAGCATTATTGTTACGTTTCCCCCTTTTTTAAATTAGCTTTTTAAAGTAATACCTTTTTTTAAATATTAAAAAATATATATTCTGGCTGCCTTAGAAATTATAAGACACATTTTTGGAGTGCACCTTAAGTTAATACTTTTACTATTTCCCGGATAAGGCAAGAACCTTACAACATGTCAATTCTATTTATCCCCTGTCAGTTTTTATGCTATTGCTATCACGTGTGTAAATTCTACATATATTTTAAACCATACAATAGCCATTATTAATATTGTTTTAGATAGTATTCATTCAGATTCATCCCCTTATTTACCCTTTTGATATTCTTACGTCTGAGACTATTTTCCTTCTGCCTGAAGTACTCCCTTTAGTATTTCTTTTAGCACAGATTTGCTGACAACTAATTGGTTTTTGTTTGTGTGAAAATGTGTTGCTTTTACCTTCGTTTTGAGGGATGTTTTCCACTGGGGATAGAAGTCTAGGTAGGCTGTCAAGTTCTTGCAGCCCTTTTAGTACATTGTCTTCGGTTCTTTCTCATTCCTGTTGGACAGTCATCTGTCAGTCTTGCCATTGTCCCCTTGAAGGAAACGCTGCTCCTTTTCTCTGGCTGCTTTAAAGATGGCTCTTGGCGTTCCACTGCATCAGCTTTGCTAAAGAGGGGAATATTGAATTTATCCTGAGTGAGGTTTGCAGAGCTTTTTCCATCCGAGGCGTAATGTCTTTTGCCTCTTTTGGAAAATATCAGCAGGTGTCTTTTTCAAATATTGCCCCCTTCACTCTCTTCTTCCCCCAGGACCCCACGTCCACATCTTAACCACACCCCATTTGTCCTTTTGCTCTTTTCTGTATTTTTTCCATCCTAGTTTTCTTTCCCCTCTGTGCATCAGTCTGGATCTTTTCTACAGAAATCTCTTGTTTTTTCTAATCTGTTCTTAATTCTATCTCTGAATTATTAATTTCAATTACTATAGTTTTCACTTTTAGGATTTCTGAAATCCTAGGATTTTTAGAATTTGATTTTTTTTCTTAGATCTAGTTCACGGGCGAAATTCTCTCATTTCATCTATCTTCTTAAATATATTTGGAATCTGAATCACCTGTGAGTCTATTTCTATTGACCATTCAGTCACATGCCTCTATTTCTTGGCCTCCCTAGTAATTTCTGATTGAATATCAGATACTATGTTTGAGAAACTGTAAGAGCTCTGAGTGATGTTATTTTCCTCATGAAAGGATTTAATTTTATTCTGGCAGATGGAGTGTGGACACATCACCTTGATTCAGTTAAGGCTGGTCTGTTTCTCAGTTTTCTTTCATCTCTTTCAATAAACTCAGCAGAGAGAGTCTGGGGGTTACCAGGACCCCAGTCTCTGGCTTTTGTCTCCCCAGCACCATGAGTCAGCCACAATCTCTATCTAGCTTTTTCTTTTTTTTCGCTTTTGGCAGCTGCTTTCTGCTTGGTGTGTTGGCCCGTTGCCCCAAACTTGTGCGGCTCAGGACTCAGCAGATGCCTCAAGGGGAGATCACACACTGATTTTAGATTCGTTTCTCCACAGTTCCCTTTTCTCTGGGATCTTGAGAGCCTCGTGGGCGGGGGTGACACTGCCCCTCCAGTGGGCCTGGAGGACAGGGCATCGAAGCAGAGGGGATCATCCTCGAGCTTTAAGGTCTAACGAATTTGCTGTGCTGCGTTCGAGACTTGCTTGGGAACTGTCACTTTTCCTTCCTCCCTGTTTCTCCTTTTCGGATTGGAAATGGCCTTCCCGTGCCTGGCACAACATTGTGTTTTGGAAACATGTACCTTGTCTGGCTTCACAGGTTCAGGCTGAAGGGGATTTTGGCTCAGGATGAATTGCAGCACGAGTCTCACCCCTCTCTGGTTTAGATGATGTTGAGATGAAACTTTAGAGCTGATGCTGGCAAGAGTTAAGGCTTGGGGGCTGACGGAATGGAATGAATGTGCTTTGCATGCGAGAAGGACATGAATTTGGACAGAGTGTTATGGACTGAACGTGTGCCCCCCAATTCCTATGTTGAAGCCCTAACCCCCAAAGTGACGGTATTTGGAGATGGGACCTTTGAGATGTAATCGATGAAGTCATGAGCCCTCATAGTGGGATTTGTGCCTTATAAGAAGAGACACCAGAAAACTCTCTCTCTCCCATATGAGGACGCAGTGAGAAGGCGGCCGTCTGTGAGCCAGGAAGAGACCCTCACCAGAACCTGGCCTGCTGGCACCCTGATCCCGGACCACCAGCCTCCAGACTGGGAAATAACTTTGTTGTTCCCGCCCACAGTCTGTGGTGTTCAGTACGGCAGCCCGAGCTGGCTGAGACAGCTCCTTAGGTCTGCATTGCCTTGGTCGTCCTGAACCCCAGTTTCTGTCTCCAGTTGGATACTCACGAGCTCTGGGCCTTGCTTTCCGTTTGGCCTCCGAGGAATCAGCAAACGCCGGAGGACACGAGGTGGCCTTGGTGACATGTCCCTCCTCTCCGGCCTCACCTCTTATTCTGACCCTCTCCTCTGGTCTCTGAGCCCCGATGCTGCTGTTGTTGCTGTTTTGCAGCATTCGTTGATGGTTCTTGGAAGCAGGTTAGACTGAGGCTGGCCACATCCTCGATCCTCGCCGTCGGTTCCCGGAGCCGGTTCACGTTTGTGGCTCATGTTTTCCAGGTCTGAGTTGTTCCTTCCTTCGGTAGCACTTTCCAGGGCACTCATTGGTGTGGCTTTGTCCTTGTGCTGCAGGAGCCAGCCTCCCTCTGTGCTGGATGTGGACCCGTGGACTCCGCCTGGGCCCCAGGCCTGCCTGGGACGGGAGCCTGGTCCTGTGACAGCACAGCTGGGACCGAGCAGCTCAGATGCCTCCATACAGGAGAATCTCTACGTAGAGATGAGCTGTGTCGTGTGTGAATTTACTTGTAATGTGTTACTTGTAATATGTTATTCCTTTTTCCATAGAATCTTTGGGATAATATTGGTCAGCCATTTCACTAAAATAATTCGTATCATGATAAATTAGTATCTTTGCGATAAAAATTATTAGAAAGTTGAACTGTTATGACCCCTCCCTCTCAAAACACCTCTTAGGATTGGTTTTCCTAATGTTTACTGACGGTGTTTGGTGACGAAAGGACGGCTCTGAGGAGCCCTGGACGGCCTGTGCTTCCTGGGAGCCCGGAGGCTGTGACCCTCGTCTCGCACCCCGTCTGCTTCCTCCAGGCGGGTGGAAGGAGGGGTCTGTTCTTTACGCCCCATCTGTGATCTGCTGTTATGGCAGCCCGAGCTGATGAGGACTGGGCGGGTCTCAGCTCTGGGTTGCCCTGGTGGCCCTGAACCCCAGTGTGTGCTGCTCGCAGGGCCCTGGGCTGTGCCGTGGGGTCCTCACCGCTCCCAACACCCGTCCCAGGGAGTGGAAAACCTGTCTGAAGCATTTCTCATTTTAAAAATCAGAAGTCTAACCCCTGGATGCGTTCTTTGCGCGTCCTGCTCTTCTTGCGCTGGGTTCATTGTGAGTGAACTGCGCTCCTTGAAAGAGGCCGTGAGGACGCGGCTGTCCAGCAGGGGGCCCACGCGCCTCCTCCGTCGCAGCTTTTCCCTCTGGAGGGAACTTCCAGTCCTTTCCCACCCCGACAGGCACTTCTCCTCCGTCCTTGACCGCTGACCGCTCTTCCGTGAGCTGCTCTCCTGTCCGTGGCGACTTCATTTTCCCCGATCCTGTGCTCTTGTGACCTCGCAGAGCGCGTCTTAGATTTCCATTTTGGGCACTGGGGAGGGTGTCTGTTAGGTCAGCTCCATGAGACTCGCTGCTTGTCCAGCTGCTCTGTGCGCGGGGCATCCGGAGCAGGCGTTGTCCTGGGGAGATCCTTAGCACAGGGGCTGGTGCCCTCCTGACACCGAGGCCAGGGAAACGGACGCGGAGTGCCGGCCCCAGGTCCTCGCTTGCCCTCGTGGAGAGGCTCCATTTTATGGTCTTTAAACAATTTCAGTTTCAAAACCACAGTCTGCGGCAGGTGCGGCCTCGCGGTTTAGCGTGGAACCTGGTGCTCTGGGTGCCGCTGGACCGCAGCCTTGGCAGGTGCTGGCAGACCACTGTGGCCACAGCTGGTGACAGCTCGCCCCAAGTGATGGCCCCACAGAATGTGTCCAGAGGCAGCAGCGCTGGGGTGGGTCCAGGCTCACTCGCTGTCTTCCGTTGGCCATCCTCAGTGTGTGGACACTGCCCTGGGCTGGCCCCCACCATGTCCACCCAGCCTGCAGTGACTGGGCCTGGTGTCCCTGCTCCCTTGCCCCAAAGGAGGAGGTGCCCCCGCCCTGAGAGGGAAGTCCCTCTCTGCGGCCTGAATGCCTTGGACCAGTGACATCACTGGGGTCCCCCTTCTCTGATGACTTTGGGCCTGGATGAGGTCGGCTCCCCATGCAGCAGTGCCATGGCTTGGGGGGCCGCATCAGGACCACGTGAGAAGGGCGGGCGGATGCTGGGAGGTGGCGCCCCACAGGCGGGAAGTGACCTTATTCCCACTTTCTCCCCATGGGGAAACCAGGGGCCCAGAGTGACAGTGACTCCCGCCCCCCGTGGGCAATGAAGCCTCGCCCCACAGCACCACCACCTGGGGGGCCACCCTGGGCTTGACCACTGAGCAGGCCACCCCCCACGGCTCCTCACTGCCCCTTCTGTTCCTTCCGAGACCCCTCAGCCACCTGACTTATCTTTTTCACTAGCACTCGACATTTTAAATATTTATCATGTTTGTTGCCATTCCTTGTCAGCTCCAAGGGGGCGGGACTTCTGTCCGTCTTCCTCGTGTCCCGAGCACCTGCCAGGCACCGACTGGTCTGCACAGATGAGTGTGACACATGGACGCAGTGGGCAGAGCTCCCTCCCATCCCGGCCAGCTGAGGACCTGGGTTGCTGCCTGTTCTCGCCTACGTTTTGTCGTGTTGTGGTTGCAAAAAGCCATTTCCCATGGGGAGGGGGGCCCGGCGGCACAGGGAGAATCAGGGAGATCTGCCGCTTCCGTGGGAGCCGGGGCTGCGGCCGACGTGGCCCAAGACAGCCACCGTAGCCCCAGCAGCTGGCTTCCTGCACAGTGGTTCCGAGACCTTGCCCAGGCTGCTCTGTCCCTCACCTCTCAGAGCTCAGCCTATTTTCAACCACATTTTCAGTGGGGAGGCAGATCAGTGGTGAGAAACAGGAAGTTGGAGCGCAGGCTGGTGATCAGGGACGGTTCCTCAGGTGGGGGACATCTGCACCTCGTGCTGCCCCATGTGCCCGGGACAGCAGCCGACCTCAGGTCCACGGCAGAGCTGCCCCCCATCCTTGCCCACCCTCAGGTCCGGCCGAGGTGTCTGTCCCCCACCACGTCCTGCTGCCCCATCCCCTGGAATGGAGCCCCCGTGGCTGGTGTGATCCAGTAGAGCTAAAGGAATCATCGAGTGCTCGTTCGAACGGCTCTCGTGGGGAGAGAGTGCCCAGGGCCCCTTGGAACACGGTGACCGGCCCCGGGGTACACGTAGCAATGAGCAGTCGTCGTGAGGCCGCATCCACGGTCGGGGGCGCACCAGCCACTGGATAAACATGGATGAGCCATGCGGCTCCCAGTGGGCTTCCTGTGCCCGTGTGTTTGTCCACACTCTCCGTTGTCCCTCTGGACCCCCAGCCAGTGTGGCCACCAGGCTTCCCAGCCGCACCAGATACGTTCCCTGGAGCCAGGCTAATGTCTTACTCGAAACCCCAAACTCCCGTTTCTAGAAGGTCACATGGCAGCTCATAGTAGGAGCCTTTTGGTGGAC
Organism: Diceros bicornis minor; assembly: GCF_020826845.1. Lineage (NCBI taxonomy): Eukaryota > Metazoa > Chordata > Mammalia > Perissodactyla > Rhinocerotidae > Diceros > Diceros bicornis. The sequence goes on from NC_080752.1 coordinate 22,888,404, forward strand.
GTGTGGTCGGCGAGAACAGGGGATGCGGAGTAAGGGCACCGTGAACTGGACACCGTTGGGGCAATGTGATGCCGAGAACAGCCGTGCCAGGGTCTCTGGCCACCCACCTCTTTCCCCCTACACCCACGTCCCTGCATATGGTCCTAGATGACCACACGATCGGGACATCTGAGCCCTGAAAGCATGGTGTTCTTCCATGTGGCTGCTTTTGTGTCAAATATTTGCCTAGAGTGAGCCGGGGTTGAACCTCGTCCTGGGGAGAAGGACAGGCAGCCTTGCCCTCCAGGGCGCAGAATCCAGTGGACGTGGCTCCCGGGCAGGAAGCTGAGCCTGGAGGTGGCAATGCCCGCTCTGCCCCGAGCCCCGTCTCGGCTGCACCCCCCCCCTTTGGCCCGAGGGCACCTCACTGGCTCCTGGGCCTTGTTTGGGGCTGGTTCGCTGACCTGGGACCGCCACAGGAGGCATTCGACTGTTCCCGTGCGGCGTGCCCTGAGCCCCGATGTGGGGCGTTTCGCCCGGCTGTGTTGGTCACCCGGGTGGTGGGTCCGTTTCCAGCAAACAAGTGAGCCCTCGAACGCCACCCTGACCTGCTCGGGAAATTCGGCACACCCCACGCTCATCCCCAAATCGAAGGGTGCGTGGTTTGTTTCACAGCCTGTTGCTCTCAGCTCAGTTTTTTTAAGTGTATATTTTCTTCGCCTTGTCAGAGCCCTCAAGATGCTAGATTGCCATAGAAACTGAGCTCGTTAAAATTCCTACTGCCATCCTAATTATAGAATCGCACAGACGAGCAGAGAGCCTCTCTGAGGGCATTGGAGTTGAGGCTGAGATGCACTGCAAGCCGGTGGGAGCCAGCCGACGGCTTCCCACAATTCCACGGTCCTTCCCGTGACCACCGGCACCCAGGGAGGTGACCAGACGTGCTCGAGGCACCCAGCGGACACATGGCTCTGACTCCAGAGCCCGGCCTTGGCAGAAGCAGCCAAGAGGGAACCGTCCGACCCGGCACGGCCGAGGTGGAGCTGCTGGGCCCAACGTCCCCTCAGAGGCCTTTCCGGCTCGGCCGGCTCAGCTTTGGGACCGTTTCCCACGGGCGTCTCCTCTACTGAGCTCGGTCGGAATGACAAGCTGGCCCCCAGCGCCAGGCGCACGGCCCGGGCCACTCCCAGAGTGCCCGCCTTCGGAAGCGCCCTGCACACACGTGTTCTCTGGGGACGCGTCTTTTTTTTTTTTACACTGTGGCTGTCACTTCAGGTCAGGAATAGGGACTGTGACTTTTCGGGCAGAAACCCAAATTATGAAAATGTGACTATTGTCTGAGGCAACGGCCCAGGAGGCTGATGGCCCTGGCTGGTGAGGGAAGGGGACAGCTGGGCCCCCATGGCCTTCACGGTTGCCTTGGAGCTCAGGGCCTTAGAAAGCCGGGTGGGCGCTGTCCGATTGTGTCCAGGGCAGGCCTGCACTGGGGGAACCTTCTAGTAGAGTCTAAAGTTGGAAAGTTTTTGGGGTTTTGGTGATTGCCATTGCGGCAATGTGGTTTTTTCAAGGAAGGTGCTCAGTGGATTCAGAGGCTAAGGAGATGGTAACCCCAGTCCAGTCAGGAGAGAAACACCAGGCGAACCCCAGGAGAGAGACGTTCGACACAGTGCCTGACCCGTGCTCCTCAAAACTGCTGAGGTTGCCAAGTCTAGGGACATCTGAGAAACCGCCACAGCCAGAGGAGGCTGAGGAGACATGAGGCTGAATGCAGTGTGGGGTCCTGGGTGCATCCCAGGACAGAAAGAGGACATGAGGGAAAAGCTGAGGAAATTGGAATACACACGTACCTCAGTTAGTAATAATGTGTCATTGTCGGTTCATTAATTGTAACAAACGTACCGCACGCTTGTAAGATGTTAATAATTGGGGAGACCGGGGTTTGGGGTCTATGGGAACACTATACTCTCTCTGCAGTTTTTCCATAAATCTAAAACTGTTCTGAAACATAACGTTTATTAAAAAAGGAAGTTGAGGAGGGCTCTGGCTCAAGCTGGAGTCTAGGTAACAGCACCGGCTTTGATCCCAGTCTGGACAAATATGTCAGGGAGTCAGATGTGACCGTGAGAGCAGGTGGGGGCGGGTCATGTGGGAACTCTCTGTACTGTCTGTGCAACTTGCTGTCAATCTGAAATCACTTCAAAATAAAAAGTATCTATATTTTTATAAAGTGAAGAACGCCCTGCTGTCCTTGTGGTTCCTTGTACCTCACCTGGCCACTACTTTCCAGGTAGTGGTGTGGGTGTGGATTGGACACCCTGGGGGGCTCCCCTGCCTCTGCCTGAGATGATGGAAGGGTATCAAGTGCTGCTGGGGTCTGCACTGACAGGGGCCCTGCAAATGCCCTCCCGTCTCTGCAAGGGGTGGGGAGGTGATGGAAAGTATCAGTGTGAATCAGGGTTCTCCCAACAAACAGAACCAATAGGATGTGTGTGTGGAGAGAGAAGGAGATTTACTGTAAGGAATTGGTTCAAATGATTATGGAGGTGGGTAAGTCCAAAATCTGCAGGGTGGGCCAGCAGCCTGGGGCACCCAGGAGGAGCCGATGCTGCAGTTGAAGTCTGAAGGCGTCTGCTGCAGAATTCCCTCTTGCTCAGGGGAGGTCAGGCTTGTGTTCTGTTTAAGCCTTCAACTGATTGGATGAGGCCCACCACATTGTGGAGGGCAATCTGCTTCACTCAAGTTCCACTGCTTTAAATGTTAATCTCATCCAAAAATACCCTCACAGAAACATCCAGAATAATGTTCAACCACATATCTGGATGCTGTGGCCCAGCACAGTTGACACATAAAATTAACCATCACATCCCATCCCTTGCCAAAAGGCACCCATACACATCCCCTGAAACCATATGCAGTCTCTGGTTAAAGACAACACCAAGGGCATAGTCACGACTAACATGATAACGGCAGCCCTGCGGACAACCAGAAATGCCCTAACTCTTCCCCTAGGGGGACTGGTAATGGTGAGAGTGGGCCTGGCAGGGCTGTGGCCGGATGCGTGGGACGTGGCCTCTCCTTGGTATGCACACTCTAATCCCTACTTTTCTCCGCTCTTCCTTTCACATTTGTCACTTTTCTGTCACCCGGGAGCAGTGTCGTGTCTGTCCCACGGCCCCCTGGCCAACCACCCTGACCTGTGTCCTGCCTCTGGTGTGAAGCTTGTGATCCTGGGCGCCGCATTCCGTCAGTCAGGGTGTGAGCCAGCAGGGAGGGGGACGGGGCTGCCTCTGGGCAGCAGGGAGCATGGCCTTTCTTTGCAGACTTAGAACTCTGTATTGCTTTTTTAAAATCTGATACGCTTTATTTGAAATAAAATTCAGCACTTGTCTCCTTCCCAAAAAAGTTAAAAATGATTTCCTAAAGTTAAAAAAATGAGACAGAATTATTTGAAGGTGCATCTGAGGGAAATATTTGAAGTTAGTTTATAACTATATTGTTGCTGCCTCTGGGCCCCCCTCTGTGTTATTACAATCTGAATTGTATATCATTTAATGTAGCATTTAAGGACACGTCACTCACGTATGTTACCAAGCATACAATGTAGCAGACACGCATGCCCTTGGCAGCCAACCCAGGATAGAGCTAACCCACACCCACCTGCCCCGTGTGCTGTCCCCAGAGGCCACCACTGTCCTGAACTTGGCGTTGGTCATTCACTTACTAGAACAGTTTCATCTCATGACTGTGTACCTTAAAACAATACGTTGTTGATTTTGCTTATTTGTTTAGCTTTATAAAAATGGCATCATTTCATATAGCCTATTTTATATATATCAATGTATCATTTCATATTGATTTTTTGTTTGTTTTGATTTTCGAAGATGCATCTGTGCTACGAGTGTGGCTGAGGTCGGGTTTTAAGCTGATGGGTATTCCATTGTACAGCCACACCTGCACCACGCTTCATTTATCCGTTCTCTTGTCCATGCACCTGGGCATCCTCAGACATTGGTAAAGGTCCCGGAGCCTGCATGGGACTGTTTCCTGGGGCTTTGATCTAGGAGTGGTGCAATTGCTGGGTCATAGGGGAAGCTAGTGTCCCTCTCTGCAAACATTTTTGGTGCCGATCTAGCCCCTCTCTAGGAGGAAAAGCAACTTCTAGTTGTTCTGCGTCCTTGACAGTATTTGGAGTGTGGGGAGATGAGGTGGGCAGACCCTCAGATGTAAAGGATACCAAGGTGAATTTGAGTTTCTCTGATTACTCACAAGGTCGACCTTCTGACCAGTTCTCATTCACCATCTTTCTTTTTTCAGCAAAGCGCCTATTCTTATCTTTTGTTCATGTTTCTGTTGCTTTCTCCTCATGGATTTGTGCAAAATTCTTTATGCACCCTGAGTTGTGAGGCCCGTTCACTTGCATGTGTGCTGACGACTTAGACTGTGTGACGGCCTCTGGACGGACATGCGTCCTCACTGCGCCGTACTCAGAAGCGTCCCCTCCTCCTTTTTGCTGGTGCTTTTTATATTTTCAGAATTTTTCTCCCACTCAGATTATTTAGATCATCTCCTACATTTCCTTCTAAAATTTGCTGTCATTTTGCTTCTCATGTTTAAGTCCTTATTTTTGAGGGGACAGATATGTGTATGGAGTGAGGCCGGTGCCTTAGTCTGCTCCAGCCGCCGTAACAATACCCTAGACTGGGGGCAGATTCTCATGGCTCTGGAGGCCGGAGGTCTGAGATCAAAGTGCCAGCAGGGTTGGGTCCGGGGGAGGCCTCTCTTCCTGGATCTCAGACGACTGCCTTCCCACTATGTCCTCACGTGGTGGAGAAGGACCTCTAGTGTCTCTTCCTCTTCTTATGAAGACACTAATCCCACCATGGAGGCCACACCCTCATGACCTCATCTAACCTTGATTTCTTCCTTAGAGACCCCATCTCCAAGGAGAGCCACCCTGGAGGTTAGGCTTCAGCATAGGAATCTGGGGGGACACAGACATTCAGTCAGTAACAGCAGGATCTGGGTTTTTCTCCTTCGTGCTCCACGGCGGTGCAGGTCATGTGGGGCTCTCTGTCCTGTCCGCTTGGCGAGCATGTCCAGGCTGCTGTGGGCTCTCTAATATGCCTTGGCCTCTGCTATGACGTCTTTGAGTTTCTTATTTCCAGTGGCTTTAATCAAATTTAAAGGATATCCAGTTGGGCATATTTTTAGACATCAACATGCCGTGTGCGTTGGGCTCAAGAAGGAGCCAGAGCCTTGGTGCTGGTGTGTCTGCGTCTGACCAGCTCAGCTCTGCCTGTGTCTTTGTTTCTGTCTCTATCACTCAGCACCTTCTCACTCTCTCTGTGGGAATGGCCAGGGGGTGTGAGTGCCACACAGAGGGAGGGTCAGTCCTGTGGACGTTCGCAGGGACCAGGGGGCCAGGCTTCCCCCAAACCAAGCCAAGTGGCTGGAAGGGCCAGGGGTAGCAGGATGCACCCTGTCATCTGGTCAGAGGCCCTGAGGGGTCACCAGAGACTCGAGCCCAGGGGCAGATGGACTGAGGGCGCTGCTGCTCCCGGTGGTGTTTGCCCCGGTGGACCCCAGGCCTGAAGCCCAAAGTGTGGACTCAGAGGTGGGTGGAGTGGGAGGGGCGAAGGCTGGTGCTGCCTCCGGCCTGGCCCTCTTCTCATCTGGGTGTCGGCCGAGAGCCTGTGGCAGGAAATTTTGAGGGTTCTCCAGGCAACACTTGGGCCTCTACCAAATCCCCCCAGCTTTGGGGCTCCTGAGGCTCCCGGAGGGATCCAGACTTCTTGGTCTCTCCTCCTCCGTCTCCCGCTGAAAAGGAGAAAAGTAGGTTTTGCAATTGCCGTGACCTGATTTCACAGGTTCCAGCCAGAGCTGGTAATTTGCTTATTTTAAAAACATTCCGTTACAATTTCCACATTAGTATGTGCGTGGCACTTCCATGACTCTCATGAAAGTCGCTTTTACTGTGGAACTTTATAAAAGCACAAAGCTTCCCGTTGTATCCTGAATATTTTGTTTCCACGTACATTCATTTCAAAGGGTTTTGAAGGAGCAGAGTTAGAAGCATTTTAAGGAAGAATGAAACCAACCGTTCTTGTTATATGTTTAGCTCTGGCATTTTTAATGAGCGGTGTTCTTCCTTAGAAGTTTGAATTACTGAATGCACGCTGTGAAAGCGATGTTTTTGGTAACTTGCAGTTCGCTTTGCTTTCCTTCTGCCCACAGGTTTGTTAGGCTGAGGGGGGCTCGGGCAGGGGCTCCCTCATGTCCGGCTGAGGGGTGGAGTGGTGCTGGCTGAACGCTGCGTTTCAGGCTAGCCGAGGATCCAGCGCTGTAGCCGCTGCCCCTCCACTACAGTCAGGCATAAATATCACAGCCACTCACAGCCACCTGAACCACGTCCCTGTGTGGAAAAGGGGCCTGGTTTTCATGCCCCGAGGGAAGAGGGGGGAAAGGAAAGAAGCAGGAGAGCACGTGGTGCCTCGGGTGGTGTGACGGCCTCGACCCTCCACGGGCGGCATCCTCATGGTGACTCCCGGCCGCCCGGCTGCTGTCTGGGGGCTCTCCGTCTCTGTCCTCCACACCTGGGCTGGCGTCTCCAGCAGCCACGGCTGTGACATGAGACTCATGTGAGGAGAGGCAAGGAGGGAGTGGCCGCCAGGGAGGCTGTCACTTCGGCTCTGGCTTCCCGTGGCTCCGGCCACCTGGACGGGAGCAGCCTGTCCCGCCTGCACCGTGCGTGGTGGAGTGGGGCTAACAGGCCGCTGTACTGTTTCTTACACTTTTCTCACATCCTTTCTAGAATCGATCTACCGCCGTGGAGCCAGAAGATGGAGGAAGCTGTATCGCGCCAACGGCCATCTCTTCCAAGCCAAGCGCTTTAACAGGGTGAGTGTGCGCCTGGGGTGCGCTAGTCGAGGGCTGTCCACGTGCCCGTGTGCAGAGAGCAGGGGAGTGCTTTCTGCCGCTGGCGGGCTGGGCTTGGTCAGTGCACAGCGGACAGGCTGTCCGGGGCGGGTCCCAGAAACACTTTCTCTCCATCACGGATGAGCCTTTTACAAGGTTTCCTGGGCCCGTGAAGATTCCAGTTCAGGTCTTTTGGCAGATGGTCGCTGCTTGATGAATGCAGTCTGTGCGTCTCGGGGCTCGCTGGGCCGTCCCTGGTTGTGTAATCCTTTGTCGGGGACCCTGGCTCTGACGTCCTGGCCTGCTGGCATCCAGAAGCGGGACTGGGGATTTGATGAAGAACACCAGGCTGCGTGTTGTGCTGCACACAGTGTTTCCTGTTGGCTGCAAGCATCTCCTGTGAACCCTGGAAGCCCCAGACAGCCCCCAATCTCGGCCACCCACCTGGCCCCACCACCCATCCATTCTGAAGGGCACTTTAGCATAGTTTCCATCATTGCTCTTCATGATGCCTTTACATTCTCTAGAAATGACGTGATTCATGTGGCTTTGTAATTGTTCCATTTCACCGTGGAAGAAAAGGTGCCTCTGGCTGAGGACGGTTAGTGTCCAGGGGCTGCCAGAACCAAGCACCACAGCCTGGGGGCTGAAAACAGACTCATGCTCACAGTCTGGAGGCTGGAAGTCCAATGCCAGGGTGTCGGCAGGGCCACGCTCCCTCTAACGGCTCTAGGGGAGGGTCCTTCCTGCCTCTTTCCAACTTCTGCTGTGCCGGCGTCCCTTGGCGTTCCCTGGCCTGTAGCTGCAGCACTGCATCCTCGGCCTCTGCCTGCACACGGCCTTCTCCCTGTGTCTGTGTCTGTTCTCGTAAGGACTCCATTCACAATTAGGGCCCACCCACTCCAGTGTGACCTCATTCTAACTTGACTAACTACATCTACAGAGATACTTTTTTCCAAATAAGATCACATTCTGAGGTTCTGAGTGGACATAAATTTGGGGGACACCACTCAACCCACAACAGCAGCCAAGCACGTGCTCACCTGGGGGCCTTTGCACATGCTGAGCTCCCTGCCCGGCCCACATTCCTTCCTCCACATCTTCAGAGCTCATTCTCTCCCTTACTTTCTGTCTCGGCTCTGTGCCCTCCACTCACATACACTCCTGATGTTCCTCATAGTGTGTGCCATCTCCCCACTGGGCATAGCACTCTGGGCACAGGGACTCTGCCCTGTTCAGGCTGTGTTCCCACACCTGGCACATAGTAGGTACACACTACTTGTTTATTATAATTAGTGACTGGAAGATAGTCAGCTGGGGGAGACCTGGGGGTGCTGCACTGGGAACCAGGAATGGGGTGTGTCCATCAGGAATAAGAAGGCCCTGGGAACCAAGGTGGGCGGCGGGAGAGCACAGAGTCCACAGAATATCGGATGCCTTGGGGAGGTCGGACGTCACAGAGCAAGAAGCTGTGGGAGGACACCGAGTGCCGAGTGCTGCTGTGGCCTGGGGACAGAGGGTGAAGGATGCATGAATGATGGACCTTTGTCGAGTTTCTGGGTGACAGAGTGACTGACCAGGTGTGGACATGAAATTTTGCAGTGAGCCAACCAGACAGGCAGGATGAAACCTGGCTGCTGAAAATATGGAGAAATGGAAACTTTCAGCCCCCGGGAGGCGAGGCGCCCACTGCCCCACCTTGTGTTTATTTTGCCAGCCAGATGGCTTCTCTTTCTGTGCATCTGGGCACTGGCTCCATTCTGGCCATAGAGGGGTCTCAGGCAGATGGGACGAGCCACCCTTTGGGCTATCAGAGAGAGGGTTCTAGAAGCCCTGTGCCCCATATTGGCTTTCGGTGAAATGCTTGTTTCCTTCATTGCTGGCTGACTCACTGATCCAAGGTGAAGCCCACCCATCCAACGAGACAGGCTGGGGCCCGGGCAGTGCAGAGAGGTCTGGCCTCTCCCACCGTGCAGGTTTTTGGGAGAAAGACCCATTTCTGTGATTGCAGAGTGCAGACCCTGACACTCCTTCCCCACTGCCTGCCCCTCCTACCGCCCCCTCCCCAAAATCAGTGAGCAAATGCTTTTCCTCCCCGTGGAGGAGCGGGGCTCAGCCAGGCTACCCACTACAGCCCCCGGCCCCATCCCATTACAGATGCTCAGCTGTCCCCAGAGTGCCAGTGAGTGGCTTTTCACAAATTCGGAGGGGCTGAGAGCCGACTCTTAGATCGTTCAGTTGTTCGCGGACGGGGGGCCGGGTGTGCCTGCACCCCACTGCTGTCCTTGCATTCCAAGTTCCATGTCCTGCACAGACCCTGGAGGCTGCTCGGCGCCGCTCACTCTGGGTTAATCACAGGGCTGTGCAGCGCACCTCCACTTGTCTCTGGGAAGTGATGTTTCAAGAGCTACATGTGGGGTTCTGCGGGAATCAGCAAGACTTAGGGGAAAAGCCCACAAGAGGAGATCATTTCTCACGTTCTTTACTGGTGACCCAAGGATGGAAAGTGAGTGGGTGTCAGTCACACCGGCCCGACACTTCCGGCCTAGACCTTTAGTCACACGTGACACAACTTCTCTTCCAGAGCAACGAGAAAAGTTCAACTGGTGAATCAAAGGGAGAGCCCACGAGTTTCTGGGAAGGAGATGAGGAGGGCAGCCTCCACCCCAGAAGATGAGAGCCTGGTGGCATGGATGGGGGATGGGGAGGCCCAGTCTGTGGGACGGAACTGATGGTCAGAGCCTGGCCCTGGGAGCCCCGGGGCATGAGCATTTCCCGTAAAGGAGTGGAGGGGCTGTCCAGTAAATTGTGATGAGACAATTGGTTAACTATGGTGCTGGGAGGGAGGAGTCCAGGTCCTTTGTTCACATCAAAGTCACAAGTGGATTAATGTTAGCATAAATCCTAAAAACGTGGACACGATGCAGCTGCCTGGGAAGAAACTGGGCACGGAGGACCAGAGGGGAAAGGAGTCTTTAGGTTTGGCCATGTATTAATTTCAGGCTTCTGCAGTTTCCAAACAAATTAGATGCAAAAACACGCAGGAAACATGTTTGTAACAAATAAAACCTAGAGTAAGAGATCAAAACAATAAAAGAGCCTCCACACATCGGCTTTTTTGGTAAATGCTAAGAGTCTAAAGGTAGGCAAGGATCTAAATGGTTAATTAAATAAGAACTGAAACTGTTCATAAATGTAGGTGGCTTAACCGTCATTGGTAATCAAAGAATTGCAAGACATTTTCCCCGTCAGAGTCAAAGACGTTAAAAGTCATTAGTGCTCGGTGTTGCTGTGTGTGTGGCAATGGGGTCCACTCCCTCCTGTGGGGTGCAGACATGGACCCCTACTTTCTGGAAACCAGTTGGGAAATATGTGTCAGTGGCTCTAAGATGCTCCTGTCCTGCAGTCCTCTGCAAAGCATCTGTCCAAAAGAAATCTGACGTTCAAAGGTTTGCATATGAGGAAGATCAGCTCAGTGTTGTTTTCACAAGTGGGGACAGTATCTGAACTTACTGTTACTCCCTTTGCTGTGTAACAAACGACCCCATTCAGGGGCCTCAACCACAGCCCTGGAGCTGCTGGAGGAGCCTCTGCTGGTGGCAGGTGGGCCCCTCGTGCTGCAGGCCCAGCTGGGTGGACAGTCCAGAGACTCTGGCCTTTAATGTGAGTGCACAGGAAGCAGAGAGTCGACGCGCTCACCTGGGTCCTTGTAGGGTGGGGGAGATACGCTAGGGAGCGAGGGTGGGACAGGGAGACCAGTTCTGAAGACACTACCCCAAAGCGGCCACACCACTCAAGGACTTCTCTTACACTTTCTGGTCTGAACAACTAGTAGAGCAGCAGTTAGCAAGGTTTCCTGTACAGGGCCAGAGAGTAGTTGTTTTAGACTTTGTGGGCCACAAGGTCTCTGTTGCAACTACTCAACTCTGCCATTATAGGGCGAAAGCCGCCACAGACAGTATGTAAACAAATGAGCCTAGTTGTGTTCCAATAAAACTTTATTTATAAAAACACGTGGTGGGCCATATTTGGCCCTCAGCTATCGTTTGCCCACCCCTAGACTAGAAGATTGGAGTCACCACTTGGTTCATGATCAACGCCATGATGAGAGGAACAGGTTTGGGGCCTAGTGTGAGACCTCCTCCCCACCCCGCATTGGCATGAAGTGGGGTACAGAGGATGGAGGAGAAATGAGGCTGCCTACCCGGGGCAGCAGAATGGCTCCTTATACCTTATGTGAGGAGGAGGGGGACACACTTCCTGAGAATCTGAAGCTTCAAGCTGGACCTCACACACGCTGGTAGCGCAAATCTGCACAGCTGGATGGGCCCAGGCTGGCAGAAGCAAACAGTGTTTCTCTTCAGCCCAGCCTCAAAGGATTCCCACAGGTAAATGAACAGAACACCTGAGCTCGCAGTCAGAAACCACGAATTGCAGTGGGAAAAGAGGCGTCCAGAGCACGAACTGCAGAAACGCAGACCAGAGGCTTAGACTGACTGCAGTAAAGGGAGTGTTTAGTGCGATCGAAAAACTGAAACCAGTGATTGAAAATATGAGCAAGGAGCCAATGTGGCAGCACGTAAGAGAGACTTAAAAATATTTTTTCCCTTACTAATTTATTAATTCATGTGAATTTCTGAGAATAGAAGCTTGGATTTTAAGTTTTGTTTTATTTTTTAGTGGCACATCTCCTGAAATGTTAATATTTCAGGTGTATATTTGGAATAAAGGGCCTTTGGCAGCGTCGTGGCAGCCTCTCCTGAGGCGCTCCTGCGTGTGGTCTCCAGGTAGTTGGTGCTGATGCCCGGCAAATTCACGCTGCCGCCTGTCCGCAGTCGTCCTGGCCTGGCCCCTGGTGAGGGCGACTCTTAGGTAAGGGATCTTTGTCCATTTGTAAAGGCACCAGGAGGCTGTGAATTTGCCACTAAATATGACCCAAGCAGCGTTACAGATCAAGTTGCTAAATGGTGACTTAGAGAAAGCTAAACACATTTAGCACGTTATATTAAAAATGTGAATTTTTTTAATGGTTTTGTAAATGGTGAAAACTGGTCTTTGTGGTGAAGCTCCTTCTTTGAATTCTGAATTTATGCATTCAGCAGTTGCCCTATTGGGGCGAAGATGCCAGTGTCGGTGTTGAACTAGGGTGGCCGGAGTCGGAGGTCTTGGGTGAGGGCCCCTGCTTCTATCTGCCGTGTTTCAGGCCATTCCCGGATGGAGCTCACAATCCGTGTTTGGCTCCTTGTGGGAAGGATGGTTTAGGCAACACGGAGGACTTGAAATAAATTCTTTTTTTTTTTCTCGTTACCAAAGTTAAAAGCAGTGTGTGCGTGTATGTGTGTGTGTGCGTACTTGTCTGCAGCAGACTTTTATTGGGTGTCCACTGTGTGCTGGCACTGTCCCAGGTGCTGGCCCACGACTGTGCCTAGGGCGTGCGAGCTCTGTGTGTGGGGAGGGGGCTCCCTGGGCCCCTGGTTTCCAAGCGCGGCTCCTCCCTGATGAGAAAACTGGCGCCCACTGGCCTGAGAGCAGGCACATCCTACGAGATGTGGCACATTGGTTCGTTCGCTCGGCCACACCCTGTGCCCACACATTGTAAGGACTGGATGCGTTTTCTTGCATGAACTCACTTCAGATGGCTAGTGCACTTGTATTCCTTTTTATTCTTTTTCAGGAGTAATTTGGGACTCTCAAAAGAGACAAATTTGTTAAAAATGGCAAAAGAGGGCTAAAACGTGTAAATGAGTTACGGCTGGGGAAATTCTAAACGGAAAGCAGGTTCCTGCTGATGCAGGAATGGGCCGCGTGACTGTGCAGGTGACTTTGGCTCACGGTGAGCAACCGTGGGAACAGGTTTCCGAGCACATCCATCCTCGTGCATTTTCAGACATTCAGAATCATGATCACCAAGCAAAATGATAATTGTCATTAATTTCACATTGTTTAGAATCATGAAGAACAAAGATTGACCATTTAAAATCTTTAAAGAGGGCCGGCTCCATGGCTTAGCGGTTAAGTGCGCGCGCTCCGCTGCTGGCGGCCCGGATTCGGATCCCGGGCGCGCACCAGCACACCGCTTCTCTGGCCATGCTGAGGCCACGTCCCACATACAGCAACTAGAAGGATGTGCAGCTATGACACACAACTATCTACTGGGGGGGGCTTTTGTGGAAAAAAAAGGAGGAGGATTGGCAATAGATGTTAGCTCAGAGCCGGTCTTCCTCAGCAAAAAGAGGAGGATTAGCACGGATGTTAGCTCAGGGCTGATCTTCCTCACAAAAAAATAAATAAATAAAATAAAATCTTTAAAGATACTGAAAAACGTGCCAAGATAATTGCATGCTGCCCTATGGCAGTTTAAAAGTGTGACCAGTCAGGATGCCAGGCCGATCGTTTTCTCCGTGGTCGTCATTTGGGTGGGATGTTGGGATGAGGGTCAGGCCAGGGACTTCCCTAGCCTCTGTCAGCCTGGGTGACTCCACCGAGACGGGACCCCACGGCTGTTCTGCACACAGCCTGGCGGGAGCTGCGATGCCCCCGCCAGCCCCTGTAAGCAAGCATGCATGCCTGTGGAGGGGTCTCGTCACCCTGCCCAACAGGGGCTCGCCTTTCCCCTCACCCAGAGCAGGGACCCAGCCCCCCCACCTTGGGGCTGCAGGTTCCCCCAACGTTGGGATGAACCCGAGTGGGGGCTGCTGAGCCTGGGCAGGGCCTGGTGCCCAGATGTGACAAGGTGACAAGGTGACAGGGCTGCCTCTTGCTGCAGCTCCATGTCGTCCTTTGAGAAAACCAGTGAAGGCACAACATGCCCCAGTGCTCAGCTGAGTTCCCTCAGTGTAGCATGGGCTTCGGGAGGTGCCCGGGCCCCCAGCTTGACAGCTGCTGTTCTCGTCTGCAGAGAGCGTACTGTGGCCAGTGCAGCGAAAGGATATGGGGTCTCGCAAGGCAGGGCTACAGGTGCATCAACTGCAAACTGCTGGTCCATAAACGCTGCCACGTCCTCGTCCCGCTGACCTGCAACAGGCATATGGTGAGTGTGGGCCAGGTAAGGCCCTGGGGGGCGCGGGGTGCTTCAGAGCGCACAGGGGAGGTTCAGGTGCGGCCTTGAGCCTATTGTCCACGCCAACCCTGGTGACCCTTGGTCCTCCTGTCCCAGTGGCATCCTGACACTGTCCCTGCCACTGATGAGACAAGAGGAGGGGGCATCTGTGGGCTGCAGAGTGATGGCCCCGGCCAGCGGTCTGGGACAGGACCCTTCTTCCCGAGCCCTGAGAGCCCCCAGCGCTCTTGGGGGGCCTCCAGTGCCCTCTGTGGCTCTGGGCTGGGGGTGGGGAGTAGGCTGTGGCTCGTCCGTACCCCAGTCATAAAGCAGTTCATGGGGGGGCTGCAGAGAGGAAAGCCCCGTGCTGCTCTGCAAGTCAGGGGACCCGGCCCCGTGAGCTGTGTGCCCCTCACCACCAGCCAGCAATCGTGAACTTAAAGCGTCCAGGCCCTTCGGCGGTTATTGACCAACTCTCCCTTGCTGAGCATCCAGGCCTCCACTCACGTTCCAGCTGTGCACGCGAGTGGGAGCCTGGATTGAACAACTAATCCCTCCTGGGTGCAGCGGGTGTACACGTTGGGACAGTGGGCTCATCTGCATCCTGTCACAGTGTGAGCAGGAAGGACGCCTCCGGGGGCTGATAGGCTGTCACCTCTCATAGGACAGGGACAGAGTCTGATCTGGGTCTCACTCCGATGTTGGCAGAGCACCAGGACATGGGGTCCCCCCACAGACCGGTGCGGGGTGAATTGGCATGGTCTTTCTAGGGGTCCTTTCAGCCGTGGCTGCCAAAACCATAAAGGCGCACATACCTGTTGATCCCCTAGGTCCACGTTAGCCTAAGAAGTGAGGCCAGCCCCGAAGATGTAGGCAGTCGGGTTGAGGGACGCCGACACCTGGAGCCTAGATGTCTGCCGATAGGGAGCTGTCTCAGTTGTGACCTCAGCCCCACGGAACCCCGCGAGCTGGAGACGGGGCTCAGTGCCTGGCTGCTGACAGATGCGCATGACATGGCAGTGGGAGGGTGGGGAGAGGTTACCAAGTGTTATATAAAAACACCCATTTTATAAATCACCTGCCGGAAAGGTCACAGCCTGAGGTGCCTCTGCCTGTGGAATCACAGGTGGTTTCAGTGGCTGTCTTTCCCTCGTCCGTGCAATAATGTAACCGCTGTATTTGTATGAATGTATTCTGATACTTGTTACAATGTATGTACTAGGTGATTTAAAACGTCACATAGTGTCTCCAAAAGCTACCTGGTCACTTTGTAACGCCCGTCTCTCTGCAGGATTCTGTCATGCCTTCCCAAGAACCTGCAGTAGATGACAAGGACGATGTGGACCTTCCTCCTGAGGAGACCCATGGAAGTAGGGGCTGCTTTCTTCTCGTTGGCGGAGCACAGGCTCTGTTCGCCCTGGAATGCCTGTTTGCCTCCCCTTTCTGACCAGGAATCTTTTCTACATCCCAGCTACTCTCCAAGGGTCAATATTGGCGAGCATGGCTGCCTCACTGCAGGCTGGGGACATGCTGTCTAGGGCCTCCCCTCATCCCTGGGCAGAGGTGGGCGAGGTGGGGTGGCTTTCCCTGGGCGCCCATGTCTCCATGAGTTGCTGCTGTGGGAGTCCAGGGGTGGGGATTTCCCTTGCCAACTTCAGGAGTTCTAGAAGGCACTTGGTGCAGTAGCCACCACGGCCAGGCTCCTCCCACAAGTAGGCTGCTGCACAGAGCTGATCTCTGTGGGAGGGCCTGCTAGGTGGCCACTGTGCACACGATATGCTGTTGCATGGTTCTTGAGTTTTAGTGGATTTTTTTTTTTTTTTTTTTTTTGGTGGAGGAGAGACTTTTTTTAATGCTAAGAAGCATTCAGAGAGAAATTTTGAATACCAATTGGACTGATGGCCCAGCTCTGAGCTTCTAAAATTATGTGGACTATTACAAGGGTCTGTGAGACCCCTAGCCCTCACTTGATAAATATGAGTTCCGGCCCCTAGGAGCCCTTGAAGGTTGAAATGAGACCACGGAACATAAAGCAGTTAGCACAGCACCTCACACAAAGAAGACTCCTAACAAACAATCCACCCCCGCAGCCAACCATCCACCCATCTATCCACCCAATCATCCATCCATCCAGCTATCCAACCATCCATCCATCTATCTACCCACCCATCCACCCACCCATCTACCCAACCATCCATCCACCCATCTATCCACCCAACCATCCATCCATCCATCCATCCATCCACCCGCTCATCTATCCACCCATCCACGCATCCACCCAACCATCGATCCATCCACCCAGCCACACACCCACCCATCCTCACACCCAACCATCCATCCATCCATCCACTCCTCCACCCACTCACCCAGCCATCCTTCCATCCATCCATCCGCCCATCCATCTACTCAACCCACCCACCTATACAACCATCCACCGACCAACCCACCTATCCATCCATCTGTCCATCTGCATACTCTAAGAACAAAGACTGGAAGACTAAACACCAAAATCTTATGACTAGTTACTTCTAGATGAATCATTGGGGAAACATCGCAAATGCAGATTCCCAAGCCCCACTCTGAGATATTCAGTCAGCAGGTCTGGGTAGGGCCCAGGAAGCTGCATTTTCTTCAGACTCTAGTAGAGTCAGATGTGGCTGCTCCCTGCGTGTGCCCTGAGCACCGCTGGCTTGGCCTGGGCCACTGTGTGTCTGCAAAGGTGCCAGGGTCCGTGGGCTCCCTGTGTCTCAGGCCATACCACTGACAATACCCGTAACATCCATTTTTCCTCCTCTCTGCATTAGTTGCTTATATTTCTTCAACCCGGAAACATGACAACATTAAAGATGATTCTGAGGTGAGTATCTAAAATGACTCATTGGAATTTCCAGCATTCTTTTTAGAAGTTCATTAGCTCATTTCTGGGGCATTTATGGAAACTGAAATATGTACTAGATATGTTTGAGAATTGCTGCTCGTCTTAAATGAGGACAGGGTCTTGTGGACTTCCAGGATGATGCACCCTGTACCGTTTAGGGCTGAAGTCCCATGAAGTCTTTCAGATATTTAGCACAGGTAACCTTGAATAGCTAGGGGGAGAGAGGGCAAGTGAATATGGCAGGAAGTGAGCCACTGCTGGAACTCAGAGGTGAGGCTTTGGTGCTCACTGTACGATTCTCACACTGTTGCAGAGCTGGGGGGCGGGACGTCGTTGGCTGAGTCTCCGTGAACCCAAGTGGCAGGCCTCGTTTGAGCCTGGTTGGGGGACTTCTCTGACCGTAGGATCCTGTTCTGTCAAGTTTGGATAGCGATCGCACCTTTTCCTGAGGGTAAACGGAGAGTGTTTGTGTGAACACTGAGCACCAGGCCCCACACACAGGAAGCTTTCCACAGCACTGACCGTTGGTGTGACTGTTTCCACCTCAGTACAGGGTGGCTCAGGCCATCACAGCAGGCCACAAGCAGCACAGCAACCTCCACAGCGGAAACCCCACGTGCCTGTGCTTTGAGAAGTGGGAAGGCTGGCCCTGGGGGCTGGGACCACTTGCCTTTCATGTCTTCTTGGTCCTCCTGGTGGCTGGCATGGCCTACGGGGATCAACGTGTGTGAATCGCTGCCGATTGGTTTTGTCCTTTGTCCCGTCTGAGGTGTGTCTGTGGCTGGGTGGCAGGGTCAGGAGTGCACTGACTGATGCTCACAGGATTCACTGGGAGCTTGGCTCTCCTCTCGCTCCCAGTGTTCGCATGTTTTCATTTTCTAGACCGTCTTCTGTCCCCTGACAGGTGTCCCCTCACTGGAAAATTGGTGCCTCATGAAGCAGCTAGACGTTGCACCCATGGGTACCCCTCACCCGGGGCACGGGGCCCTCTGGCTTTGGGGGACGGGGTGTGTGGTGTGGCGAAGTCAGTCTGTCGGGACCCTGAGGTGGGGGGGCACCAGCCCAGGACGTGGCTCTGGAAACACGGGCTGCTGCTGCGTATTAGCTGGGTCTTGCTTGGGGCATATCCTTCATGAATGCCCAGAGGCTCTTTGGGGTCCAGATCCTGGCACCGTCTTCTGCTGTGTGTGCAGTCTCCCCAGCACCCTCTCCGCCCAGACAGCAGAGTGGGTCCAGGGCTGGCTTTTGAGCTGCAATTTTTGCTAAATTTTATTTGCATAAAAGCCTTACTTTATTTTCCCATTGTGTGTGTTCCAACACCACCAAGCAATTCTTCAGTTCTCAGTGGCCGCTGACCATGTGTCCTACAATATAACCCAATTCTGACACTATCTACCTGGAGATGGTATCAGATCCCGCAGGTTAAGAGTTCAGTCCCCCATGACTCCCCCCAACCCCCCACTTCAGATAACAATTGTAAGTCCAGGTTGTCACCTGTGCTTCTGACTGACCAGCTATAAATTGGGTGTTGCCATGACCCGCTCTAAAGTTTCGTTTAATTTGCTAGAACAGCTCACAGAACTCAGAGAAACATTTTACTCACTAGGTTACCAATTTATTATAAAAGGATACAACTCAGGAACTGCCAGATGGAAAAGATGCATAGGGTAAGGGATGAGGAAGGGGCACAGAGCTTCCATGCCCCACTCTCCCCGAATCTCCTCGAGTTTACCAACCAGGGAGCTCTCCGAACCCCGTCCAGAATTTTGTGGTTTTCCTAGAGGCTCCATTACACAGGCATGGTTGATTAAATCATCGGCCTTTGGTGCTACAGTCAACCTCCAGCCCCTGTTCTCTTCCCGGAGGTGGAGTGGAGGGACCGAAAGTTCCAACCCTCCAATCCAATCCTGGGTTGGTTCCCCTGGCAACCGGCCCCATCCTTAGATGCTTTCCGAAAGTCACCTCATTAACATAACAAAAGACACCTTTCTAGCTCTCCTCACTTAGGAAATTCCTAGGGTTTTGGGAGCTGTGTGACAGGAATGGGGTCGTAGAACAACTATGTATTTCTTATTATAAATCATAATATTGCAATTTGTCTTTGGTCCTTTGTGGGCTTTGGGTGATAAATAAGGCGCAACAGATTGTGTTCCTGAGCAAGGAAAACGGTCACACGACTGGTGTTCTCAGCCTCAGTCCAGGAAACCTCAGGGAACAGCTCCACCTTGCGAAGCCCACACCTTTCCCAAAATAGATGTCACCCCCCTGACTTCTAAATTTTTCTCCCTGGTCATTCTGTGTCTGGGATGAGTCAGGAGCATAGTTACCTCCTTCCTTCACCACAAATATCCTTGCCAGAAGCAGTTCACAGGAGGGAAGCCTGTGTTCTCAATCCCCTTGCCTTTCTCTTTCATTATGTGTTTCCGATAATACCTGCTGGGGCCTTGACAGGTCTTTGCAGGTGTCAGCTAGTTACGCTTTATCATCCAGAGGGAGGGCCAGGTGGCTCTGGGTCGGCCCCAATGGCCCTGGGGCATGTGAGCCTGTGGTCACCTCTTCAGCCATCCTGGCATCCCAGATCGCTCGTAGAGGGGCCACCTGTGGCTGGTGACAGGGCCACGGTCTGTGAAAATGAGTAGCTTTTGGATTTCTAGCTTCTTCCAGTCTTTAATTCTTGGTTTTTATCTCAAGTGGGGTGGGGGGTCCTTAGGACATGGAATGCAGACTTGGCTCTGAGCTCTGGGGCACACGCGGGGTCCTGCGAGGTTGGCACGGCTGATGTGTAATTCTCTGAGTCCCGCACAGGTTCCCGCTTCACTGTCTCTCCCTTTGTCCTCCCCTCCCTCAGGACCTCAAGCCGGTTATCGATGGGATGGATGGAATCAAGATATCTCAGGGTCTCGGGCTGCAGGACTTCGACCTCATCAGGGTCATTGGGCGCGGGAGCTATGCCAAGGTCCTGCTGGTTCGCTTGAAGAAGAATGACCAGATTTACGCCATGAAGGTGGTGAAGAAGGAGCTGGTCCACGACGACGAGGTGAGAGCCGCCTCCCGCCGAGGTGGCGCACGTGTGCTGGGTCGTGGTGCGTTTGCCGGAATCTTCGTTCGGGCTTCATGTACTTTTTTCTTTTAATTAAAGTAAAATGCTCATAACAAAATTTGCCATTTTAACCATTTGAAAATATACAGTTCAGTGGCCTTTAGCACATTCACGATGTTGTGCAACCACCACACTATCCAGCTCCAGGACGTGTTCAGCCCCCTGGAAGGAAACCCTGTTCCCATTAAGCAGTCACTGCCCTTCCCCCTCCCCCCTCCCCTGAAATGCAAATCTGCTTTCTTTCTGTGGATTGGCCTATTCTGGACGTTTCATTGAAATGGAATCATACAGTCTGTGGCCTTTTGTGTCTGGCTTCTCTCACTTAACGTGTTTTCAAGGTTCATCCACATTGTAGCGTGTATCAGAGCTTCGTTCCTTTTTATGGTCAAACAATATTCTGTTTATAAATATACTGCATTTGGTTTACCCGTCTGTTGCTGGACGTTGGGTTGTCTGCATCTCAGGGCTATTGTGAACGGTGCTGCTGTGAACACTCACGTATAGGTGTCTGAGTCTCTGTTTCCAGTTCTCTTGGGTATTTTCCTAGGAGTGGAATTGCTGGGTCATAGGGTAATATAATACTATGTTTAACTATTTGAGGAAGCATAGCTGTCTTCCACAGCAGCTGCACCATTTTATATTCCCACCAGCAATGCACAGGGTTCCAACATCTGCACGTGCTTTCCAGCACTTGGTATTTTCTGTTTTTTGATTATCGCCATCCTAGTGGCTTTGAAGTGGTATCTCATGGTGGTTTTGATTTGCGCTCCCATAAAGACTAATCATGTTGAGCATCTTTCCGTGGGCTTCTCAGCTTCATGTACTTTTGATCTTTTTCTTTCACACCTGAATGCAGGTTATATCTCTTAGGAGCAGAGAGAAGACTGAGGTGTAGATAACAATAATGCTGTTATTAAGCAACTGCTAGCACATAAGGTGACTTGGTGCACACAGAGCCACCAGACCACAGAAGGGCTCCCCTGCCCTCCCCTGGCCCCAGCTCGTGGTTTGGAGGGTAGAGCTGGGGCTGAGCTTGAGCTTTTACTTGCCCTCCCAGCCCGGTGCATTTTTGCAGTGCACAGACTACCCAACTGGCCCCTCAGCCCTGGGTGCTGAGCTCACAAGTGGGTGGTGGTGTCTGCACCTTACAGTGGAGGAAGTTGAGGCTCTGAGAGGTGCGGTGCCCTGCCAGCATCTCCACCGCTGGTCAGCGGCACCACAAGGTGAATCCAAACCCCTTCCCAGCACCGGCTGGCTGGAAAATTAAGGGGATGTGTGAGGTTACGTTTGCAGAACCCTGAGAGCAGAGGCCTTCAGAGGAGAGCCACGGCTCAGGTTTGTTCCCTTAGCATCTTCAAATCATCCCCTGTGGGCCGAGATGTGGAGGTGGGACTTCTAGGTGGTCTCTGGGGAAGAGTGTGATTCTAGGAGCTGGTGAGCGGGAGCCAGGTGTATGTGTGCGCACCTGTCTGTGTGTGCCTGTGTTTGTGAGAGACACGGGTGTCCCATGGCCACACATCTGGCCCGTGGACATCAGGCTTTAGGGGCACTGCAGTGGGCTAGATGGTGGCCACCAAGGAGACATGTCCACATCTTAATCCCTGGAACCTGTGAATAGGAACTCATTTGGAAATGGGGTCTTTGCAGAATGTAATTAAGAACCTTGGGGAGATCCTGGATTATCTGGGCAGGCCTGGAATCCAACAACAAGTGTCTTTTTAGAGAAAGGCGGAGAAAGATTTGAGACAGACAGAAGAAAAGACAAACACACAGAGAAGTTGATGTGAAGAGGGAGGCAGAGAGACAAGCTGAGGAACTCCTTGAGGCACAGAAGCTGGAAGAGGCAGGAAGGATCCCCCCTAGGGCCTTTGGAGGGGTCGTGGCCCTGCCGACACCCTGATTTCACACTTCTGGCCTCAGAACAGTGAGAGAATAAATTTGTCATATTTTTAGCCCCCAGGTCTGTGGTACTTTGTTAAAACAGCCTCAGAGTCTAGGCGGGAAGGAGGCAGCCGCAGCTGAGCGGAAGGCCCTGGTGGCTTGATCTCAGAGGGGGAGGGGAGAGAGGGAAAAGGAGTCTTGGCGACCCCCCAGGGTTTCCAGCCTGAGTGCCTGGGTGCCCGGGTGCCTTTGGAGAACAGATGGCGGGGCTGGTCGAGAGCTCTGGGGGAGGCCTGCTGTGCAGTGTGAGGCCCTCGTGGAGATGCTGAGCAGCCATGGCATGAGCAGGTCTGGAGCTCCGGAAGAGGGGGAAGAGAAGAGTTGGGGCTCAGGACTGAGCCTGAGGAGCAGAAACTGGACGTCTTTGGCCCAGTAAAGGGAAGCTCACTGAGAGTCTGCTCATTTGTTTCCACACAGCTTCATGAGAAGGCAGCCCTACTTCGGGCATATCCCTTTCCCTCTCGCTTTCCTAGCCCCTAGGGTGAGGGGTTTAACCTTGCAAGTTTTGGGAACCTCGTCCAGCTCTGCTTTCTGGGGTTGGAATGGAACCAAAGACATGAAATCATCATGACCCTAAAGTTGACTTGACTTTGCAGCTTTTCCCCAAGCTCTCATGTGAACTGGAGGGAGACAGCCTGTGGGAGGAGCTGGTGCTTGGGAGATGGGTGTAGTACATTGGGGAATCTGCATAGCCCTCCACCCTCCATTTCCTCATGTCTTAAGTGGAGATAATAATACCAACCTCCCAAGACTGCCATGAGGCAGTGCATGGACAACCTGTAGCCCAGAGGCCAGCACACAGCTGGCGATGGGGCTTTGATGGTGGTGGTAGAGATGGTGATAAATGATGATGATAGTAGATGATAAATAATGGTGCTGATAGCGGTGGAGATGGTGATGGTGGTGATGATGGTGATGGTGATGATGATGGTGGAGGTGGTGAATGATAATGGATGATGGTGGTGGAAATGATGATGATGATGGAGATGGTGGTGGTGATGGTGGTGATAATGGATGATAGTAGTGGAGATAGTGATGGTGGTGATGGTGATGGTAAAGGTGGTGAATGATAATGGATGATGGTGGTGGTGATGGTGATGGTAGTGATAGAGATGGAGATGGTGGTGATGATAATGATGACAGTGGGGGATAATAATAGATGATGGTGGTGGTGGTGATGTTTGCTTAATGGCATTTAGCTTTTCTTCTCTGCATTGTCTTCCCACAAGCAGGGGTGAGAGACATTCCTCTCTTGCCTCTCCATCTCCAGGATGCCTGTGAAGGGTGTTCAGGAGCCTCGTTAACGCTCCCTGGTTTCTATTTCAGGACATCGACTGGGTGCAGACAGAGAAGCATGTGTTCGAGCAAGCATCCAGCAACCCCTTCCTGGTCGGCTTACACTCCTGCTTCCAGACGACAAGTCGGTAAGAAAAAGAAGGTGTTTCTGAGATTCTGTTGGTTTCTGATTTGAACTGCATGGGAGCTGAGTGGGCGTGAGGTGTCTGCCGTTGTCTGTAGGGTTCTCCCGATTGCGAGTATGGGGGTTTTTGGTTCATCACACTAGCTTTGTTGCTCTCGTTGGCTGGTGTCATATTAAGTGAATTTCATACATCTAAACCTAAATTATTTAATTCTAGTAACAAGGTATTTATTGAAAGCACCCACTGAGTGCAGGCGTTGGGTCAGCTATTGGGATGCCACTGGGAAGGGAGGTGGGTTTCCATGCTTATGGATCTTACTGATTAGTGGAATAAATTAACCCATACTAAGAGCTTCACTTATAAGCTTTCTATATATTGGAATTCTACTGCTTTAAATAAGTTTGAAAACTATTGGTCTGGGATATTCAATACACTCTGTTCAGAATTTCTTTTGGCCAGCAACTTGGACGCACCCAATTTGTTTATCTGAAAAATTATTGACTGTGTCCTGTGTCAGGGTCCTCAACACCAGCCCCAGGTTGCATGATCTCCCCCAGGAGAACTTACAGGACTCAGCACATAGTCATACTCGAGGCTGAGAGTTATTGCTGTGAAAGGATATAAAGCGAAATTGGCAGAAGGAAAAGGCGCAGGGGGCGAAGTCCGGGAGGAAAGCAGGAGCGAGCTTCCGAGAATCCTCTCCCTGTGGAGTCACACAGGACACACTTAATTCCTCCAACAAGAAGTTGTGACAACTCAGGGGCTGCTCATCCCCTACCTGGCGTGTACCAAAATTCCAGACTCCCAGAAAGTAAGCGGCTGTTCAGCAGAAACCACATTGTTTATGCACAAACAGTTTAAGCACAGTGAGCCACTCTTATCTTTTAGGGGAAGTTTTCTATCAGTGTAGAGGACTGTTTACCATTCAGTGCCCAGCCTCTGGCTAAGGGCCAGCCTTGCAAGCAGGCCTTTCTAAGGCCAGCAGTTTCAGTCCTGCTACTTTAACTCTTTCTGCTTCGTGCTTTAGCTGTAGTTCAGACCAGGGGCTCCCACCCCTCTACATCCACCCTCAGTCCTCTCCTGATCTTTGCTCCCCTCTTCCCACCTGTACTGGCTGCTACCTCTGTGTCCAAAACACCTGGGATTAACTGGCCTGTCCCCAAACCTGCTTAGCTCGATGCTGGTTAATGGCATCCCGTCTTCTCCGTCGTCCAGGCTGGAACATCTGTAG
The DNA here is from genome assembly GCF_020826845.1 of Diceros bicornis minor. Lineage (NCBI taxonomy): Eukaryota > Metazoa > Chordata > Mammalia > Perissodactyla > Rhinocerotidae > Diceros > Diceros bicornis. The sequence goes on from NC_080752.1 coordinate 22,912,908, forward strand.
TTGTCCCCTCCCCGAATCTCACTGATTCCGCCTCCTCAATATGTCTCAGCATTGGTGGTCTAGCAGTGCGCATAGCTGCCTTCCTAAATACGTCTCAGATTCCTCCCTTTCTCTCCTGCCTGAACCCCAACCACAGCCTCCTCGGGGCGTCCAGCCCCTAGGGCTCCCCAGGCTGTCAGTTCCCCCACGATGGAACTAAGCCATATTTCGAAAGCACAGATCTGAAGTGTCTTTCTCCTGCTTCAAAGCTCCTCTGATTCCTTTCCCAACTGTTTCTGGGACATAGTCCAGGCTCCTAGGCGTGTGGACGAGGTCGCTGTGACCGGGCTCCACCCTGGGTCGCTCTGCTCTCTCCGTCTTTGCTTGGCTGCTGACAGGTCCTGCCCTTCCTCACCTCCTCTCCTCCTGCCCAGAGCCATCTGGAAAGGCCCAGCAGGCAAAGGTCCCCTTTGTCGTGTCCCGGTGTGCTTTCTCCGTGCCTCCATTTAGCACTGACCACAGTCTCCTGGAAATACAGAACACGCCCAAGGGAGGGCAACCCACCCCAATCCCTATACTTCCTAAATGGGTTGCAAAAAAGTTTTGTTTTGTTTTTTGGTTAACTTTACTATGTAAGCTTGTAGGGATGTGGATGTAAAAGCCTCATATATTTCAGCCTCACTTCCATCTCTGTTGCCCAGAGCACAGCACTTTCTGCACTCACGTCCCTGGGAATCTTCTCCAAGTCACACGTTCCCAGGTGCGTTAAGTTATCATCCTGTGTGAGCCCCACGACGTGACCACTTACTGTACTGCTTTTTCACACTGACGTTCAGAAGACTGTTGACACTCATCCTGGGAGGCCACATCCCAGGAATAATCACTGTGCACGTCTAGCTCCTTTGCCTCTTATTTTACAGAACCTGTCCGTGACCTCTAGAAGCACCTAAACTTGGTTGCTCAGAATAGGGTGTCTTTCCCGGGCTGTATTTACATGCCTGCTTTGACCCCAAATTTTGTATATGCCTGTCTCCCCGGTTAGGTGTGAACTCCTTAAGAGCAGGCTGTGCTGGATATTTTTGGACTCTGAGCGTTTAGTTAATACCTGGCACCGCTTAGGCAGTCGCGGTGTGAAAGGATTTTAAGGTACAGTCATGTCTTTGGTACAAATATAAAGTGAATATGTGTAGATTTTATGTGACTCACGAATTAATGAGGAGCTGGGAAGATGTTACAACCAGCTCAAAGGAGAGTGCAAATTCCTGCACATAGTTGGGTGATCAGGAACCTGAGGGAGATTTGCATGTGGGTGCAGACTGTGCAAGGTGGGGGTGGCAGTCGGGTGTCCTCCGCCAGACAGACCTCATTCGCACGTCTGTGTCCAGGCACCATGTGCATGGCTGTCTGTTGTGTGTAAGTCACAGAGTTGGAAAGTCACCCCGAGACAACGACAGGCCCCATAGAAACAGAGAATCGGGAAGGTGTGTGCAGACAGCACCCAGTTTCCCTGAAGACACCAGTCCTCATTCTGGTCTGTTTCAAAGCGTTTTGCAGCCTTTTCTGTGACAGCGGTGCTGCAGAGGCTCAGAGCCGAGAGCTAGGTTCAAGTTCTAGCCCCTCGTCTAATTGGCTGTGCGACCTTGCATGGGGTAACCTCTCTGTGCCTTGCTTTCTTCCTCTGGGAACAGGGAATAGCAGGAAGGCCCGCCCCATCAGTTGCTGTGAGGATTAGTAAGTGAAAACATCACGATGTTTATATAGCAAGGCTGCTCGTGGTAAATGGTGTAAACTTGAGCCACAGGGCCTTGCTTCCTGGTGGCGCTGCATCTTTGAGCAGATAAACTGGTAGCGTTGCCTGAGCCCCTGAGAGGGAGAAGAACCAGCAGCTCCCTCAGTTGGACTTCGGGTGTTAGCGCTGTGCCCCGAAATCCTTACCGACTTTGCCAGTATTTGGAGAGCAGAGCCACCAGGACACCCACGAGGACTACAGTCATGAAATGTGGTGGGGCACCAGCCAGTCCTGCCGTGGGAAGTCTGGGCGGCTTCAGGAGATTTGGGGAGCCCCCGGGCTCTGCCTGGCCTGGAAGAGCTCCGCCTGGAGTGGGGTGCGCACCACCCGCCTCCGCTCCCAGGGTGCTGAGGGTAACTGTGGGTTTGTGAGCGCTTCTCCTCGCTCACGGGCTTCTCGCCAAGCGTGTTCCCCACAGGTTTGCTGCGGGCCTCTTGCTGGGCCCAGAGGAACGGCACCGTGTTCGCACTTCCACTGCCATCAAACACGCAGGAATCGGTTAAACCCTGGAGCTGTGCCAGGTGCTCACTAGCGGCCACGAGTAGAAATCTGGTAAATGAAATGGCAAACGTTCCACATGAGCTAGGTTATTAGAACGGGTCTCTGAACAGGGAGAAAATAAGGATTTCTTCCCTTCCTCCCCAGATCCAGGAGTGCCCATTCTGGTTGGCCACGTTCCGTTCTCCCTGGGCAGCGACAGGGCATCCCAGATGTTACGGTTTGGCATTAATATCACAGCGTGTATATACATGGTAGAAACAAGAACGTGGTGTTTTTAATACAAAATAAACATCTGTGTGATGGAAAAACCGTACTTCTATCTGCACAGACAGCCCATCTTTTCCAAATGACAGCCCAAATTAACATTAACTACAAAATCACCAAAAACATGGAAACTGCTTCCGTTTAAGATATCGCAGGAAAAATGGGTGATCTGAAGATTGTAGCTGAAATTACTATTTTTATCCCCCCCCACATTAAATTGTAGTTTGGGGACATTTTTCTCACTTCAGCATCTCAGCTCATAGATGAGCAAACTACCATTAAAATGTTTACAGTTAACTTGCTGTTCCCAAATAAAACCTTCAACTGTTCACCCTAATTTATTATTTTACACTCATCTCGTGCATGGAATGTGCTCTTACTCCTTAAAATCAGACACACACATAAGTGCGCGTGCTCTGCTGCGGCGGCCCGGGTTCACCGGTTTGGATCCCAGGCGCGCACCGACGCACTGCTTGTCAAGCCATGCTGTGGCAGTGTCCCATATAAAGTGGAGGAAGGTGAGCACGGATGTTAGCCCAGGGCCAGTCTTCCTCAGCGAAAAAACAGGAGGATTGGGGCTGGCCCGGTGGGGCAAGCGGTTAAGTGCGCGCACTCCACTGTGGTAGCCCGGGGTTCGCCAGTTCAGATCCCGAGCGCGCACTGACGCACCGCTTGGCAAACCATGCTGTGGCAGCGTCCCATATAAAGTGGAGGAAGACGGGCACGGATTTAGCCCAGGGCCAGTCTTCCTCAGCAAAAAGAAGGAGGAGGATTGGCAGATGTTAGCACAGGGCTGATCTCCTCACAAAAAAAAAAACAGACACACACGTTACTCCCTTGTTTGTGGAGGAGCCTCATGTGCATGTGCCTACTTAGATCCCTGAGTAGATTCTTCTTGGTTCAGAGTGGCTTCTGGATAGTCAGTGCCGCTTAGCTGGGCCCTGGTCTTTGGTGCGAGTCTTTATAAATTGCACCTAAGACCTGCCTGCAGCTCCGGAAACTTCCATCTGGACTTGGTAACAGGCCTGGCAGGAGGAGGGATGCAGAACACATGTGTGCCAGCCCTCGAATACCCTAGAAGTGCCAGAGATGGGGGGACCTCGGCCTGAGGGCCTCATGGATGGACAGTCAGTAGGGACGTGTCCCCGAGGAGGCAGTGTGTGAGGGGAAGGAGGAGAAAGGGGCTTGAAGATGTGGGGGGCATCCTATAGCTGTCCACAGCCTTTTAGGCTCCGGGAAAACTGAGGCCACCAAGGTGGTGAAGGCAGGTTCAGGCCATCGGCTGACACCCAGCTCCCAGGAGGGTGGGCAGCTTAGGGTCAGGGCCTTGAGGGAGGCCTCAGAGCAGAGATGAGGCCGGTGGGTGTCGCCTGATACCAGGGAGAGCGTGGCAGGACTGACCGACAACCTGGGGGTGGAAGTGAAGGTCTGGGGTCGGAGGTCAAACACGTGTCCAGTGGGCGGCTGTGGGTATGGTAGCCAGGTCAGCAAGAGCTGGCAGGAGACGTGGGGCCACCTGCGGGCGGTGACAGTCGATGGGGTGAGAAGCAGGCAGGTGTGCCAGGCCAGCAGAGCGGGGATGGGCCGAACCCTCTGCAAACGGCCTCATGACTGGTCGGAGGAAACCAGGTTCTCGCAGGGCCCCTGGTGATAGAGGGAGGCGCTAATGGGACACACGAGTGACAGGTGCAAGGACGGGGCAAAGGGCTGTGAACTCAGCAGGAATCTTACCGAGATCTTGAGAGTGCAGACGTCTTCCTCTTTGGGAACATGAGTCACTGCACTTTCAAAATGCAGTGAATTTGTTACAGTCACAGTGTAAACCCAGAATAGAAGGAGCAGACGTTGGGTGACACATGGCAGAGCAGGGCGTGGGGCAGTGTCAGTTCAGCCTTTGTTCTCCTGACAAACGGTGACGGCTTAGAGCCCTGCTTTTGCCCACTTTTCATCTGAATCACCTAAAATGGTTAAAACACAACCCCAACCCCTGGGTTCCTGGAGCAGGACCACTCGGCCTAGTGGACTGCCAGAGGTGAGGGCGTTCGTGAGGAGAAAGGACTCCTCCATCAGAAGTGAATCGGGCGTTTCGGAGGTTTCAGGGATGGTGTTGTATTTTCACGTCAGGTGTGCGTAGACTGTACTGTCTGTGGAAACACTGGACAGCCGCTGGTGAACCGTCCCAACATCCTGAACAGTGAGGGACCCTCGGGATGCGGCCTCCGCCCACAGAGCCGGGGGCACCGAATCCTGCCATCGTGGAGCGCAAACACACTGTGTGAAGGCGGTTCGTTGTTTCTTCCTAATCTGGAGGCGCCCGTTGCTCTTGGACCAGGACGAGTTGGGCTGGGGCGTGTTACTGTCGTGCATTCGGGAACAGAAGTGCGAGGGTGTCGGCCATGCTCTCCATGGGCCTGCGTCCTTGGACCGTCCTGTTAGGACATGGTGACCTCGGTGCTCGACACGTGGATGACTGCGTGGAGATGCGGCCATGCTGCCGCCCCCTCATCCAGCCCAGGATGCCCTGTCCAGCTGTGTCCCTCCCCAGGACAGGGCCTTGCTCGGGCTGGGTGGGGGCACCCAGACGAACCCTGGGGGCTCCTTTTGTCAAAGTAACTGTCAGTACCAGACCTGAAATTGTGCTTTTGCCAACTATTAAATGACATTAGAAACCACATAAAAGAATAGCTTCTTTTTTTTTTTTTTTAATAATTTTATTTATTTATTTATTTTTTCCCCCAAAGCCCCAGTAGATAGTTGTATGTCATAGTTGCACATCCTTCTAGTTGCTGTATGTGGGACGCGGCCTCAGCATGGCCGGAGAAGTGGTGCGTCGGTGCGCGGCCGGGATCCGAACCCGGGCTGCCAGCAGCAGAGCGTGCGCACTTAACCACTAAGCCACGGGGCCAGCCCAAGAATAGCTTCTTTTAAAGAACGGTACACAGCTTTAAAATGAGGGAAAGTGCAGAGAAGGAAATCCCTCCTGTGCCCTGGTCAACTGGTCCTGTCTGCACCACATTTCTCCTTCTTGTTTCTCCTCTATGCTATTTATTTTTCCATCTGGACTTTAGAATCAACCTGTCTTGCTCCAGATAGAAAAAGAAACTGGAATTTTTATTGCGATTTGTTAAGTTTACAAATGACCTGAGGGAAAACTGCCCTCCTTATGACGTTGAGGCTTCCTGCTCAGGCGTACGGTTCACCTTTTTGTCTGCTCACATCCTCTTTCAGGAGATTTTAAAGCTTTCTTCATGGAGATCTTTTACTTTCCTGCTTAATTTTCGTCCTGAGTATATATCTCTTTTGTTTCTATGTAGAGTTCTTTTCTTCTGTTAGAGCGTCTACTGACAAGCAATGTGGTTTCTCCATGTTAATTTTGTGCCTCATGGATTCTTCCTTTAGGGATTTTCAGGGGGTTTTCTTGGGTTTTTGGGGTTGCTGTGATAACACCCACAAAGAGGAGTAATGCTGCCCCCTCCTTTCCAGTTCTGATGCTGTTCATTTCTTTCTCTGTCTAATGTCGTTGGCCAGTACCTACCTCTTTTGGGGTGACTGGTGATGGTGGGCAGACCTCTCCTCCTGACCCCGTGGGAATGCTTCTGGTGTTTGCACTGCAAGAGCAATGCCGGCCACTGTGGGCCATCTGGGTATTGGGAAAGCAGAACCAAACCACTCTACGCATTTCAGACAGCTGGCATTGGCATGTGCTACAGCTGGCTGGCAGGGTGTTGGGAGAGGAGGGGGGCAAAGGGAGCAGAGACCAGGGTCACCACTTTCGGCCTTCACTCGGGGTTCCAGGTCTGCAGAAGAGGTGCCCCACCTGCCGGGGCTAGAGGCTGAGGAGGTGCTGCTCCACCTGAGCTGTTGGAAATGGGAACAACCCCTCCCGATTCCTAGACCGCATCATCCATTCTCCTCCAGGGCCTTCCGCTGGCAAAGGGGCCTGAGAAGTGCGGCTTGCAGGCTCCCAGACCCAGCAGTTGGGAGATTATAGACGGGGTGAGAAAAGACAGGCCGATAACTGGCACAGAGAGTTGTCCTTTGTCTTAAGGAAGTTTACATCTGTTTCTCTTTTACTATCAAGAGAGAACACTGAATTTTTTCAGAGATCTTCTCAACATTTATGAAGGTGATGCTTGTGAGTTTTACTCCTTAGGGCCTCCTAAAATGATGAATTGTGTCATCATAATATATTTCCTAGTGTTGAACTATCCTTGAATTCCTGGGGAAAACCGTACCTGGTCTTAGTGTATTATTCTGTTAATGTGCTTTTGCATTTAATTTGCTAATATTTTATTTAGGATTTTTTCATTGATATTCATGTTGATATTTGATTGATCTATAGTTTCCTTTGTACAATCCTTATTGGATTTTTTAATTGTCCTTATTTTTTTATTTCCTGCAATATTCTAGATAGCGTTGGGGTGATCTCTTGGCAGGATTCCCCATGAGACTGCTGGGGCCTGGGCTGTTTCAGAGGGTAGCTACCTCTCTCTGCCTCTCAGTTTTTGTTTGTTATTATTTTTACATTCTCCTGGTGGTAACACTCTCACCCTAGTCCTGTAGCTGCTTCGCTGTTTTGGTCTCTCCTTATTTGCTCAGTTTCCTCATCAGGCAGTGTCTCCGAGTCCAGGAAGGGCGTGAGGTTTCATTCCTTGCATTCTTTCACATTTGAGAATGCCTGCATCCACCTCTGCACTTGGACCCCAGCTTAGCCAGGTCACACCTGCCCTCAGATGCTCACAGGTACTTTGTGGGTGTGTTCTGGCATTTATCCGCTATGGGGAGACCAGAGGCCCGTCTGTTCCTTTTCCCCCTCTGGTAGGAGAGTTCTTCGGGCAGTGTGAAACCCTAGCGGCCCAGCTTTGTCAGCTGTCCTTCTCTGTTAGCATCCTTCTCGGGGCTTTGATCTCTGTCCAGTCTGCGCTCATTGGGCACCTTAAGTGTCCTGAGTCAGGAATTTGGTTTTTGACCACGCCGGATGTGGCCAGCTCCTGGTTTATAGTAGTACCTCCTGATCTCATCATACCGTATCTCATGATATTGATTTTTCCCTCTGGGCTGATATGTGGGTCCTAGGACGTTTTCCATGAGGGGTGTGGGGGACCACCTGGCGAAGTGGTGTGATTAGGACCCTTGTGCTAAGGAGAAAGTCTATACCCAGTCCTTGCTCTGAGGTTCTGTGTGCCAGGGAAACTTGACAAAAATAGGTGAATGCTATGGCAAGGTCAAGGTTACTGGAGCCTTTCCAAGCATATCCTTTGGAGGCAGGGGAACAGGATAAACGTGAAGGAGTGAACCGTCCCAGCCCTTCCACATATGCTGGGTTTTTCTTGAGGACGGTGCCCCTGCTCTCGGCCTGCGGAGTGGAGGTCTCTGGCTGCTGCCTCGGTATTCTATTTGCTTTTGTTTCCGTTTCTGCATATTTACATATTTCAGAGTTGTTTCTAGTCTAAATACGCGATCAGACCTCCAGAGATGATTTGCAGCTTGTTCACTTGCTCTGTGTATGTGGCGCTCTGTCCTCCCTGGGCTAATGCTGGGTGCTCCGGGGAGGCAGGAGGACGGGCGCGTCATTTCTGAGTTGGTGATGCAGACTCAGCGTGCCGAGAGCCCGCAAGAACCAGAGAACGGTCGGATTTGCTCCCCCTTCTCCTTTACTCTCGACTCCCTCCTGCACAGGCCCTGCTGAGCCGAAAACACCCCAGAGGAGCCGTTGACCTAAAAATCTATGAGCCGCCCTCAGCAGAGTATTTCTAGAAAATTGTGTGTGAATTTAATTTTGAAAATGGACTCTTATTAAATGTGAGGAGTATCTTATCAGGAGAGAAACCACCTGGTAAATTGTTTGGAGACCTGAAGGGCCCTATGTGCGTCCAGGTGACATCATGCATGCAATCCCCATCCTTTAAATCACAGGATTGGGCCAGCCCCAGCCCTGACCCCCTCGACTTCTGCCCATGGAGGGGCGGCTGGCATCTCGGTCTCACTGTGGCCGGATCAGCACTCCTGACTCCCCACCCCCGGCCTGCTGCTCCGCATCGTCCCCACGCTGGAACCCAGCATCCGGGCTCTCCCCTGGAGTCCCTCCCACTCCTCCTTTCTTTCCTGGTGCCCAGCCCACCACAATCTTGTCAGCTCTGCCTCGGCCCCTCCTCGAGGCCCCACTCCCTGGCCCAGGCCACCTGTGCTCACCTGGCAACAGGGCACCTCCTTCAATCCTCGAGCCCACCCACTCAGCCCTCCCTGAGGTCCGTCCAGACTCAGCGGCCGGAGCAGTCATTCCCCGGATGGTATGGTCCCCACCACCTGGCCCGTGCACCTGGCCGTGCACCTGCCACCTGCTCTTCTGCCCATTCCTCTGCCGGGTCGAGCTGGTCCCCTTGGCCTCGGGGTGGTCCCGCAGCTCTTTGCTCTCCCCCTGCTCCCACACGCCGCCCAGGCCTCTCTGCTCCCTGGGGAGGCCCTCCCTGGCCAGCTGGCCACACAGCACCCTCCCCACCCTTGGGGGCCCCCTGCCACCACCCCTGCCTCATTTTTACCTGTTTTACCCCGAGGCAGGCCTGGCACCGTTAGGAGACCAAATGAGTGAATGAAAGTTGTCTGTGTTTTGTCTTCTGAGATTTACTCCTCGGGGTCAGCACTGAGCCGCATCTGCCGACAGGCGGGGTCTCTAGGCGTTGCCCGCGATGGCGCCTTGATGACCCAGGCACAGAGCCCCGCCTTGGCTTCGGCCTCCCGTCTCAGTCTGGGCTGCTTTCCCCACGGACCCCGGGAGCAGGTCAGGCGACCCCAGTGGCCAGCAGGCGGAAACGGTTGTTTCACTAGTGAGAGTAAAGCTCCTGGGAAGGTTCTCAGCCACAGGGGCTTCTTCACGTGGAGTGCCTCAGGTGAGGTCCACGTTGCCACTGTGTCACTGCACCCTCCATCGCCCTCTCTCTCCCGCTCAGGTTGTTCCTGGTCATAGAGTACGTCAACGGTGGGGACCTCATGTTCCACATGCAGAGACAGAGGAAGCTTCCGGAGGAGCACGCCAGGTGGGTGTGGGGGATGGGTCCCGGCCCGGTGGGCACGGGCACGGGGAGGAAGGGTGGGCGTGGGGACCTCCCGTGGGGGTCAGCGTGGGTTGGAAGGAAGGAGATGGGGTCTGGGAGATGGCCGAGGCCACCGCTGTCCCCTGCTGTGCGACATTCCTAAGCTGCTCAGGAGTCATAAAATTCGGAGGGTCCCCTGAGTCGCAGAGCCTCAGCCCCGGCCTGTGGGGTCTGCCCCTCCAGGAGCGGAACTCTGCCTCTTCCAGGGGAAACAGGGGTTTTGTGGGAGGAGGGCATGTTTGTACAATGTCCTAGTCTGGGCTTTTCCCGTTTCCAAAGTGGGGGACAAGTTCCAACAATAAATGTGCCTGAGGGGACATTGTGGCTGGCGCCTCCGGTTTTGTTTCATGTGGATACAAAGCAGGGGTTTGCTCTGCACGAGGAGAAAAATAATCACCATTTCTCTTTAAATGACACTCAGGGCCACCCACCCCTTCCTTTCTGCTGGCCGTCACCAACTGCCCTCCATGGCCTCGGGCCCACGGGCATTTATTTCCACTCCATCCATCTTTCCTGTTTTCCATCATTTTCCCTTTTCCTCATTTCCTCACTTAAAAAAATTCCATGCAGTTTTGTGAGTCACCTTAGATCCTATTTGGGGAAAAGCAGGCAATAAATCAAAAATAGTGCACCCCCCACACACTCACTTTTTCTTTTTAATTTTGGTCAAATACACATAACATAAAATTTACCATCCAAACCATTTTTAAGTGTACAGCTCAGTGGCATTAAGCACGTTCACGTTGTTGTGCAACCATCACCACCCTCCATCTGCAGAACTCCATCTTCCCAAACTGAAACTCTGTCCCCAGTGAACACTCACTCCCCACCCCCTCCCCCAGCCCCTGGCACCCACCATCTACTTTCTGTCTCTGTGGAGAGGACACGGGGTCACCTGGGTGGGGAGCAGTCAGGGTCTCTCTGTCTCTGAGGGCCTCCTGTGATTGGGATCACACAGCGTTTGTCTTTTGTGATTGGCTTCTTTCACTCAGCATAATGTCCTCCAGGTCCATCCATGTTGTAGCGTGTGTCAGTATTTCCCTCCTTTTTAAGGATGAATAATATTCCGTTGTGCTTATAGGCCACGTTTGTTTATCCATTCATCTGACGGTGGACATTGGGGTTGTTTCCACCTTTTGGCTCTTGGGAATAATGCTGCTGTGAACATGGGTACACAAATATCTGTTCAAGTCCCTGCTTCCAATTCTTTTGGGTATGTACCCAGACATGGGATTGCTGGATCACAGGGTGATTCTATGTTTAATTTCTTGAGGAGCCTCTACACCGTCTTCCACAGCAGCTGCTCCATTTGACATTCTCATTTACAACGGTGCACAGGGTTCCAATTCCTCCGCAACTGCCAACACTTGTTCTTTTTTGTTTGGATAGCGGCCGTCCTACTGGGTGTGAGGTGGTGTCTCGTTGTGGTTTTGATTTGCATTTCCCTAACAGCTAGGATGTTGAGCATCTCTCATGGTCTCGTTGGCCCCATGCACGTGTCAGCGAGAGGACACGGGGTCACCTGGGTGGGGAGCAGTCAGGGTCAGCAGCGGTCCCCTCTGGTTTACGCTGTTCGCACGGGCCCCTCGTCCAGGCTCTTTGCTGGGTTCTCTCTGTTGACGTCAGGATGCTCCCCCACCCCAGATTCTACGCTGCTGAGATTTGTGTCGCTCTCAACTTCTTACACGAGAGAGGGATCATCTACCGGGACCTGAAGCTGGACAACGTCCTCCTGGACGCCGATGGCCACATCAAGTTAACGGACTACGGCATGTGCAAGGCGAGCAGCCCCGGTCCCGTACGATGCTGCTGCCTGCCTTCCTGGGTCACGGTCAGCACAGCACCTCGACCTTCTGAAGGTCGAGACCCCACTTGGTGTCGGGCAGAGATGCTGACCGACCGGCCACTGTGGCTCTGGGGTGACCAGGCCTGGGTGCCTCCCGCTTGGACTGTCCTAAGTTGGTTTTCTGTGAGGCAGGTCGTTCCACCAATGGGGTCGTATCTGGAGGTTTCCCTCCCTCTCGGTAACTGGCTTTGTCCCCACAGGAAGGCCTGGGCCCTGGTGACACGACAAGCACTTTCTGCGGAACCCCGAATTACATCGCCCCAGAAATCCTGCGGGGAGAGGAGTATGGTGAGGGCAGCGGCTGCTGGGCAGGTTGGGGAAGCTGTCTCGTGCACAGGAGGCAACATGGACGAGAACAACCCCCAGCCCCTGGAAGCTTTTTGTCCTTGGGGACACAGTCACGGAGCAGAGAGGGAGGGAAGTGGGCCTGCCTGGGGGCGACCCTGCCAGGGGTTCTTACCAAGGGCTCCGGGCCCTGGCCCAGCTGCCAGGGAGGGCAGGTTATTGCCCAAATTACACTTAAAACATACCCCCTTACCTTGTTCCCAGCCCTATCACCATCTGGCCTCAGCCCCCAGCCCCTATCTGCTGTCCCGTGTGTCCCCTCGAGTGTCCCCTGGTGGAGGACCCTGGATGGGATTCCTCTTATCAAGGATCCCTAATGGCTTGGGAAAAAGGAAAAGATGTATGCAGCAAAGACAAACTCAGGGGTCCGGGCACCCCGAGTCAGTGGGTGCCGCCCCTCGGCCGTGGAGAAATGAGGCCGTAAACCATGCCCACCAGAAGCTCCTGCGGCCCCTGCTGGTACTGGAGTGCATTCTGCCTTCTTCCTTCTCTGGGTGTGAAATGAAAATGGGATTATAGCACGTGTGCGTGCACGTGCGTGCATGCATGTGTGTGCGTGTGCACACCCCACGCACATTTGTGTCCTGGTGTTCCTAGTGAAGCCTATCACAAATACACCATCGAATATTTATAAACGTTTTCTTTGCCATTGAAATGGGGAGGGAGGCACTCTGCCTTCTCAGATAACTGGACACCAGGGAGGCTACTACTGCTGAAGCACTTAGTAGCAGAGGAGGACAGACAGCAGATCGGTGGACCAGAACAGAGTCTAGAACCGGCCCGTGACTGAGATCCCAGATGTAGCAGAGACTCTAGGGACAGCTGGCCTCCATGGCAAAACTGAAGTCAGAGCCTCCTGTTCCACCGTGCACTAAAATTCATTCCGGATAGATTAACTGCATTCGAACATTAAACCAAGGCAATGAAAGTAGAAAAAAATGTGGGAAAGTATTTTTTGCAATCTTAGAGAAAGGGATTTTTCAGGCTCAGGTAAATAAAGAGAGAAATGAGACAGGACGGTTGTCCAACAGATTTGCTCAATTTTACGTGTCCGTGTGGTCAGAGGTACCACGAGCAGAATTAAAAGGCCAGGTGACAATCTTGAAAACATGTGCAGTGCCAGGTAGAAGGTTAATGGCCTTGATGTGAAAGCAGCTTTGCAACTAGTTATGAGAAAGACAGGCGTCCCCGGGACTGGGCAGAGGGGAGGCCAGGCCGCCTGCATGGAGCTGGGCCCACCCAACCTCAGCGCTGGTCAGAGAAGTGCAGACTGTTGCTCCTGCGCTCTGCTGCCTCCCCGTGACTGGATGTGTCGTAAGGACCCAGAGATGGGCATGTCCTGCGGCCGGTGCACATGGCCAACCAGCCGTCGTGACGGCCCGTGCTCTCCCTCCAGGGTTCAGCGTGGACTGGTGGGCCCTGGGCGTCCTGATGTTCGAGATGATGGCCGGCCGCTCCCCCTTCGACATCATCACCGACAACCCTGACATGAACACTGAGGACTACCTTTTCCAAGGTGCGTGGTGCGCCCGGCGTCAGCTGAGGATTCTGCTGCCGTCTGTCCCCCAGGCTGTGCGTTCGGTTCCTCCTTGGCTAACGGGTGTTTCCCCTCAAAAGTGGGGGCAGGTGGGCCTGCCCCCCAGGCAGGGCCCCGAAGTGCTATGAAAGCGCACCTGTGACCGTTTGTGTTGTTCCCACAGACTAGGTCAGGCCAGCCCTGTTCTCACAGACCTGCCCTCAGGAGGCAGAGACCAGGTCGTGGAAGTGGTGACGGCCATGGGGTGGGGAGACTGCTCATCACTGGAAAACAGAATCTGTCCTGATTTGGCCCAAACTCCCTCCTGCCCCGGCCAGGGTGCAGTGTGGAGGCCTGGGTGGGTGGGGGCCCCCTCAGAGAGTGCTGCCCCCGTTCCAGCCACCATTATGGCTCCTTGCCATCTGGAAGCACAGAACACCTGCCCTGGGCCAGAATTAACTGCCCCTGGGATGCTGGGGCTCAGGATCAGCGCTGTCTCCACGGTGCCCCCTGGCAGCCTTGTGCAGAGGTGCCTGTGTACATGGGAAAGGCTCAGAGGTGCTCTGCAGGCTGGAGATCCTGCCGGGGTGTAGGAAGGGTGCTCCAGGGCACCAAAAACAGCCCCAGCACTCCTGCTGGGGAAGGCTTCTGGGCACCCTGCGGATGGCCCTGGGCAGAGCAAGCGTGGTGGGGGGCACGGAGGGGAGCGCAGCTTCTCACCGGGTCCCCGTCATTGCAGTGATTCTGGAGAAGCCCATCCGGATCCCCCGATTCCTCTCCGTCAAAGCCTCCCATGTCTTGAAGGGATTTTTAAACAAGGTACACTTGTCCTGTCTGCGGCTGCCTGGGCCAGGACTCCTCTGTTAGGGGGCCGAAGCTCGACCACTGCGGCTGGTCATTTTCGGTGTCTGCTCTGGGACATTCAGGTGTGGGTGTGACTCTGCTCTGTTATTTGAGCTCTGTCCTATGAATCATCAGTTGTTATTCATACTTAAAATATAATGAGGAGAAGTTATACCAAAGAGGAATTTAATGAAGAAGCTAACACTGGGGAGAAGGATTTTTAATGAAGGGAATGTCTGATCTTCACCTGGTGGTTAGGACCGGCCAGTGGTTATTCAAGCTCCTTACATCACGAGGGTGGGCAGGCTGGTTCCCTGTTGAGCACAGGCTGTGAATCGGGGGATTCTTTGCTCCGAGCTGATTTGTCCTAATTTGAACTCTGACCCCTAGGACCCCAAAGAGAGGCTCGGCTGCCGGCCACAGACTGGATTTTCTGACATCAAGTCCCACGCGTTCTTCCGCAGCATAGACTGGGACCTGGTAAAACTTCGCACAACCCGGCAGCCCCTCCTGTGGTGGGCGGGCAGCCTCGTGGTCGGTGGGCAGGAGGGGATGGAAACGAGGGGTGTGGGGGGCACTGGGGGTGATTTGGAAACTCACATTTGATTGAGAACAAGGAGAGCGGGGGGCCACGATAAGCCCCCGGGGGTGGCACCTCTTGGCACCGCTGGGAGAAGTCTTGTGGGGCGTACCTTGGCCGAGCCAGGCCGCTGGGGTCCCGTAGGGGAGGGACATCCTCCATCTGTGACCAGCCGCCCGGTTGGCTCCGTGCAGAATCCGCAGGAGGGGCTGGCCCACAGGGTATTTTCTTTGGTTTCATGGTTGGTTTTCCAGAACCTGCCGTTCTTGATCCCGTCTCAGGATGCCGCTGACAGCACGGTGCTCAAGCCCTTTTGACTTTAGTGCTGCGGTTCCTGGTGTCAAAGGAAAACGGAAACTAATTTGTTTCAAAATATATAACCTGTTGCAGAATTACTGAAATAGAACCTTTAAAACATGCTTTTCTGAGGGAAAAAGGATTAGATAGCTGAGGAAGTGCAGAGCTTCAGCTTGAACCGGATCAGAAGAAAGCCGTGCTCCGGGACCTGGGGCGTCCCCGGCCCTGACTGTTCCAGGCGGCCACTCCCACCGCGAGCAGAGACGGCTCTCGTCACTCCCTCTGGTCCCTGTCAGTGTCCTCCCGTGGGCTTCCGTCTGTGCATGTGTGGGGCCCTGAGGAGGGGGCAGGGCAGCCAGGCGCCCGCCCGGTTCCCAGGACCCTGGCCAGGGTGAGGGAAGTGGTCAGAGTGGAGGGCCTGCGTGGGACTTGAGGGGACGTTGTTTTCTGTGCAGGGGACGTGGAGACGGAGGAAGAGGAGGAGGCATCCTGACACAATGGGGGCAGGGTCCTCCGCCCTCACGGGTCCCCAGAGGACCCGGCTCCTGGTCCCGTCTCGCCTTGGCCCTGGTTCTTTCTCCTTGTCGCCCAGACATGCTGGGCCTCTGCCCTCTCGGATTACTGGCCATCCGAAGGCTCCAGCGGGTCCCTTGCTCGCTGTACGCCAGGCAGCACCACATCGCCCCGATGCAGTGCCCAGTTGGTGGTTTTCCTGGTATTCTAACCTTCTGGATCTGGAAGGTCTCGGAATAAACAAGTGGGCCGCAGGATGCCAGCTGGCCTTTCCCTGAGCTTTTGTACCGAGCCATCAGAGGTTTAGGGTCTAGTGACTATGTTTCCCAGTTTTAGGGTTTCTGGGTGGTCATTTTGCCAATTTACAGTGGCATTTTGTATGGTGTGTGGCTCTTTGCTGGAATGTTGCGCATTCCCTCGGCAAGCACAGAGAATAAGGCTGACTTGACAGGCGGCTCCAGGCAGACCCTGTCTGTGGGTCCCGCATCGGTCTCTAGACGGTCTACACAGGTCTGTTCTTGGGGCGTCCCAGCCTCTCACGGGCCTGGTGCCCTTCCGTCGGCTGCTGAATGTAGCACCTGAAACATCAGCGTCTGAACGGTTTGAGGCCCGCGTCTCCTCCACAGACCTGGGCCCCGCACTCGAGAACTGCCCTGGAATAGCCGAGGCCAGGCTGCAGGGGCTGGCTTCCCCTTCACCATATTCCTGGCTGCTGCCCTGGGGGGTGGCCCCATCCCTGGCAGGTCTAGGGTCTGACTTTTGTCCCTGGCCTGCGAGGCCCTGCACAGGACTCGCTGCCGACTGACCACCAGCTCCTGGTGTTTGCTCAGCACTGACAACAGCTCTGGGGGATTTTAGGAGGAAGTTTCCGTATTTTGTCCAGATTTCTTTAGTTGTCTTCAGCGGGAGGGTTGGTTGGATTACCACTGCCTCTGCCATTAGGAGAAGCAAAGTCGGCGGCATCATCTCAAATTGCAAGAAAACAGGACAGAAAGATGCTCGCCCACCACCCTCCCTGCTGTTGGAACGTGGAGCCACTGTAGGTGGTGTGGCTGCTGCCGACCAGTGCGCACACACGGAGGCGTGCAGTGGGGCGCAGCGAGGTGCCAGTGCGCGCACACGGAGGCGTGCAGTGGGGCGCAGCGAGGTGCCAGTGCGCACACACGGAGGCGTGCAGTGGGGCGCAGCGAGGTGCCAGTGCGCACACACGGAGGCGTGCAGTGGGGCGCAGCGAGGTGCCAGTGCGCACACACGGAGGCGTGCAGTGGGGCGCAGCGAGGTGCCAGTGCGCGCACACGGAGGCGTGCAGTGGGGCGCAGCGAGGTGCCTGGGCGCACACACGGAGGCGTGCAGTGGGGCGCAGCGAGGTGCCTGGGCGCACACACGGAGGCGTGCAGTGGGGCGCAGCGAGGTGCCAGTGCGCGCACACGGAGGCGTGCAGTGGGGCGCAGCGAGGTGCCAGTGCGCACACACGGAGGCGTGCAGTGGGGCGCAGCGAGGTGCCTGGGCGCACACGGAGGCGTGCAGTGGGGCGCAGCGAGGTGCCTGGGCGCACACACGGAGGCGTGCAGTGGGGCGCAGCGAGGTGCCTGGGCGGCGATGCGGGGCAGGGCGGGCCCAGGGCTGCCTCCAGCTTCAGAAGGTGTGTGGCGGCTCCCCACCCTTCCGCCCCGCCTTCCTCAGCCTCCTCTTGGTGTTTGCTTTGAATTGTGTTTGAAAGTTTGCGCATTTTTAACAGCTGTGTGCAGGCGTGACGCACGAGCCATCCACTCCCCCATTTAAAGTCCGCAATTCAGTGGTTTTAATGCATTCACAGAGTTTGCAACCATCACCACAATCAACTGGAGAACAGCTTCGTCACCCCCAAGGAAACCCCGTCCCCATGAGCAGCCACTCATTCCTCCTCGCCCCCCAACCACTGATCTGCTTTCTGCCCGTGGGTTTCCCCGTTCTGGGCAGCTCACGTAAATGGAATCGGACGCTGTGTGGCCTCTTGTGTCTGGCTGCTTTCACGTAGCATCATGTTTTCAAGGTTCATCGTGTCGTAGCATGTGTCCGACCTTCATGCCTTTCTGTGGCTAAGTGACGTCCGTTGTGCGGATCCACCACAGTCTGCTCATCCACTCGTTGTCAATGGACGGGGGGTTGTTTCCCCTCTGGCTGTCATGAGCAGTGACGCGCGTCCACGTTTCTGTGTGGATGCTATTTTCTTTGCTCTCGGGCAGACGCTTAGGAGTGGAATCGCAGATCAGGTGGTGACCGTTTAAGCTCTTGAGGGGCTGCCCAATGGTTTCCCCCAGCGGCTGTGCCCAGTCCCTTTGAGGGCCCACGGCTGCTCTCCGCTGCCCAGAGCCCCCAGTCCTCCATGTGCAGGGGACGCGGCTTCAGAACTGCCCCTGGGTGGGCACCTTCTGTCATAGGAGCATGGGGCCCCCTTGGCCCGCAGGGCTTGTGGGTGCGCGTTCAGGATGCTTCCTTCACTGTGGTGTTTCCAGAGCCGTGAGGAAGGTGGTTGAGACCAGAGGGGGTGGGAGGTGTGGGGATTTGGTGCTGCATGTCCCCCGTCTCTGAGCGTAGACCTGGACGGGGTCACAATTCCAGACCCACTCCCCAGTTCCCTGCTTCTCTCCTGCTGACTCGGACTGCTCTTCTCGGGGAGGTTGCTTGGCGTCCCCCTGCAGGTGGGGCCAGCGAGCATACACCTCCTCAGACCTCGAGGGCGTGGGCACCTCTGGGTCTCGAGGTTTGGGCTGCAGACACTGTGACCAGGCTTCCGTGGGGTTGACAGGCAACACAGCGAGGTCGTCTGTTGTCAGTTTGGAGGGAGAGGGGACCCCGATCACAGCAGCATCGGATACTGAAATGTGCCTCGTGTGGATTTGTGGCCCTGGGCTCGGTGCCTCCTGCAGGTGTCGGGTGACTGCGAGAGAGCCCCACAGAAACCCGTGCAACCCGCGCCTCTGAGCCACTTGCAGGTCCAGTGTTCCTGCCAAGCTGCGCGGCCCGGAGGCCCCTGGACCCGATCATTTGTGGGCGGGGTTCCTGGGAACGGAGGTGGGCGAGAAGTTCGTGGCAGGGAACGGCCGCTGAGGGCGAACCTGGCCATCTGCCCGCACGAGAGCCATGCTGTCCTCTGGCTGCAGAGTGGCTGTTCTGATGTCCCCCAACCCGGGGCCGCCCTCTGTCCTCCACGCTGTGGTGGCAGAGGTGACTGTGGCCGTGCGGACAGTGATCCGCTCCCCATCAGTGCCGTGAACTAGCTCCCCAATGTTTCCACTTGGCCATCTAGTGTGACCAAACCAGACACCGGGGTGCACCGTGTCACACTGACTCCACTGCCCCTCCCACCCCAGCACACAGTGCCAGCTGACCCCTCGCTCAGGCCGCAGACCCTGCAGTCATCCTTGACCCCATTCTGCCTCTCCAGCCAGTCCTCGGGGACTCACTCTCCAAGGTCTGGGCCTTCTCCCCACGCCTACTGCTGCCATCTTGGTCTGAGCTACCCACATCTTGGCCAGTCAGTCCCCTGCTCCCTGCCTGGCCCCTGCCAGCAGCGGTCTCTTCTATGCAGGGACCCCCTGCCCCCTCCACTCAGGCTTCACTGAGCCCCTCGAGGGTCCCCGACATGTCGGCTCCTGCCTCAGGGCCTTTGCAAGGCTGTGCTCCACCCCCTCACCTCCTTCAGGCCATCACATCAGAACTGGGGCCCCCTGGCCCTCACAGCCGACTCCTCCCCTGCCTCCTTCCAGCATCCTCTCCAGTCACACGGAGCATGGCTAAGCGGTGGCCTGCACAGGAACGTTGCTTCAGGGCGGCACCATCCCTGTTCACTGCTTTAGACTGAGGAAGGAGGAGGTGACGTGCACGTGGGACACTCTGAGGAAAGCTGAGGCAGCCTCAGACTCTCAGAGCCCAGGATGGGGCCCGGGGCTGGCGGGTGGGCTTGGAGGACCCCAGCGAGCACCCAGCGTGCTGCCGGGTCTCTTCTGACTCTTGCCATTTAACCTTTTTAAAGGAGCCCAAGACCTAAGGCAGGGGATGGTTCAAGAAATGCCCCCTTTTCCACTTTTTAATCAGAAAGTATTTCATACTGACAAAGGAATATAGATAACTGTATATGAAATGTACTGAATGACGGGAACGCCTGTGTCCCCATAACGCTGCCCAGTGTGGCCTGTCCCGCCATCACCTGGGGCCCTGCCTGTTCGCAGCGGCCTGTCCCAAAAGGCCTAGGTGATCTGTTGCATGAGTGGAGCCGCTCCCAGCCCTGAGGGCTGAGGGGTCCTGCTGGAGGGCTGGCGCCCCCCTGGGCTCCGTGTGGCCATGTGGGAGGGAGCGGACTCGACATGACAGCTCCAGGAGGCAGGGGCTGGTGTCTCTTGCTTACGGCTCCATCACAGCTCTTAGGGACGTGCCTGGCCCAGCACAGGTGCGCAGCACACACCTGCTGAGCGCATGAGGAAGTGAGCGTGTAACTGTGCGTGTGAGTGTGCGTGTGACTGAGCGGTCCCTCACTGTGTGACCCATGTGCAACGGAGCACTGAGTGGCTCCTGCTCCGGGCACTCGACTCGCCGCCCTCTCAGGCCACGAGTGTGAGGCCAGGCCCTGTGAAGGGCGAGTCAGAAGCCACAGTCAGGGTCCTGAGAAGTCTGTCTCCCGCCTGAGGATGTTTCACCTTTGGGCATCCCCTCAGGGTTAGAAATAGAAACGGTCAATTACGGCTTTATTGGGTGGGGGGCTCCGGTGGGACAGGGACTTGCTGAGTGCCAGCGGGGGTAGGGGTGTTTCTGTCAAGTCCCAGCTCCATTACGATCAGGGTTCCAAGATGTAAGAAAGAAAGGAAACTCTCAAAACCCGCTTCATTTGGTTGAAGTGGCGGGGCTGCTGGGGCGCAGACCCCGGGACGGCGTGGGGCTCCTGCACGGGCGGTTGGGCCTCGTGCTCAGTCCCAGGTACAGGGCCTGCACGGCCTGCAGGGCCAACCTTTTTCAGCTCAAGTAGGTTTTTTCTAACTTTAGATAGTATCTGTTAGACTTTGTGTTTCAAGGGAGAAAAACAATTGGCATTCGAATATGAGGCACACTTAAATGCTCAATTTCTTCCTGTTCCGTTCTGTGATTAAGTACGTGCAAAATAGTCCGGTAGAGACGATGCCCATCACTGACCTGACTTCTCGTCTTGTCTTCCAAGTTGGAGAAGAAGCAGGCTCTCCCGCCGTTCCAGCCGCAGATAACCGATGACTACGGGCTGGACAACTTCGACACGCAGTTCACCAGCGAGCCCGTGCAGCTGACCCCCGATGACGAGTAAGACCTGCCGGGGAGGGCGGGGGGTCAGGATGCCGTCCTGCTGCCAGAGGGGCGTCTGTCCATCGTCTGCGGTGGGTTTGGTGGGGGGAGGCTTACGCGAGGGCCGACCCAGCAGCCATGCTCTCTCTGCCCGTGCGCACAGGGACGTCATCAAGAGGATCGACCAGTCCGAGTTTGAAGGTTTTGAGTACATCAACCCATTACTGCTGTCTACCGAGGAGTCCGTGTGAGGCCGTCGTCTGTGTCGTGGACACGTCTGTGAATGACCCCTAACTCTATCCTTAACCACAGCGTATGCATGCCAGGCTGGGCGCAAGGCTCTGAGGGCCGCCAGGGAGGGACGCTGGCCGCTGAGACCACAGAGGGAGGCGTCCGGGGCGCTTCTCGGAGCAGAACGGTCTCACGTCTGGGCCCGCGGCCGGCGCCGTGCCAGAGGAATTTGCTTCTCATGCCTGCATCGCGGAGGACCCACGGTGACCGTGTCTGAGGAAGAAACTATCCCACAATTTCGAAGGTGCACACTTTCCACAGAAACAGAACTGACCTGCTCCACCAGGAGAGTCAGCCTGTAATGTCCTGAGGAATAAAATGTCCCGATGATGTTGAAGCTTCCCTTTGATGCCTTTTTTCCGTGTGTGGCACCTGCCCATCGGCACAGGCACCACCACACGTGAGGAGTGGGCGGTGCTGCGTGTGCAGAGTGTAGGCTGGGGACGGGAGACGGAGTGCCTGCAGGGATACACTGCAGTGGAGAATGTTTACAAATCGGAACGTTTTCTAAATCCCGGTAAGCTCCTGTTGTCGACATTCAACGAGGATTTTCATAGCAAACATGTGAGTAGCCACCGCAGTCTGACGCTGAAGCCGCACCTCGCCCCGACGGGTGCCGCCGGTCCTGGCCGTGCACCGCGCTGCCGTGAGGAAAACGGAGTCATGGGGATTCTCAAACGTGGCTCGCCAGCGCACCAGTAGACCAAAAAAGAAAATTCAAAACTAAATCTGCACAAAATATATTTCTGAAAACACTAAGCAGTGCCTACATGATGTTTTCTGTTATCTATTAGATTTTTGGAAAATATTTTTATCAGTAATTACAACGCTCAGAATTAGAAAATCTAGAGAGAGAGATGTGTGATGGGCCCGAGCCTTAAAGTTAATAAATCTAGAAGCCCACAGACATCCTGCATCTTCCTGACACAGCACAGCTCCTACTTCCGATAATCTGCTAGGTGGCACATGTCAGTTGGTCACCCCCCTTCTTAGGTGAAGGGACAGCTTGAAAAGCCAAACTGAAGGTTTTCTACAAAGAGGAGAACTATCTGGGTCTTTTTAGGTCCGTAACACGTTAGCTGTGGCGGGAGCCGGGGCAGAGCATGGGAGGGGTTCCCCGAGCATCCCTCGGGAGTGCATGTCTACTTCCCCACCACCCTCGGGGCGCTGTGATGGGCCAGGCTCGCTCCTCCCCCGTGTGGCTGGCGGTCTGGGGCAGGAGGTTATGGTAAGAGGAGTGGAAACGAAGCAGCTGCCGCAGGCCTGGCCCCTGCTTCGCTGTAACTCAGCAGACAAGCTCGGCCTCCCGCCTCCCAGCGGTCACAGTGGGTTTCTCAGGGCACGGCGCCGTGTTGGTGTCCACCAGGCCCCAAATGCAGCCCTGTCCCCGGGCCACCCAAGGCCTCTGGACCCCCCACCCCAAGCTTGGCCCCTGGGTGGCAGAGCAGCTTTTATGGAACATGGAGACTTGTCCTAACCAGCCCCCATTGTAACGGGGAAGACTTGCTCTCAAGACCGAAACTAGAGACCACAGAGCCGAGTCCAGAGCTGACTTCGGGGTCGCTCAGGCATGTCACAGCCCAGTGTGATGTCCAGCAGCAGAGCCCTGGTCTGAGGGCTGTGTGGTCACTCATGACTGGTGGGCAGAGCACTGGGATAAGCAAACATTGCCTGGGGAGGGAGAGACCCCCAGGGTGTGCAGGAAGGGGTAGCAGACAGCCTCCGAGAGCCCCCCTTTCTCCTGGCGGGGGTCACTGCTGTGCTGGGCACAGTGACATCTTGGCTCAGGCAGCACAGGGGGCCACACTTTGTTCAGATTTAAAGCGTTTGTTTCAATTTTGCCAAATAGCGTCCCGGTTGCTTGTGTACAAAATGTGAATGTGTGCTGTGCTGGTGGTGAGGGGCAGATTCTCATATCCAGCCATTTGCTTTGTCAATTAAAGAAGGTGCAGGATGTGTTGAAGTCGGGTTTGGAAACAGAAATCCCAACATTTGCAGACGGCTCTGGTCACGATGGGGTGTGTCCTTTTGATGTAGTTCATGGAAACTGGTGACATGGCAATTGTGAAGTGGTCAGTACGTCCGTGTGGTCTTGTACAATGACTGAGCGGAGCCTGTCACCTTCTGTGGACGAGTCTCACCCTCAACTGACAAGGTCGCTCATATTCTCGCACATCTATTAAAGACTTTAATGAAAATGCTTGCCATTGTTATTTTCGTTAAAAGTAGGTGTTTCCAGGAAGCAGAGGTTTTTGAAGCCATTTTTTAAAAATAGATTTAATTATCTGGAGAAGTTTTTGGTTCACAGCAAAACTGAGAGGAAGGTATGGCGAATTCTCATGTGCCCGCCGCCCCCCCAGGCAGCGCCTCCCCCAATGTCCACACCCCGCAGAGGGCACTTTCGTCATAACTGACAAACCAGCACAGACACGTTGTCGTCACCCCGAGTCCACATCTACATTCTGGTGTTGGACATTCTACAGGTTTGGACAAAATGCGTGATGACGTGGCCACCATCACAGATCCTACAGACTAGTTCCACTGCCCTAAGGTTCTCCGTGCTCCCCTCCTTGTCCCTCCCTCCTCCCACCCCTGGTCTTTCCACTGTCTCCGTAGTTCAGCCTTTTCCGGAATCTCTCGTTGTTGGAATCACACAGGATGCAGCCTTTTCCGACGGGGGTCTTGCACGTAAGTCATTTGCATTTAAGGTCCCTCCGTGTCTTCCCAGGACTTGTGTGAAGGAAAGCATCGACCTCTGGAAGTTAATCTTGGGTTTTCGCGTTGTGTCCCCTCCCCGCCCAGTGCCCTGCGGCCGCCGTGGCTGTGGGGGAGACAGGGGATCAAGTATGAGTCGGCACCAAAGTCTGGCTCTTCTAGAATCTGGGGCCGACCAGCACTGGAAGGAAGACTGCCTACAGACGCCCTTTCCCCCACCTTCCACTCCCACTGGAAGCCTGAGCAAAATGTGGCTGACTCAGAATGTTTTGGCGCTGGCGCTGGCCCGTTCCCTCCCCTTAAATTCCCTGTTTGAGGAGAAGCTGCTCTAACCCTCGTGCCTGTCGACGACGAAGTGCCAGGGCACCAAGGACAGGATCTTCACCTCTGGTTGTAATCGCGGCCACATAATGAACAAGTTCATTTGGGGAATTAAAACAGCCGTGAAACGCGAGATGTCAGTACAGTTAGGAACATGCCCTATCCTGAGCCAGTTCACGTGTCCGTAGACGGGGCCGACGGAGGTACGGACACCCAGGGTCTGCTTACCCGCCTGGGACTGGGTACGTCTGCCAAGCGGCTCTGTCCATTTTCTGCCTGCAGTAAGGCGCTCTGCTTAGCGTGAGCCAGAAAAGAAAGAGGATCCAATGTTTCAGTCTCAACGCAGAGAGAGACACAAGCAGTCCACAGATATATTTTTTTTATATATATATAATTTTATCTATTTATATTTCCCCCAAAGCCCCCGTAGATAGTTGTATGTCATAGTTGCACATCCTTCTAGTTGCTGTTATATGGGACGTGGCCTCAGCATGGCCGGAGAAGCGGTGCGTCGGTGCGCGGCCGGGAGCCAAACCCAGGCCACCAGCAGCGGAGCGTGCGCACTTCACCACTAAGCCCCGGGGCCGGCCCCACATACATTTTTAATATGACGTAGAGTAGAGAGGAAGTGGTTCCAGCAGGTGCAGCAAGAGCGGGGCTCCTGCGCGGGCCGGGTTCCAGGGGAAGACAAGGACGCCACACTGCACAGACGGGCAGCTCACCACACCACATCTTCTGCGCTTTCCGCTAAGCACTGAGCAAGGTGGCTGTCGACGTCCAGCTGGGCCAGCCTGCGAGGGAGAGGAGAGGTGGTCACTCACACAGAGGGACACGCTGACCTCGTGCAAGGGCAGCCCTGGCCAGAGCACGTCGCCCACCTTCACACCCTCCCCAGCAGGTGCTCACAACTGCACCAAAGACTGGTGGAAGGAGGCCCACGACGGTCTCTACAGCTGGTCGGAAACAAGGGCAGGGTCCAGGAGGAGGGGGCCGCACCAACCAGAAAAGGCCTTTCCAAACCCTGTTCCTGGGGTCAAAGGTTCTCAGTGCGCCCTGGACTCACAGCCTCCAGAGCACCTGTCAGACGCGTGTTCTCAGGCTCCTGCGTCTGAGGCTGGAGGGGCACCCTGTGTCTGAACGAGCCCCACAGGGGACTCTGGCGCCCACTCATCTTGAGACTCTCGGGGTGCCCAGTGAACTAATGGAGACTGAAAGCCAGCCCCGAAAGCCCAGCTGCCCGCCAAGGGAATGAGCAGAACGGGCCGGCCTGACAGCGGCAGCGGGTCTCTTGCCGGTCTCACGGTCAAGGGCGGGTCCTTCCTCACGCCCCCGCCTGCCCGTGGCAGGAGCTCCATCTCTTCTTTTGGACAAACCCATCAGGTGTGTTTGCATCCACAAATGGCCAGGGCGTCCCCTCCTCTCTTAAAACCACCACCCCACTTGGCAACCCGGAGATGCACGAAGGTGGTGCCCCGGAAAGCAATCTCTTCATCTGCAAGAGGCAGGAAACAAGGGATGGAGGTGGGTGTGCAGTTCGCGTCCGAGAATCGTCTTGACATGGAGGCACGGGGATTCAGTCAACTCGGGCTGGCGACCCGCCTTCTGGAGGCTCCAAGGCCTGTAGGTGGGCCCCTAGGCATCCTGCGGGGTGTGGGAGGGGTCTGGATGCGCGTCACAGAGCAGGCCTCTCATCCCTGCCCTCCACTGACCCCGGCGAGGAGGGAAGGCCATCCCTGATGTGCTTGCGGCCCGTGGCCAGGCTCCTGGCCGACTCCCGGAGGGCGGCAGAGCAGCGGCGCCCAGCAGAGCTGCGGGGGCTGAGAGGCGGTTTCAGCCCGGACTCCTGCCAGATCCTGCCCGAGGCCAGATGGCTCCCTGTCGCATCGTGCCCTGCACACCGCTGCTGGGCACCGCGCCTCTTGCAGACTGGCCGAGGCCACGGCTGCAAGCAGTGAGGCTCCTGGTGTCCACCTGCCATCTGGGGCCTGCCCGTCAGCCGGCCTCCCCTCAGCTCCTGGGGCCTCCTGCTGTTGGCCAGGGCCAGGCCAGGGCCCTCCTGCAGCCCTTCTCACACCCCGGACAGGCCCTGCCTCCCTACGTCTCCCTAGGCTCAGCAGCCTGGGGGATGACCCCCTCCACACTGGGACTTGCGTGTCCCCTCAGCCTCTGCCCTCAGACCAGGTGAGTGCAGGGAGCATCACCGACCCTCGGGGTCTGCTCTGCTCCAGCAGCCCGAGGCCACTCCCTCCTGTGGCTCCCATGCCCATCCGGGTGTCACAGCGGCTGGGGGCCCCACCTGCACCTTACAGAGCAGGACACACCTCACTAGTCTTGCCCCGCCAGCCTTCCCCATCAGGTTATCTGGGTCCCTTCCAGCAGCTGGGCGGAGAGGCTGCCCCAGGCCCACTCGGGCTTATAAAATACCACAAGTCCTGCAGGGCCCTCTGAGACGCCCCGTGGGTCACGGCCTCTGAGGTAGTTTGGACACCCTGCCAGCCAGCCCAGATGGCCTCTCCCTACCCTCAGAGACCTCCCAAGACGTGGCCTATCCTCCGCCCACCTCCGGCCGTCCTGGCAACCAGCCGAGTTCACTGGCCAGAAACGAAAGGCCCTTCCCTAGACCACAGAGTCACAGCCCTGAGCCCAGAATGACCTCCTTTCACTGCAAAGCGTGGGGAGCCAAGGGCTGAGGTCTACGGCCACAACAGGCCAGCCTCTCACCCAACCTAACCCCACAGCCAGCTCCAGCTGCCCCCAGGAAGCTGTGCTGGTGCTGGTGGCCTTCAGCTGCTTCTCAGGTTTGCAGGCCTCGGCCAGTGCATTCTGAAGTCCCTGGGGGCCACTCAGCCTGTCCTCGGAACCAGCCCCTCCAGAGGCTTTCTCCAAGGCTGCCAGAAGATTCTAAGTTCTGGACCTAGGCCATCTTGTCCAAGGATTTCTAGGTGATATCTCTCAGGTCGGGGGCACCCCCTGGGACCCTGTCAGACCTCCGCACAATAAAAGATCTTCGTCTCGGCTGGATCGCACACTGTGCATCGCAGCCCTGCCTTGCAGACGTACTCACAACCCCATGTGTGGGCGGCTGCACAAGAGCGGGGCTCAGCCGAGACACGGCAGTGGCTTCTCAAGGCGGACAGGGCACAGAGCAGGCTCGGCGCCCAGCAGGTGGAGGGGCCTTGGAGCCGTAGGATCCCAGCGACCGACCCCAGGTCTCAGCACACAGACGGGGACAACTCAGGTTCCGGTTTCTTCACGTCAACTGGCCCATGGGAGCCGATCTTCCCCACCACGTACATGCCTCACTGGCACCAGAAACACGGCATATCGGAAGACAGCAGCAAGGGGACCTAAGGGGACAGCGTTTCACACACGGCCCATTGAATCCAGCATGTAATTGTCCGTCACAGCAAAGAATAAAACGGTACTCTGAGTGACCCAGAGACCGCTAAGGCTTTGAGGAAGAGGGTGAGCTAGTCCTCCCGCACACACTCCCCGAGGCCCCACTCCGCCAGAACGCAGGCCATCAGCAGCCTCCCTCGGACCAGCCCCGCCCCTCCCGCTGGTCAGAAGGTGCTGCACTGCCGAAAAACTTCCTGAGAATCACTCAAAGCAAACGTTTTTCTAGGGACAATCACAAGACAATGTGACAGTTCTGTTACTGTGTCCAGCTGCTAAACGGGACCCCCCACGGCCAGCCTGTCTCTTTGCCCCAGGTCCCTGCTATCCGGGGCTCAGAGCATCCCACATGGTGTGGGACGTGTTGCCCACGACAGGGAACTTCTGTTGTCCCCTAGTCGTTGCTGCAGCCGAAGGCGTGTGTTCTGGCCCAGGAACTCTCTCTCCTTTATAATCAAGTGGAAGAACGTGCTAGAAGCATTCCAGACACGCTGAGACCTGGATCCAACTGCACTGACACCTACTTTGGAAAAATCAAGGCACTCTGCCAAGCCTCAATTTAACTGCTTAAAAAGCTCAAAACTGAAACTTTTTTTCCTCTCTAACGTCCCTGTCTTCAGGAGTCTTTTTATAGACTGTACAGAAACACAAGCAACCCAGGGACACTAGGCCCCCCGAGGACAGGGAGGAGGGCTGGGGCGTCCTGACAACATCAGAAATCTTCAGGGCTTCTGCCAAGAAAATGAATTTCCTTCCAGGGCTTCTGCCGGTATCTTCTGTCCCTGCGTTTCTTTTGATGGGTATGAATCAAGAAGACTTCACTATTTTAAAAAGCGTTCAGTGCTTTGTCAGAATTGGCAACGGAGCCAGTATTTGCAGTTT
The DNA here is from genome assembly GCF_020826845.1 of Diceros bicornis minor. NCBI lineage: Eukaryota > Metazoa > Chordata > Mammalia > Perissodactyla > Rhinocerotidae > Diceros > Diceros bicornis. The sequence continues at coordinate 22,941,366 of NC_080752.1, forward strand.
ACAATAATCCCGAAACATCGGTATAGGCGAGAGGAGGGTACAGTGAGATGCTGGGTCTGGAAGTGTTTTGCAAGTTCTCTGGTGCTACTAGGAGAGCTGGGGTATCTGGCTGTGGGCCACTTCACCACCCCTCCTGCCAGGCCCGACTTGTACCCACTGGGGCTTCACCCACGCACACAGGCCCCACCTGGGGGCAGCCCCTGCCTCGCCCAAACCAGCCCAGTCTCATCTCCCTGTCCCACCCCGAGCTGGAACGGGCAGGGGGTGCTGGCGGGGTGCCATTAGGGCTCACCCCCAACACCAGGCTCTCAAAGGCTTGGTTCCAATAAAACATCAAAGATTGGAGGAGCCTACGTATTTGACTTTAGATGCGGATGTCACCTCTCGGAATAAGAAGTAGCGTCTAAAGATCCCTGTGCAGGTTTTGTGTTGTGTATTTTGATAACTGGTCTGATGGCTTTTTGTTTTTGGCATCAGCTGCTAATTCTGGAATCCATTCCCTTCACCCTCCAGGGCTGTTTTTGCTTCTGGAAGACCAGGGACATGCATGTAACTTAACCACACAGTTTCCCGACCACACAAAATCTGGAGCAGGTCCAGTTACCCAAACCTGGTATCCACTCACTTCATCTGACCAAGCTCCTTCCGCCATCTGCACCCTCATGACCCTCACGACCTCCACACCTGTGTCCTTGGTGTGTGACATACGGCCCACAAGCTGGGTGGTTTGGATTCAACTTCTTAACAAAATTGGATTCCATCCCCCTTAGTTACTTACTTATACTTAAACATATAAAGATATGTATTGGGTTTTTAAAAAAAACCAAAAGCATCTCTGGACACAAATACAAAGTCTTCATTGTTAACACCTCCAACCACCACTGGGAAGGCACTCGTGAGGCCGCTGAAACAGGAAACTGCTCCCCGACCCACAGACTGGCTTGGCCCTGGAGGTGTCTCAGCCTGCAGATGTGGTCACCACCAGGTTCCCGACCTTGACCTCGGGTGGACTGGGTGGAGCCGGACGACAGGCTCCCTGCCTTCCTGCTATGGAGTCCCAAAGCCTGGCAGGGAGACTGCAGCCAGTCCGCAGAGCCCCAGACAGTGGACCAGCAGATGGAGCCCCAACCTATAGCCATGCGTCCTCTGGCTAATTGGCACAGAGGTTGCCAACCTGATGCATAAAATATTACTTTAAAAGGCAGAAGCTGAGCTCAGGCATCTCTTAGCCTCCTAAAAATGGCTGGGGTTTCCAAACAGGGCTGGGGTCACCGGGCTGTGGCAGCAGAGGGAGGAGAAGCCCAGCGCTGCGCGCACTCACCCAGGGCCGAAATCCGCCTGGCACATGGGGCAGCTTCGCAGGGTCAGCGCGCCCTCCACCGACGGCTGCTCCTCGGCGCTGGGGGTCCCGCGGGGCTCGGGCGCGGGGCGTCCTTGCGGGGACCGGGCAGGGGAGCCCAGGCGCCCCCCGGCCCGGCGGAGCACCCGGTAAGAGCGGCCCCGGCCTCGCCCGGGGGCCGGCGGGAAGGGCGTCCAGGAAAAGGTCTCAGGTCCGACGGTGAAGACCTCGGGGGACGTGGTGCGCTCAGGGCCGCGCCCGGACTCCTACAAAACGGAGTCGTTGGGCGGGGTCATCGGCGCCCCGGCCCAGAGACACCCCCCTCAGGCACCCCGTCGGTCCGGGTGCACGCACCTGGCCAGGGAAAGCGGGCAGCGGCGGCGGCTCGCCGTCCATGTCCAGATCCTCGCTGGCCGCGCGCAGGAGCTCCGCCCACAGCCGCGCACACTCGCCACCGCCCCCCCTCGAGGGACCCGGGGCGGGCGATGGGGGGCCTAGGGGGTACGGCGGGGGGCACTCAGGGGGGCGGCACTCGGCTTGGGGGCTACTCAGCGTGGGGGCACAGAGCAGCGAGGAGTAGTGGCTGGGCGGCGCGGGAGAGCACTCAGAAAAGGGGGCACTCAGTGAAGGGGGTCCTCAGCGCGAGGGCATTCATGCGGGGAAGGGGTCTCAGGGGGGAAGGGGTTGGAGGAGCGAGGGAGGGCGGGCGGAGCGGGACCGAGGCGGGTTCCGGGAAGCACGAGGAGATGTGACACCGGCCACAGCTCGGCTGGAGGACCTGGGCCCCCTCCCGCTCCCCCATTCCTCCCCCCGTCAGCCCCCCACCCCCAGCCTCACCCGCCCCCCGAACATGGCCTCCGACGGCTCAGCCTCAGCCGCGGCCTCCGCGCCTCCTCCATGCGCCGTGAGCGCGCGCGTCCGGCGGAAGTGAGCGGCTTGCGCGCCCGGACCCCGCCCCGCCCCTGCCCTGGACCCCCAATCCTCGCCGCGGACCCAGATACCGCCCCGCCCCCGACCCCGGATCCTTGCGCAGGCTCTCGACCCCCGGCCCAGTGGGGGACTTGCTTCCGCCCCCGCTCCCGCCCCGCCCCGCCCCGCCCCGGACTCCGGCTCGGACGCGGACCCCGCCGCCGCCCTGGACACGGACTCGCTAACCTTGCCCTAGACCCCGACCCCCACCCCAACCTAACCGTGACACACCCCTGACCTGTGCGCTGGGGGCCTGCTCCCCAGGCCATGCAGCGACCTCCGCTTTGTGACACTATCAGAGAGGAAGGTATCCTGAACCCAACCTTTGTGGAGACTGAGGCCAGACGACCTTTCTCCACCACAGAGGTGGGACTGAGGTGGGACTGAGGTGGGGGAGGCCGACTGGCCCTGAAGGAGCCATTTCCAGCTGAGGAGGGGTAGGGGGAGGCCCCCCCCCCCAGCCCAGCCCAGCCCACAGCTGTCACCCCCGCAGGCAAGCTGGAGTCTGCAGAGGCCTCCGAAGTCACACTAGGGGATCCCTGCTTGTCTCTCCAGGGCGTAGGTCCCCCCTCAGTTAAAGCCCACCCACCTGGCTGCCAGGCCTGCTCTGGCTCAGCCTTCTCCCACTGCCTGGGACAGCTCTGAGCCTTGGTTTCCAGCTCTATGGACAGGGCTGTCCTCCGCGGAAAGATCTCTGTTTACTCACCAAAGAGAGGAGCTTGGTTTTCTTAATTAAGAGGAAAAGTGAGGCAACAAAGTCTAGGTGGCCAGCGAGGGTCTGGGGTCCTGGGCGGGGGGTTGGGGCCTCGGGTGGAGGGCCTGTGAGGGGCTTCCCTGATACCCGGGTCGCTCCCACTGAGTGACCATGCGATCCACCACTTGGTGGCAGCAGATGCCCAGGCACCCTCGGCCACTACTGTCCCTGTGCCTGTCCTGACTGGGCTTGCACCAGTGCCCTGTGGGCCCGGAGGTGGACCCCTGGGGTGACTCCCCCTTACCAGGGCTGGGGCGTACAGGGGGCTGGGTGGCAGGCAGCTCCTCTCCACGGACCACAGGCAGACGTCACTCGGGCTGCTGGGACTCCTTGGCTCTCCCCACCCTAGCTGCTTTGGGCCTCTGCTCTGTACCCCCTTCCAAGGGGCTCCCACAGCCCTGTTCCGGTCTCCTCACCTTGGCCCCTCTTCACGTCACAATCCTGTCCTCCTCCCAGCCCCAGTGCTGGGCACGCCTCTTGTAGCACACTGCAGCGCCAGGCCCCCCATCCCTGAGTCAAGGCCAGCCAGATGACCAGTCGTCCTCCTGTGGCATTGAGGTCATCCTTCATCCAGCTGCCAGTGCAGACCCCCAGAGCAGGGCCGGGTTCATTCACCAGACATTCCCTGAGACCCGACCTGTGCCGGGGACCTCTCTAGATGCCGGAGACCCGACCTGTGCCGGGGACCTCTCTAGACGCCGGAGACCCGACCTGTGCCGGGGACCTCTCTAGATGCTGGAGATAGAGTCCTCACCCCCAGAGCCTGCCAACTGCTGGAAAACAGACTCCACTTGCATGAACACACGGAGCTACTGTAGCAGAGGGGCTCGGGGGCCCCTGGAGGAGGTGACCTGTGGCTGGCCTGCTCCCAGGTGAGAGAAGCCCAGGTGAGGAGCTCCCAGGTCTGGCACATTGCAGATGCCAGCTGACCGAGGACTCTCAAATAGCTTGTGTCTGGGGTTCCTAGACACGGGCCCGGCTGGCCCTGGCTTCAGCCTCTGCTGCTTCAGAGGCTTTCTTGGAAGTGTCACCACACTTCTGCAAGCCAGCCGTGGGGACTTCCAGGAGGAATGGCGCCAGGCAGAGGCAGTGGGAGGCCCCCGCCAGGCCTCAGACAGTCAGGGTGTGCCCAGCACTCAGGCCATGCTGAGAAGCTACGTGGGGATGTCTGTGTGAGCAGCTGCTGCTCCTGATCAGGGCCCTGGGAACTGAGCACCGGGGTCTCCAGCATCCCGGCCACTCCAGGCCCCTTTCAGCCCCTTCCTCTACAGATCTCACATGGCCCGGCTCCCTGACTCAAGAAGGCAAGGCAGGAGGGAGGAGGGGTCTCAGACGGACCCAGGATGACTGACCTGGCGTGAGGGTGGGTGCCCCGAGGAGTTGCAGGCCCCAGGGGGCTGTCAGGGCTGGGCTGAGCCTGGCTCCAGCCGATGGCACAGAAGGTGGGGGTCACCCACCCTCCTTTGGCCTTAGCCACCCCAATGGGCCTCATTTATCCTTGGCTTCCAGGGGAGGGGAACCGGACCCCAGGCCAGGCCTGCACTGACTAGGGGAGCAGATGCCCTTGGGGCCCCGGCGCTCTCGGGACAGCAGAGCCAGAGCAACATGTAAACGTTGTCCTCCCGGGGCTTCTCCTCTCTGGTTTCATCCGGCTACTGGGGATTAACTCCCCTCCGTCACTCCTGGGACCCACAGCCTAGGACACTTCCACGGAGAGCGGAGCTGGGGTGACCCTGCACCAGGCACACAGCAGGTGCCGGTGCTCCTCAGGAAGCCCTGCCCGCGCCCAATGCCCCCACCCGCAGCTCTCCCGACAGCTGCCTGCCACCGCCCGGCCTGCATAGGGGTGTCAGGAGGTGGGATGGGAGCTCCATGCACCCCGAGAGGCCCACCTTGTCCCAGCTGTCCTGGCCTTACCAGCAAGACTCGGCGGCCGTGGTGGGGCTGGAGGAAGTTTAAAAGTTGAACTTGATTAAAAGACACGTTTTCTGAGCCATCCGCTGCGGTGACAGGCAATGGAGCTTTACTGGAAAATAATTTCTGATCGGGACTGACGCTGGCACCTGGAAAACAAGCTTTTTATGAGCCAAAATTCATGTTTACAAAGAATATCCCAACGTTTTGTAGGAGGCACCCCTCGGGCAAAGCAGAAAGTACTCAGTTGGGCAGGGGTGTCAGCGCCCCACTCTGCAGCCGAAGGTGTGGCCCAGCTGCGAGGCCACCTCACTCTGTGCTCTCTCTGGCTCTGTCCACCATTGACATGTTTGTGGATGATGAGCCAGACCCCCCCCCCTTCAAGGCACCCATTCCAGAATCAGGGTGACGTCTGCAGCCAGCTGGTCAGAGCACGTCCCTCCCCAGCACCTTCCACTACCAAGGAACGGTGTCTTGGCTCATGGAGTCCTCAGAGCAGGTGTGAATGGGCCTCTTGCTCCACGGGGGGCAAGGTTTGCCTCTGACCAGTGCTGATGCTCCCAGGAGTCCAGCTGGGGCTCTCGATCATCCTCTGCTCCAAGGCAGGGCCTGGGCCAGGCAAACCTGTCAGCCAGATCCCGCTCCAGAGCGGACTGGGGTGGTCTGAGCCCTGCCTGGCTTCCCCACACCCTCCTTTGATTTCTCGGGGGTCAGTTCTGCCATCGGGCCACCCTGCAAATGGGGTCAAGATGGCGCAGGCAGGCCGAGTAGGGCCCAGGGCCAGCAGGCACGACCAGCCCCCGAAAGCAGCGTGGCCTTCCAGCTGCCAAGTGAAACCAGCGACGGGCAGGGCACGTGCTCGCAGCGCGGGGCTGCCGCCATCCCTCACCATGCAGCAGAACGGCACAGCACCCACTCAGGGTGCCCTGCCAGTGCCTGCTCACTGGGCAAGCACGGCCTCGAGGGCTGGGCCGCCTGCTCCCCGGAGCCCAGCCTTCTGATGCAGCCACACCTGCCGGCCTGTGTGTGCCAAGCAGGCGAGCCTGCCCGGAGCCAGGCGGTGGCATTGGTGGGTGTGCAGAGTGCCAGGCAGACAGGCTGGATTGAAACAGTTGCCTGGGAAACATCGCGAGATCCATTGGGCAGCAGAGCGGGCACGCGGGGCCCACTCGCCGGCGTGGGAGCAAGGCCCCCTCGGCCTCCTCAAGGCCCCTCCTCACAGCTGGAGAGGGGATAGGTGCCTATGGCTGAGCCACCAGCAGTCAGCAGGCTAGAGCCAAGGGCTGGCAGAGCCTCCAGCCCTACCTCAAGGCCGAAAGCTGAGGGGCAGCTGGGGGGCTGGCGCGGGGGAGACAGCAGCCCCGTGCAAGCCCCGGCCACCACCTTCCTCCTCCTGGACAGCCACCCTCTCCCAGCGTTCCTAGCGGACCTTGTCACTTCCGTGAGGTCCCCACCTCTCATGCCCCCCGACTCCCTCCTCTGCCCTCCACTCAGCCACACTGGCCCTTCCTCTGTCCCCATGTCTCCAGCTCAGGCTTCTGCCCTTGCCAGTCTTCCCTGCCCCCCACAAGTGGCAGCTCCTGCTCCCCCTCTGGCTCTGCTCTGGTGTCCCCTCCCAGAGAGGCTGTCCTGACCGGGCTGAAGCCCCTCACCAGCCCCTCCATCCTGGCATCGTCCTGCTGGGTTTTCCTGCCCCCCTGATGGGAATTGTAGAGCTGGGGTGCTGTCTGCCTTCCCAGGAGGGCAAGCCTGTGCACTCTGCCCCCCACAGTGTCTCCAGAGCCTCAGGGGTGCCCGGCCCAGAGGGGCTAGCCCACCAATCCTGAGGGGAGCAGGGGGGGTGGGGGAACCACCTGGGCACCCTTCCTGTGGGGAATGTAAGTCAAGCAGAGACCAAGCTTTGGGGATATTGGAGGTTGAACAGTGTCCTCCCGAAATTCACGTCCACTGGGAACCTGTGACGGTGACCTTACTTGGAAATAGGGTTTTTGCAGATGGAATCAAGTTAAGATGAGGCCACACTGGGTTAGGGTGGGCCCTAAATCTAGTATGAGTGGTGTCCTGGTAAGAAGAGGGAAGTTTGGACAGAGCCACATGGAGGAGAAGCCATGTGACAATAGAGGCACATCCAGGCAGAGGCTGGATGATGTGGCCACAAGCCCAGGGACACCTGGAGCCCCCGGAAGCTGGAAGAGGGAAGAAGGATCCTCCCGTACAGCCTCTGGAGTGAGCGTGGCCCTGCCACACCTTGATATTGGAATTTTGGCCTCCAGAACGGTGACAGCGTGGGTTTCTTTGTTTTAAGCCCCCAGTCTGTGGTCATTTGTGCAGCAGCCACAGGACACTGATACAGGGTCTCATGCGCCGCTCCAAGCCGTCCACACCATGTGCAGCTTAAAACTCTGAGCAGGGTTTGGTTGGGGACAGCAGGGCATCCCAAATCTACTTCTCTCACCCGTGGGTCCTGGCAACCATCCCCCCAAAGCGGAAGAAGCTGCTGCCACTGTCGGCTGAGAGCGTGGCCCGAGAAGGGCCAGCTCAGCTACAAACCCATGTGTTTCCTGGAAGGGCCCAGAATGGGCACCGTTAGGCCAGGGCCCCTTCCAGGAGGCCTGTGCAGGTGGAGAGGGTGAGCCAGAGCGTCTGCAGCCCTCCACAGGGAAGGCTGGGCTGCTTGGCTCTGGCAGGAGCAGCTTTGGCCTGTCTGCCGCCCCCTTACGGCAGATCCGCTGGCGGGGGGCCTCAACTTCCTGAGATGCCCGGAGCCTCCTGCAGCTTCTAGGCCCTGACCCCACTGCCACCATGAGCTCCAGCTGAGTGTCACCCCCATTTCTGAGTGAGCGGTTTCTGACCTCATGGTGTGGGGGAGGTCTGATGTGGAAAGCTCTCATCTCCCTCCCCGGGTCCTCCTCACGCGGGGGCCACCCTCGAACTGGCCTGGCGTGAGCCTGGGATGGCCCACACATGGGTGTGTCCCTGAGAGGAGCCGCTGAGCCTCAGCTGTGGTCCTCCCGCTTCTCCCCTCCTCCCCTCCCTCCCTCCCCCTCCTCCCCTCCCTCCCTCCCCTCCTCCCCTCCCTCCCTCCCCCTCCTCCCCTCCCTCCCTCCCTCCCTCCCCCTCCTCCCCTCCTCCCCTCCCGCTTCTCCCCTCCTCCCCTCCCTCCCTCCTCCTCCTCCCCTCCTCCCCTCCCTCCCTCCCCTCCTCCCCTCCCTCCCTCCCCCTCCTCCCCTCCCTCCCTCCCCTCCTCCCCTCCTCCCCTCCCCCTCCTCCCCTCCTCCCCTCCCGCTGCTCCCCTCCTCCTCCTCCTTTCTCTCACCCTTCTGCCCCCTCCTCTCTTCAGAGGACACAGGCCTCAGCTCTGCCCAGCAGACACAGAGGCCAGGTCAGGGGTCAGCAGATAGTTATTTGACCTACTTGTTAATAAGGGGCAGGCGTCTGTTGGGACAGGGGTGGTGGGCACAGGCAGGGAGAGCTGCCTCCTCTTGCCCACCCCCACCCGCAGGGGCCGGGCCCCCGGAGCTATTCACCTGCCTCTGAGTCTTACTGGGACCAGGCTTTGGCCGACCAGAGGGCCCAGCAGCAACCAGGGGTCACAGGCTCATCAGCTTGTGACACAATGAGGGACACCAGCCCCCCGCACAGGGTCAGTGTCTCCCGTTTCCACTTGCCAGGTTTGGGGCAGGCAGCTGGTCAGGGCGTAACTGTCCATTGTCTGGTGCAGGGGGCCAAGAAGGAGCCAGGCTAGCTCTCTGACCTGAGACCCCTTGGCCTCACCATCAAGGTGCAAGAGCAAAGGCCGGCCCGGTGGCGTGGCGGTTAAGTGCACGCGCTCCACTTTGGTGGCCCGGGGTTCGCAGGTTCTGATCCCTGGCACGCACCGACACACCACTTGTCAGGCCATGCTGTGGCAGAGTCCCATATGAAGTAGAGGAAGATGGGCACGGTTCTTAGCCCAGGGCCAGTCTTCCTCAGCAAAAATAAAAAAAGGTACAAGAGCAGCAGGTACTCCCAGGCCCCCCGACTCCCGCTGCCGTGGGGCCTGGGCCTTCAAGGTGGGCGCTGAATGCTCCTGCCTCTGCTGCCACACGACCCTCCACGGTCTCGCGACCCCCCAGGCCAGAGCGCAGCCCAGGCTCCCGAGGGTCTCCTTTGAGACCTGTGGAGGCTGTCTGGCCAGTGGGAACAGTGACCTGCCGCCCTGTGGAATCGCTTTTCTGCACTGGCCTTCGGCCTGCCTGCGGCCTAGGGTGGGGCCAAGATATAGTTGGAATCAGGACAGGCCAGGGGTGAGCGTCCACATCCACACAGCCAGCCGCTCCAAGCCCCCTCGGGCCACTGAGACCCGCCTGCTGGTCTCCCCTCCGCCCCCATGAACCTGCAGGCCTTGGGCTGGGATGCTGGCAGGCGGGAGGGAGGGGCCTGGCTGAGGCAGCGGTCCAGGGAGGGGACCGGCCTCCATAGTCCCCAGAGGCGCCTTCAGGCCCATCTGGCTGCTCCAGAGGAGAAGGGTTGGGGAGGGAGCAGTGTGCAGGAAGTTGGAAAAACCCCCAGAGGTAAGGGAGCTGGGGCATATGGGGAGGGGGGTGGAGGGAGGGGGCCAGGCCGGGGACTCGCGACCAGTTTTGTGGTCTTTCTCGGGAGTACAGCCCACCAGGGGCAGTGGGCACCTCTCTGGGCTGCCACTGCCCACCTGCAGGCCAGTGGTACCCCACCAGAGAGGGCCCACCAGCTGGTCCGCACACAGCACCTCTCCCCCAGCCGCCTCCTCGTCTCCCACAGGGAATGCCCAGGGCTTCTCCACGGCCAAACTCCTAACACCACGGCTGGTCAGGCCCCGCCGCTGGCCGCCCCACCCAGGCCGCACGCAGCTGAGCTGGGCGTTCCTGGCAGCCATGGCGCGTGTGGGTCACCTTTCCTGGGGCCAGCTCGCCCAGCATGGTCATTCTCTCCGGTAAGCCTAGTGCTGACTGTCCACCCCTTCAGGAGGGGAGGGCAGACAGCTGGGGTCTGAGCAGCCCCTGGATCCCCAGCTTTGGGGCTGGCTGGTGCCCCCAAGCCCTGCCTGGGGGGGGTGCTGGGGGTAGGTCCCTGAGTTCTCAGAACAGCACCAGCACATAGAGCACGAGGCTGCGTCAAGGTCTGAGCAGGAGCTGCTGGGCTGGGCTGGCTGCTGGCCTGTCCTCTCTGAGCTGCTTCCCACACGCCCTGCCCCAGGGCAGCCCCAGTGTTGTGCTGGGGGCCCTCGGGCCACGAGCTCACTTTCAGGGCCCTGCCTGTTCACCCGCCCTCCAGCCCTGCAGGGGAGGTGCTGTTGCTGCCCTCACTTATACGGGGGCCCACTGAGGCCCAGGCTGTCCGTCCCCTTCTCCTAGGCTGCATGACAGTGAGTGCCCAGCTGAGGCTTGAACCTAGGCCTCCCATGCTGCTGCCTGGGCTGATGGCCTTGCTGACTTAGTGGCACCAAGTGGCCTCGAGGGACGGGTCAGAGTCAGGGAGTGAAGGAAGTGCTGGGCAATCTGAGCACGAGGGGCTGCTTCTCTGACCCAGGAGACCCAGCCCAAGGCTGGGTAGATGGTGAGGCCAACTCGGGTCCCCACGTGCCCCCACGGCTCCTCCCAAGCTGCGGAGGGCCTCCCGCTGGCCCTTGGAGACCCTTGGGAAAGGACTTTCCCACCCTGACTCTGCACCCACGCACAGCTGTCCTCTCCTCATCTCCCACGGTCGGCTGCCCAAGGCCCACACCCAGAGACCCTGGCTGCCCACAGTCCACTGACTTGCAGCCGTGTCTCTCCGGTGTCCCCAGGCCAGGAAGATCCTGACAGGAGTTGCGCCAATCAAGGCTGTGCCGAATCTCCTAGGCCGCCTCCTTTGAGGGAGCTGTCCCCTGCTGGGATGTGCCCCAGGATGGTCACTTCCCCCAAATAACTGCTGCTTGTCTCCTCATAATGAAAGCATCTGGCTGCAGGGTGGGGAGGACAAGGAAAGAGCCACTAGCGAGGGGGCAGGGAGATGCCGCTGAGATCTGGGTCTGCCCAGGGCTCAGGCCGGGCCCTGCAGCCACGTGACCTGTGGGGACAAAGTGGGGCCGCAGATAGATGCCCTGTCACAGCCCCAGGGGCCTTCTCTGATGCCCAGTGACTGCCCAGCATGCCCAGGAGTTGGTGGGAGCACCGCAGGGTGACACCCTGGGGTGGACTCCAGCTGCCCTCCTGCCCACTACCCAGCACATTCGGAAATAGCGCGCCATGGACCTGTGCTAGACTGGCCCATGACGCCCGGGCAGCATGGGGTCCTGTGAAACGGATGCTGAGCAGCATGGCCCCCTGCCAGCCATCCCCTGGCTGTCACCCGCAGGCGCCGCCTCTGTCTACTGGTCACTTGTCCCCGAGCTGCACCCTGACCCACCACTCCTCTAATTTGCCCTCAGCTGCCAGCCTCTGTCCATCGACCTGCCCTCTTCCAGGGTCATTTTAAATTTATAGTTGCCACCCCACGGAAAGGTAAAAGGAGGTAGGTGAGATTCATTGTAATAATATACTTCATTTTAACCCAACATATGTAAAATGTTACGCTTCAACATGGAACCTGTGTGTAATGGGTAATATGTACTGGTGTGTTTTCACCACATTCGTTTGTTCACACTAGGTCTCTGTGCCTTGCACGTTGAACACAGCTCCACCGGCCACATTTCCAGTGCTCAGGAGCCACACTCAGTGGTGATGAACTGGAGGGCAGGGGCCTAGAGCATGAGAAGTCTCCTGCCACGTGCCCACTGGAGCCCGGGGCTCGTTCTGGGCACTCTCTGCCACACGGAGGCTGCAGGCTCCAAGGAGGCTCTCCTGACTGTCCCCCAAATGCCACATCAACGTGTGGGGGACACTGCGAAGGGCACCAGGCAAACCCCCGGCCTGTCGCCCTGCCACATTCTGCACTTCACCTGCTGGTGGGCCTGGGCCTGAGCCCTACACACGCCCTCCTGCAGGGAAGAGGAGAATTCCACTGACCTCGGTTTCTCCATTTCTTTTCAACCTGGCCTGAAAGCTCATGGCCAGCGGCAGGGACAGAGACCAGCTGTCTTAGGGGTTCAGACTACTGTAACAGAACACTGCAGGCTGGGCAGCTTATAAATAACAGAAATTTATTTCTTCCAGTTGTGGAGCTGGAAGTCAGAGGTTAAGGTGCCAGCAAGGTCTGGATCTGGGGAGAGCCCTCTTTCGGAGAAAGACGGCTGACTTCTCGCTGAGTCCTCACGTGGTGGAAGGGGCAAGGGCACTGCTTGGGGTCCCTTTTATAAGGGCACCAATCCCATTCATGAGGGCTCCACCCTCATGACCAAGTCACCTCCCAAAGGCCCCACCTCCATAATTGGGGGTTAGGATTTCACCATATGGATTTGGGGGACACAATCACACCATAGCACCAGCTTGGTGGGAACAGGGCACCCCCAGATCCGGGTTGCTTTCATCACGTGCACCATTTTGGGGTGAGGTAGAGGCAGGCAGAGGCTTCCGCTTGCCTGGGGCCCCTGTCCATTCCCTTCCCAGACCTCACTCACCAGCTGTCATGGAAGGTGGTGATTTTCCTCTTGAGAAGGAAAGTGTGAAGGAGGAAGAGCCCTGAGAGGGCTCCTGTCCCGCAGCCCCACACCACAGGGGACTCCCTACTCTGTCCAGGCCCTTCACCAAGCCCGCGAAATGGGTCACGGATTCAAAAGCTGTGATGGAAACGCCGCCTGTCCCGGCTGGATTGTAATTCTCAGCAAGGAACTTCAAAATGAAACAGTCTGACTTTCGTGAAAGAAAGTTGCAGAGCACAGACGCCAGAACTGGGAGAGGGTTCCACCGAAGGTTGTGACTCAGCAAGGCCCCTGCTCCGCCTGGTACGGGTGCCCACCTCGCCAGCTCCGGCTCCCCAGGGGTAGGCAAGTCAGGGAGAACGAGCAGGTTGGAGAGGTGTGTTTTTCCCTGTGAAAATACACGTTTGTGGAAAATAAATTACTTGACAACTTAGGTTTACTACATTCTGGAACAGAGAGGTGAGGGGTGGGTGTGGTTTTTCCCTGGCATGAGGGAGCTGGGCCCTGGGCTCACAGGCTGCTGGCAGGGCTGGGTCCTGGTGGGGGAGGCAGGCAGACCCCATGGGGCATGGTGACCCAGGGCGACCTGTCCCCAGTGCAGGCTGGGGCCAAAGACCTCTCCCCTTGGTCCTTTGGAGTGGGGCCTCTCCAGGGTCCCCTCAGTCTTCTCAGGTGGGCTGGTCGACACTCAGAGCTGGGAGAGGCTGGACGACGGCTGAAGCCACTGTCCTCTTTTTCGGGTGAGAAAGTGGAGCCTGAGGCCGGGGGGCAGGGCGGGGGCAGGAGAGAGCCTGGTGCTCCTGATGGGCGCTGGAACACTTCCTAGAGCAGATGAGGGCAAACTGGCAGGGGCGCTGCCCAGCAGGCACTTGGTGGTCAATCCTGAGGGCCAACCTCCATTTGGGGACAGCCCTGTCCTGGCTGCAGGCCTGCCCTCCTCTACCCCGGCTGGGACCTCATCCCTGCTCCTGCCTCGTGGATTTTTCCATCCTTGTGTCGAAGCCTCAGAGCTGCAGGCTGGCCGTTCTGCTCACAACTGTGTGTGTGTGTGTGTGGGGGGGTATATATGTTTGTGTTCGTGTGTGCTTATGTGTGTGTTAGTGTGGGGGGTGTGTGTGTGGGGGGTGTGCTCATGTGAGTGTGCATGTCTTGTCTTCTCTATCCCAGAGCTGGATCCCAAGGCTCCTCCTGACCAGAGTGGTTCCCGAGGGGAAACCGAGGCTGGAGGGGCTCAGGCACATGCTCACTGTGTGTCTTCCAGCCGTTTGGCCTCAAAGCTCCCACTCCCGGGGTGGGCGGGCCTGGGGCCTGGGCCTCTCAGGGGTTCAGGGCCTCAGCCCCTCGGGAGCATGGCACTGAGGCCCCAGGCCGAGCAGTCCTTCCTTCCAGCTGCCTCCCTGGAGCACTGGTCCCTCAGGCTGCCTCCCACCCTCCTTTCTTCCTCTCAGCTTTGCCCTCCCACCCTCGCTCCCTCCCTCTACTCCCCCCATTCCTGGCAAGCAGATTGCAACCCAGACTTGTTGTTAACTTCTCCCCTGCAGTTGTCCGCCAGCCCTTCCAAGTTAAATATTACTCATGGAGATGAGAGCCCGCTGGGCAGCGCTCGGCCTGGAGGTGGAATGGTCTGTGGACGGTGCTGGGTGGAGGCCAATGCCAGGCCTGCGGCCACAGGAACCCTCCTTGTGGCGTCTGTGGGGCCGCTGGGTTGGGGCAAGGGTGGCAGGCCAGACAGCCCGCACCCTGTACCCAGGTCCTGCCGGCTTCCCGCTCGCCCTCTGAAATCAGCTGTTTACTTAACCCCCTGCGCTGCAGCCAGAGTGGGCTGGACAGTGGGCAACGGGTCCCTGGGCAGGGCAGGGAGGGGCTGCCCGGGGGCTGCAGAGGGGCTTGGGCTGGGCTGGGCAAGGGCTCTCTGCTCGCTGGTCACTCCAGCCCTGTGCCAGGCTGGAGGCGGGACTCGGAACAGAAAAATAGCTTCGTCTGTTTCAAATCGATTCCTCTCCTCTAGCCCTCAGTTTTCCCAGCAGCGAAGTGGAGGTGCAGGGGTGCTGTTGCTGAACTTCCTTCCCCCTCTTGGGAAGCCCCCGCCTGCCCCACCAGACAGATAGCTGCTCCACCCTATCCTGTCAGGGATGGGCTGTGGCCTTGGGGGCATCCCAGGCTGAGCAGTACCCCCCCAAGCCCTGGTCCCCTGGGGGGAGCGAAGCTGGGCTGGACAACAGGCTCTGTGTCACCTGCCCACCCTCCTCTTCCTCTCTCACTGCCCTGCCCTCCTCCTCTTGCGTGTACCCTGCTGGGACCAGGCACACTTCTGCCTCGGGGCCTTTGCAGCCTCTGCCCAGAATGCTCACCCCTTGCCCATCTCAGGGCTCTGCTGAAATGGACCTCATAGGGAGCCCCTTGACTCGGCACCCCACAGCCTCACCCTGGTCTATTCTTAAGAGCATGTACCCCCATCTAATATATAACATATAAAATTTAATTTTTCATCGTTTCCCATGGAACCACTTGAGAACACTTTGCTCATCTCTGTGCTGTTGCAGGTAGGCCCTCGATAAACTTGGTGGAAGAAATTAATTCCACATTCACACCTGGTATGGGGGTCTCCCCCACAGGCACTCACTGCCCCTCGGGGCACAAGCCCCCCGGTCAGCACCTGGCTCCACCCTAGCCTGGGCAAGACATGTCTGGCTGACCAGAGCTCAGACCAGGGGCTTCCCGTGGGGGCCCAAAGGGTCCAGAGGAAAGGGCAGGGGCAGTGGCAGTCCCAGGATCCTGAGCCGTTATATAGAAACCCCAAGGGAGAAGGGCAGGACAGAGGAGCAGAGTCTGGGAGCAGCTGCCTGCAGGTCATGGCGTAGTGCCACCACCCTACTAGTTCCAGGGCCACAAGCCATTCATCCTCAAACCTCATACCCTCACTGTGAAGCCTGCCCTCCTGCCCCTCGCTGACCGACGGCCCCCAGGACCCCGTGTCTGCCCTCCTGCTTTCTGTCCAGATGGAGCTGGTCGGAGCAAGTGCTTAACTGGACAAGTCACGTCCACCTCCCTGCCAGAGCCACCTCCACTCCAGGGAGCAGAGCCACTGCCCTGGGACCGCAGCACCCTCAGGGCCTCCGTCCCTACCTCTGGCCATGGACCCTCTCTCAGGGGCTCCTCGGGGCACCGCACGCCCGGGACACAGCCTTAGGACAGGGAGGCTCCTGGGATGGGGCTGGTAGAGAGGCCCACCTGCGCCGGCCTGGCTGCATTCTCTGCACACCTTTTTGTGGATGGATCTGTGTGGGGCTGTGGAGACGGGGCCGCCCACCTGCCTGCCTCATGCCCAGACCTGCGAGTGAGCCTGCCCATGTCAGACGGAGGCGAGTTGGGACTTCGTACCTGAAATCCAGCAGGAGGGCAGGAATGTGAGCCTCAAATCTACCTTCTTTCAACGCCGTTTGTGGAGCAGAGACATCAGCTAATGAGATATCTGCTAAGTGTCTTCTTTGCCTTTCTGGATGCTGGCAGGATGGAGTGTGGCCCTGACCCTCAGCCTGGCCCGCGCCAGGGCCTCCAGCCTCCCCCGCAAAGCCCCCACAGCCCTGCCTGCTCCCCTCCACTTTGGCCCCAGACCTAGTGTCTGCTTTGGGGCGAGGCCGGTGGGAGTTGTGCTGGAGTTTATTTTGTCACAGGCCCTGTGGGGTGACGAAGAAGAGCAGGCCCTGCTTAGGGGACGAGACCCCAGCATCCCACCAGGCCAGGTGGCAGGTGGAGGCCTCCACAAGCCCAGGGGCTCCTCAGCCATGAGGAAGCTCCTTTTGAGCTCAGCACGGAAGGTGGAGCTCTCCAAGCCACACCCGCCAGTCCTTCAAGGCACTGCCAAAATTTCTCAGGCATTTCAACAAACGTCTGAGTTCACAGCAAAGCTAGCACCCAGGGTGGAATGCTTCTCCAGGAGGGGAGACCCAGGGTGCAGGTAGCCCACCCTCCCACCCTATGGGGGTCAGAGGTGGCCAGCCAGCCCTGAGTGTCCCCATTCTTGGTTTGGGCTAAGGGCAGACCTCAGGCTGTGTGTGGCAGGGACAGCCGGGTGACGCGTGGCCCAGACAGAGACACAGCCTGGCGACCCACTGCAGGGAACGTGGGCCTACGAGGATGGGCTGTGGCCCCCCAGTCCAGCTTCCTAATCAGGACCAAGGTGTGGAGCACACAGCCTGAGGCAGGCCTGGACAGGGCTGCCACAGTGCAGGAGGGCAGCAGCCCCTGGCTGGCGTGTCCGACAGACTCGCCCGAGGGGGCCAGATGCCCACAGGCACTGAGGCAGGCCATTGGCAGAACAGGCCACAGGCCCTCCTGGCGCCCCTGCTGCCTCTGAGGGCCCCTGCCACCGTCATCACTTTCTGATGTGGGGGCCACGGTGCTTCCCAGGCCAGCCAGGCTGCTGCCCCAGCAGCCAGCGAAGCCCAGCGCTGTCCACCCGGCCTCCCCAGCACTGGGGCCCGCGCATCTCCCACAGGCAGCCAGCATGGCAGGGATCCCGGGAGGGAGGGAGAGAGGGACGACCGCCCTGGGCTGTGCCCTCTGCGGGGCTCCAGCACTGCGGCTCTGAGGGGCAGGGAGAGGGATGGCACTGGGCCCTGGCCGCGGGCTGGCGCAGCAGCAGGGGCGGCTGTGGTCCAGCCTGGGGGCTCGGCTCGGGCCGGGCACCGGGGAGGAGGCCGGGGCGGCCCTACACCCTCGGCTGCGCGGCAGCGCCTCGAGGCCTGGGCAGCAGGAAAGGGAAAGGTGACGTCATTGCCGCTTGGAATCTGCTGTTTGGAGGCGTCGCCATGGAGACCGGAAGGCTCAGGGTGGGTAAAAATAGCAAACCCAAGAGGCTGTAAGTTCCAAGAACCGAGTCTCTGAAAAGAAAGGAAGACAGGGGCCGAGGCCGGCGCGAGAGGGCGCGGGCTTTCCGGCTCTGCCGCCGCTCGCTGGCACGCGGGCGGTGGCCCTGCTGCCCCGGGAGCCTCTTCCCCAAGCAAGGCATGGCAAGTGTGTTGGGCTCTTGCAGGAGCTGTCTGGAGGCCGCGCGCGCTGGCTTCCCTTAGGCGGGGCCGAGCCTTGTGCCCAGGGCAGCCCCCTGCGGCAGCCACTCTTCCTCAGGCTCTTCCTTCCGTGGTGGGAGGAAGCGGGAGGCCGCCGGCAGTCCAGGCCGGGATGCCTGCCTCTGACGGGCGGGCAGGGCCCAGAGCCCCTGTCTGCTGCCTACCGACTCCGTGCCTGCCCTGCTTCCGCAGCGGGGAAGGGGCTGGCCCAGGAGAAAGGCATGAGGAGATGCCCCCAGCCCCTGTGGCTCCACAGCAGCCCTCTGGCCTCTCCTTGCAGGCGGGGAGGTGACCTGTCCTGCTCATCTCCTGGCCAGGAGAAGCCTTGGCCCCCAGGATGCCCAGCACACGCTGTCTGGACATGCCTTCAGCTTTGTCCTCTAGGGGTCCACTGTGTCCTCACTGGTCGCCTTCAATCCCAGGCCCCAGAAACGAGGCAGGAGTCCAAGGTCCCCAGGCCCCCTCTCTCCTGACAGCTGAGGACAGACAGAGCAGCCAAGTCCTGGGAGCACCCCCTGGGGTGGTGCCTACCTCGGGGACACACTGCTGGCCTGCTGGGGCTCCTCCCCCAGGAGGCACTCACCTGGGCGTCCTCTGTTCTGACCAAAGTGAAATCTGGTCACAGCTCCTCCCAAGAGTGTATAAGTCCTGGCAAAATGTCCCTGGGCTCAGGGCCCACAAACGACCAGGTGCCCTCAGAGGAGGCCAGAGCGTGGGGAGGGAGTGCCAATGGGGGCGACTCCCAGCCCCAAGAGAGGACAGTGACTGTCAGTGACAGCAATCAGCAACCCCTGGATGACTTCCTTCCTTCCTGCACGCCTGAGCTGGGGCTCTGCCCACTGCCCCCGGCGGTGCCGACTTCCTGGGGTATCGGGAAGGAGCCGGGGCTCTTCTCTTCCGCAGACACCCTTGTTCTGAGGGGGCTGGGACCTGGGCGGGGCAGCCCCTCCCCTCACAGAGTGGGTGGGTGGGGGCCCAGGAGCATGGGGGTCTCACCTCTCAAGCCCAGACCCCCTCAGCTTCTGGGGGTTGGTTGTTCGAGAGGGAGAGAGGGAAATGGAGCCCCGTGTAGGGAGCTCATCCCCCAAGAAATAGCTCACATGCCTTATGTAATGAGTGAGCTCACAGCGGCGTCTGCCAGGAATGACGGCAGGAGCGCGGGAGGGGGCCTGCTGGGGAACCGAGTGTGGCTCCGATTTGATTTACGAGGAGCCAGCGGGCCCTGCCTTGAGGAGAGAGGGGCCCAGGACCTGTGTAGCAGGAGGGGGCTGCTGGGTGGCCCTGGGGTGCAGAGCAGGCGGGTGAAGGCCTGAGTCCTCTCAGGGCAGGATGGGGCACAGGAGGAGCCAGGGAGGGATCAGGGGCCTGGGTGCTGTGGCCAGGCCTGAGGTGCAGGGTGTGGCCGAACAGGCCGTGGACCCAGATCCGCCCCGGTCCCCCCACCAGCCAGGCGCTGGCAGGACGGTGATTTCAGAGCAGGGGCCCTCCTAAGTCACCCACGACCTTCTGGGAAGCAGCTCAGGGAGCCTTTGAGGACTGGGCACCAGCTGCCCTCTGCCCTCCTGTGTCCCCGACCACGGGACGCTCGGCCAGGGCAGACACTGCTCTGAGGATGGCCTCCGCTATCTCCCTTCCCTGCTGGAGGCCTGGCCCCTGCCCCTGCGTGCCCCCTCCCCTCTGGGGTGTGTGGCCCAAACCCTAGAGCCAGCCCAGTCACCCTCTATTTCCTAACTGAATGATCTCAGGCCCAGAGAGGGAAAGGGGCTGAGGGAGGCTGCAGCAGGGCATGGGCTGTTCTTGGGGCCTGGGGGTACCTGACCAACCCCCCCACCCCCCGCCCGCGGCTGAGCCTGGGGCAATGTGCCTCATCTCATTAGAGCTCCGTCATTCACTAAGATTTAACGAGAGTCTCCCCACCACACACTGCCAGGAAAGTCCTGAGGCCCCTGAGGGGAAGGGACAGGTGACAGGCAGAGTGACGATAGCAGCAGGCAAGAGGAGGCTGGCCCCAGGGCCTCGGTTGGGGGCACGGAGGGGCCGAGGACAGGGCTGGGAGCCCAGCGTGGGGCAGACCCTGCTCCCAGGAAGTGTGGCTGGGAAGGACAGAGAGAAGGCGGTGGCTGGAGGGGCTGTGGGCACAAGAGAGGGGAGATGGGCCACGTCCTAGTGCTGTGGGGAGGGCGAGCGTGGTGGAGAGCAGGCATCCATGGCGCGGCTGAGGGGCCAGGAGGTGGGACTCCCTCCGCATAAGGAGAAGTTGGGTCTCAGGCCTCACCTGGCTGCTGAGTGCGTCTGGAGGGCGGGACCTGCATGGAAGGCTCCTTGTTGCCCCTCCTGGGCCCTGGGGCACTGGCGTCTGGCCCTCAGAGCACCCCCTGGACCCTGCCTGCTCATCAAAGCCCACCTGTCCACGCCCTGCTGCGGGCAGCTAGGCCTCACCTGGGCTCCCACTCACCTCCCTCACAGTGCCCTGAGCAGGTCCTGGGCTGCCCTGCTATGACAGAGGACGGTAACACCACCCCCCTCAGCGTCAGCATGCGCACAGCCCTGCACTGGGTCCTGTTGTGCTTCTGACCACGAGGCCCTACTGTTGGTACCAGCAGCGTGGCAGCTCGGCCCCTGGAGGATTGTCTCTGGAAGGTGCCGGTGAAAAACTGCATATGGGCCAGGACCTGCCCTTCCGCCCCCATCATGTTTCCCAAGCCCACCTGGTGGCACTCAGCAATGTCTGCTGGGCAAAGGGACAGCAGGGGGGTCCTTTAAGGACGCTGGTGGTACCCAGGTCCTGGCAAGGCCCCACCTCCCCCTCCACCCCTTGTGCTTCACACATAGGACCGGGCCTCTGGCCTTGGGGCCCCGCTGGCCCAGCGCTACAAAAGACAGGCATGAGGCGGCCACCGTGTGATCGGCGGGGTGTGGCCAGAGCCCCAGGCGGGCTGTTGCCAGCAAGGCTCACATTCCAGAGCAGCACAGGACGCTTCGGGGGACAGGGTCCTGCGGGTGGGGGCGGGGCCGCAGGGCAGGGCACCCACACAGGCTCTCTCTGCACTGTTCCAGGCTGGGCCCTTGCTAGAGTGCCCCACTGGCTGAGGACATGTCCCCAGAGCCAGGCCAGCAAGGCCCTGGACCCCAAGCCCCAGACAGGTCGAGGCCTATGCATCCCTCTCTTATTCCTGCTCGTTCCTCCTGCTGCTGCTCCTTGACCTCCAAGGCACCTCGGGGTGCTGAGCAGGCGCCGGGCAGGGGTCTCCCACAGGAGAAGGGGCTCCAGAGCCCCAGAGGTGGGGCCGAGCAACTATCTGGCTCCTAGGACTGCCCAGTGCCCTGCCCAGGCCCTGAAAGGCTGGGCAGCCCTGATATTGCCCCATCCAGTTTTGTCCAGCAGCAGAGGCCAGGACTGTTGTGGTGCCGGGCCGCCAGGATGGTGGTGCTGTGGAGCCGTGGCGTGGGCTTTTGGGTGGCTCTGCTTGGCACAGGAAAGGGTCCCCTGCTTTTCCCTCCTTCCGTCTCCAGGAAGACAAGAGTGGCTCCTGGGCAGGGGATAGGCCCGTGGTGGTGCTGCCCACAGTGGGAGAAGGGCAGGACTTGGGAGCTCTCGGGGAGGCTATCAGCCCACTGACCAGCCCCTGCAGCGGAGTGCTGGGCTCGTCCTCTCATTCCCAATGGCGACAAGACTGGACTTGGATGCCCCACAGCCAGGTGCTCCGCTCAGCTTCCCAGGCATCACCTCGGTTGACCCCCATGCGGCAGGTCTCGCTGTGTACCGGATGCTGGGACTCACGTGTGAGCCCGCATAAGCCCCGGCCCCCGACCACCCCAGGGGAGCCAGACACACGCCCCCAGCCACGTGGGATGAGGAGCCCTTGTATGGGCCACGAGGTTGACCCCACAGAAGGTCCCATGGGGGAGGGGGTCCCTCCCAGCCGGAATGGTCCAGAAGAAACAACAGGAAAGGTCAACAAAACCGAAAGCAGCTTCTTTGGAAAACTAGAAAATGCAGGTCAGCACAAAGAAGAAATTAAAAATACCTGTAGTTCCCTCACTCTGCAAAAACCACTTTCTTGTCTTCTGATATAGGAACTGAAGGCTATAAAAGTCTGAGTACCGCGTCGGCTGCAGCCAGGAATTTTGATTGACGGTGTGTTCAGTATCGTTCAATTTAAAACATTCTGTGACTCCCATTTTGATTCCTCTTTAATTAATGACTTAGCCAAAGTATGTTCTTTAATGTCCCAAACTATGGCATTTTGTGGTGGGAACGTGAGTTCGTTTTTCTTTGTCATTTATTTTTAGTTTAGCGTTCTGGTTTGTTTTTTTTAAATTCTTACCAAAGGAAGACAGACACACAGATAAAGGATCAAAAAGAACCCAAAAGGTTAGGACACTTTGAACAACTCTGCAGTGGTCACCGAGCCCCTCCGACCCTGGGTCGAGTCTGGCATCAGCCTCGCTCAGTTCTTTCAGCCGCCTCTTGTCCACTGTTTCTCCGTATTTCTAAATGACGTCCTTCGCTGCTTTTTCTTGGTTTGCCAGTTTCAAACACTGTGAGTTGTCCCTGGAGGAGCTCTCCCCCAGCACAGCCCCCCTCCCTTCTCTTCTTCCATCTTCCCAAATGAGCTATTTCATCATTTTGGTTAGGTTGCTGTTTACACTAGTATAACTATGTAAATATTGTTCATTGCTGAGCCAAGCAGTGAACTCAGCTTAGATTTCTCTTTGTTTCTCCTGGAGTTAATATTTGCCTTGCTTTATTTTTTCACCTGCTGAGTTTTCTCTGTGCCTATAGCTAATCCCTCCTACATCTTCCGACAGGCTCTCCATAGAGTTTCTGACCTAGTCGAATGCACCCTGCATTCCGTTGGTTCCATGTTTTCCTGGCGCCCTCTGTCCTCTTGTCCTGGTCTAGGCCGGTGGCTCTCTGGGCTCCACTTCCAGGCTGCTGAGCAGTCTCTATACCCCCTTTATGGACTGAACAGCCCCCTCTCAGCTTGTCTTGTCATGACAGAAGCCCGGTTCCAGCTCTCGCTTCAGAAAGGGCCTGTGACCTGGCCTGCATCCCACACTGGCCTCAACTCCCAGCCCTCAGTGGGCATGAGGCCAGCCCCAGGCCTCATGTAGGCTGCTTGTTCTCCACCCTGCTCACCACTGCGCTCGAGTTCCATCTTCGCTTCCGCAGAGCCCCCCCCACACACCGTGCGTTCTCACAGAACGAGTAAAGAGCATACCTACACTCTCTGGCATGCGTTTGTGTTGGACCACGTGGGGGTCCAGCTCCTCTGCCATCTTGGTTGGAGTTGCAGCAGACACTCTTACAGTCCTGTGTCCCCTCAGGCCTCCCCGCGCAGTGGCCAGTGGTGGGACTTCCAGCAGCCTTAGGCTGGAGCACGCTCCACTGGGCAGCTCAGGTTCAGCAGGGCTGAACAGAGAATTTGTGCCTCCTCCCCATAACATTCTTAAAAATAAATTTTGTATTTTCTGACAATCTCAAGCTTACAGAAAAGTCACAAGAACGGTACAGGAACTCCCCTCCCCCACCTGAAGCATCTGAGAGTAAATTGCTGACCTGGTGTCCTACCGCACCCTGGAACCAGGCTATTCCCTGACATAAACACGGTGCCACATCTGAGGCAGGGCTGCTCTCTCTGGTCCTCAGACCACATCCAGGGCTTTCTGGTGGCCCCAATAACGTCCTTGGTAGTAATGAGATCCAGCCCGGGACCACACGTTGCACTGAGTGTCATTTCTCTTTAGTCTCCGCTGGTGGGGAACATTCCTTGGCCTTTCCCTGACTGCCATGACCCTAACCCCTTTGAAGGTTCCTGGCCGTCCTTCTGTACAAAGTCCCTCCGTGTGGGTGTCTGAGGTTTCATCATGGTCAGCTGCGGGTTATGCCCCTTTGGCAGGACAGTCACAGAAGTATGTGGTATGCCTGTCCCACCGTGTCGGGTGGTGCAGAATGGCGATGGATCCAATGACTGACAGGGTCCACTTTGATTGCTTGGTTACAGTGGTGCCAGCCAGCATCTCCCGTGGGAACTCAAGCTTCTTCCCTTTGTGACTAACGGGAACGTTGTGGGGAGGAGCTTTAACACTAGGCAAACAGCCCCTTTCTCATCAAACTTCCAACTTATGCATATGTTTATTTTAATAAATATTTAAATATGCACAGACTTGCGGTTTCCTATTTTATTCCATGGTTATAATCCGTGACTAACATTATGATCTCTGATTTGCCAGTAGGGGCCCCTTCGAGCCGGCTATGTGTCCTTCTGACATGTCCCTGTTATGATTTGCACCCTTCTGTACTTCTAGGCACAGCAAGATGTTCCACGCTCGTCCTGTGCTCTTCCTACCCAGGCCCTGAGACCAGCCATTTCTCCAAAGAACTCTAGTTCCTTTTAGTGAAGGATGCAATTTAGAAGCCAAGCTGTGGGTTCTCGGTGAGCTCACTGCTGTTGGGGTGTCACTCCTCGCAGGGCCTCTCACTGGACAGAGCTAGGGATTGTATGGACGTTTGCACAAACACACATTTACATCTATGGTTTTCCTATTTGTTTATAAATATTGATATTCATGGGTTCACATACATATAGCTAATTCCAATCCAATACCACATAGTTCATTTATCCCTTTCTGTGTTTTAATTCCCATCTCTAGCAGTGAGAAACCGGACTCCTTACCCGTAATGCATTTCCTTATTTGGTCAGTCCCCCAGTTGTGTAATCAACTCCACGCTCCAGTGGTGTCCCCTCACTCCCTTGGCTCCCTTGGGCTCTGACTTCTCACTCAGGGCTGCCCCCAGGGATGGCTCTGTGCCCCTGGATCCAGCTCCAGGAGCCCGAGGGTGACAGGCTGCATAACACACTCCTGTGTCCTGCCTTCCCTCCCATCTCCCTTCCTCCAACCCCTGCCTGTGTGTCCTGGGATCACCTCCCAAATAAACTATTTGCACTCAAATCTTTGTCTCAAGTTCTGCTTTTGGTGGAACCCAAACTAAGACCAAAGTCTTTTCTAAATTTTTATCAAGCTCATGTTACTTGATATTTTTTTTTCAAATTTAAAGTTTTAAAACAGTATCTTAGCACTTTCCTGACCACGGCAGTTTGTGCCTGGCTGTGACCAAGTGTTTCCTTCCAGTTTGTAAGGAATAGGGAGTAGGGAGCAGGTGGGAGCCAGAGAGGGCAGAGCTGGTCCCCTCCAGGGGAAGCTCTGTCAGGGTCTCTCTGTTGGGGCCTGGTGATCTGAGCCTCCCAGCCCATTTCCCCAGCTGAGCCTCCGACCTCCCCCTGAGGCAAGGGGCACCTGATCACAGCCAGCACACTCATCTCTCTGGTCCTGGAGCGCTGCTGGCTCCAAGGTCAGCCCCCCGACTCGCGGCCCCTCAGGACCCAAATGATCTTGCTCCTTTACTAACGGGTTTGTTGATCACTTGCCAGACTCGCCGCAGGAGATGGGAGCCACATGGGGCAGAGCTTGGACTCCTCCCTCCCTGGTCCCAGTGCCAGGCTCTGTGTCTGCAGGGGTACAGGCTCCACACATGTGTGCTTGCTGTGTGAGTGTGCACACGCATGACCACAAGCCCACACCCATCAGTGTGGCAAGGGCCTGGGAGTGAGCTGCGAGCAAGGGACAGGTGTAGTGAGTCCCTGTGCCTGTGGCCTGGACCCTCCACCTGCCAGTGTGGTGCCTGGCCCATGGCACGGGGGCAGTGGGAAGAGTGGGCCACTGGCCAGAGCAGCTGCTGGGACGGGTTGGAAGGAGGAAGGCCAGCAGGTGGGAGCCCTGGCTGGGCACAGGGAGAAGACAGGGCTTGGCCTTTGGTGGGTGGGGTGGGCTCACCTGCTCCAGAAACTCCAACATCTTGTGGGGAGGAAGCCTGAAAGTCCACCGAGGTGGAGAAGCTTTAGAGATGAGTCCAGGCTCTCCCTGCTGCTCAGGGCCCTTCACCCTCACCTATCCTCCACCACACTCCCCCTGCAGCTCTGGGAAAGTGTTGGCCCCTTCCCAGAGCCCTGCAAAGCCAGACCGGGTAGAGGGAAGCAGAGCATCAGAGCTGGGCACTGCCCATTCGGGGGACCTCGGGCTCAGGGTCCTCCTGGGAGCACCTGCCTGGCCAAAAGAGCAGAAGAATTCTGCACCCGGCTAGAAACCCCTCCTGGCCAGCCCTCTGGTGCTCCAACCACCTTCTTTGGATTACAGGTTGCCTGAGCTGCCTGGGATTCAAATCCACGTGGAAGAAATTGACTTTCTCAGGTGCAATATAAACTTTTTTAGTCCAAATGTGGGCCAAGGAAACAATCTTCAAAAACAAATAAGTCACTTTTCTTTGGTTTTTAAATACCCTTTTCCTAGTTTTCTTCTTTGTGCACATAGAGAGGCCTCGTGCTGGGGGTTGCCGACTGCTGGGGTCATCGAAACAAAGAGTGGGAGGGACAGCGGGAATCGTGATGACAAGGAGGGACAGTCCCTAGGGCACAGGCGAGGGTGGGGGAGGGTTTACGTCCACGGTGAGGAGCGATCAGATTTGTAAACACGGGGCACTGCACCCTGAATCTCAAGGCTCCCCACACCAGGCACCGGCCTGCGTCTTGAGCCACGCAGGTGTGAGGTCACCTGTCCATCCTAGCTGCCCATCCTGACACCTGCCCACGCCTCAGGGGCCACCGAGGCCTGCGGGGATGCTGGGTTGGCTCCCTGGGGCAGGTGCTGCCCCCCAGGAGTGCTGGTTTGGGGCCCGTTCCAGCCTCCACCCTGGGGGGGGGGTAGGAGCAGAAGGTGACAAGGTGAAGGTGACCCAGGCTGCCGCAGGCATGGCCCTCTCGCCCCTGCCTAGCACTGCAGGCATCCCCCATGTGTTGCCCAAGGCTCAGGGCAGCTTGGGTACCCTTGTCTTGTGGAGGAAAAGGTGCCACTACCCAGCTCAGCTGGACTGTCCTTCTGCCCCCGAGTTGAGCACAGCCAGAACTGTCCCCCTGATTTCAAGTCCCCACCCTCGGGGTCTCTGCTGGATGCTGCCTCCCCCGGGGGGCCACTCGGCTAGCCTGTCCAACTTCGGCCCGTCTTCTCCCACCGGCCCCTTTCTGGTTTGTCTCTCCCCCCACGACACAGCCAGTGCGTGAAAGGACGGACAGTGTGGTCTCACTCTGGCCACGCTCTGGGCGCCCTGCAGATGTCTAAGTGGCTCTCGGCAGGGAAGGCTGCAGGTTAAGGGTCACGCTGTCCTGCCCGAGGCACGAAGGAGCCAGGTTCCTGAGGACCCACCTTGGGCTTGGCCCTAGCAGTGACCTGGCCGGCGTGCACAGGGCACAGCTCCTGGACGCAGGGCCGTCCATCTCAGGCACAAAGCCCTACCCCGTGGAGCAAGCAGTGCTGCTCTGGGACTGCAGCGGGGTGAAGCTGCTGGCTAGCGGCCCCGCCAGCCGCGGGGCGGGGACCAGAGGGCAGGGGCGCGGAGTGGCTGGCGTTGCGTGCCAATCATGCCGGGGTGGGGGTGGGGTTGTGCCGCGCCTGCGTGGTGCGGGGGTCCCGGACACGTTGCACGCGGTGTCTCCTGTGTGGGGCCCCGGGGTGCTGCAACCCTCACTCGCAGTTACCGCCACTGTGTTGTGGCGTCCCCGTCCTATGTGGACCTTGGGTTATACTGCACGGAGGCCCTGTCGTGCGTGTGGCGTCCCCGTCGTGCGGGGGCCGCGAGGGGTACGATGGAGGGTGCGCAGCCCCGTCCCGCCCGCCCCTCAGCTGGTTTGCGGTTGTGGCGGGGGCCGCGTGTGGGTTTCTAGGCCCCGGCGGCGGCGGGACGGGCGCCTTCCCAGCCGCGCAGGAAGCGGCCTCGGCCGGAAAGGGGGCCCCCGGGCGCCGCCGCCGCCCCCGCCCCCGCCGAGCGGCCTTCCGGCGGGCGGGGCCGAGCGGGGCCGAGTCCCGGTGGGTGGAGCCGAGCGGGCCCGAGTCCCAGGTGGGCGGGGGCCGAGTGGGGCCGAGTGGGGCCGAGTTGAATCCGAGCGGAGCCGAGTCCCGGGCGGACGGGCCCGAGCGCAGCCGAGCGGCCCGGGCGCGGGCGGGGGAGTGCGCGTTCTTGGAAGAGCCGCGCCGGGAGGCGGTCGCATTCCTGGCCGGCGCTCGGCTGCGGCGGACGCGCGGCCCCAGACGGTGCGCGGGGCGGGGCGGCGGCGCGGGGCGGGGCGGCGGCGTGAGCTCAGCGCCGGGCGCTCAGTCCGAGCCGGAGCGAGCCGCCGGGAGGATGTGCGCCGAGCCCCGCGCCGCCGCCGCGCTCTGAGGGCCGCCGCCACAGCGCTCCCGCCGCCCCGGAAGCCGCGCGCGCGGGCGGACGGGCGGGAGGGCGCGGGCGGGCCGCGGAGCCGGCGCGGGCGGCGGGGTGGGCGCGGGCCGGGCCGGGGCGGCCGGCGGCGGGCGCGACGCGGCCGGCCAGCGCCGCCGGGACGAGCCGGGCGGGCGCCGCGCGGTGGGAGGAGCGGGGCGGCGGCGGCGCGCCGCGCGAGGACGGCCCGGCGGGCCCGGCGCCCGCGCCCCCGCTCCTCCCGGGCCCCTCGGCCTCGGCCGCCGCGGCGATTCGCGCCTCGCGGCGCCGGCACCTGCCCGCGCGCCCCCCGCGAGCCCCGGGCCCGCGAGCGTTGGCGTTGGCGTTGGCGGCGCGCGCTGGGGCATGCCCCGCGCCTAGGGCCCGGGGGGCGCGCGGGGGGCGCGCGGGGGGCCCGGGCGGCGGCGGGCGCGGCGCGGGGCGCGTGGATGTGGCGCCGGGCCCGGGCACCGGCGGGCTCCAGCGGCGGGACCCCTTTGCCCCGCCCGCCTTCCCCTTCGCGCCCCCGGGCGAGGCCGAGGCCGCGGCCGTGATCGGCCGGGAGCCGGCGGCGGGGGGCGGCCGGGGCCGGGGCCGGGGCCGCCGCCGGGGCGCGCGGGGCGGCGGTGGGGGCCGCGGGGGCCCGGGCGCGCGGGAGCGGGAGCGGCCCGGGGAGCAGGAGCGCACCATGGAGGCGGCGGCGGGCGGCCGCGGCGGCTTCCAGCCGCACCCGGGGCTGCAGAAGACGCTGGAGCAGTTCCACCTGAGCTCCATGAGTTCGTTGGGCGGCCCGGCCGCCTTTTCGGCGCGCTGGGCGCAGGAGGCCTACAAGAAGGAGAGCGCCAAAGAGGCGGGCGCGGCCGCGGTGCCAGCGCCGGTGCCCGCGGCTGCGGAGCCGCCGCCCGTGCTGCACCTGCCCGCCATCCAGCCACCGCCGCCCGTGCTGCCCGGGCCCTTTTTCATGCCGTCCGACCGCTCCACCGAGCGCTGCGAGACCGTGCTGGAGGGGGAGACCATCTCGTGCTTCGTGGTGGGCGGCGAGAAGCGCCTCTGCCTGCCGCAGATCCTCAACTCGGTGCTGCGCGACTTCTCGCTTCAACAGATCAACTCGGTCTGCGACGAGCTGCACATCTACTGCTCGCGCTGCACGGCTGACCAGCTGGAGATCCTCAAAGTCATGGGCATCCTGCCTTTCTCGGCGCCCTCGTGCGGGCTCATCACCAAGACGGACGCCGAGCGCCTGTGCAACGCGCTGCTGTACGGCGGCGCCTATCCGCCGCCCTGCAAGAAGGAGCTGGCCGCCAGCCTGGCGCTGGGCCTGGAGCTCAGCGAGCGCAGCGTGCGCGTGTATCACGAGTGTTTCGGCAAGTGCAAAGGGCTGCTGGTGCCCGAGCTCTACAGCAGCCCGAGCGCCGCCTGCATCCAGTGCCTCGACTGCCGTCTCATGTACCCACCGCACAAGTTCGTGGTGCACTCGCACAAGGCCCTCGAGAACCGGACCTGCCACTGGGGCTTCGACTCGGCCAACTGGCGGGCCTACATCCTTCTGAGCCAGGACTACACGGGCAAGGAGGAGCAGGCGCGCCTCGGCCGCTGCCTGGACGACGTGAAGGAGAAGTTCGACTACGGCAACAAGTACAAGCGGCGGGTGCCCCGGGTGAGTGTCTCTGTCAGCCTTGGCTGCAGGAATGGTGGGATGCTGGGTGAGCTGGGCCCCAGGGTCTGGAAGCTGGGGAGGTGGCACGAGGAGGGGCCAGTCCCTGGGAAAGGGTGGGGGGCCTTCCTGGGCTAGGGGTTGTGTCTCAGCAGGCTAGGACCTGCGCTTCTGCCTCCTCTGATGTTGTAGGGTTTTGTTTTGTTTTGTTTTAAGGAAATCTAGGGTAGTGTTAGTTGCTATCAATGGCCATGTAGCCTGGAAGGAAGGACCTTCTGGTGGACCCCTAGGACAAACTGGCTTGCCCAGTGTGAGGGGCCCTGGGGGTCTGGGGCCAGGCCTGGTGGGTGGAGAAGCCTTCTTGAGGCCCACAGCCATTACCCAGATGAACCAGGAACGGCAGGCCTCGGGTGCTTCTGCCCTGAGTCCTGGGAAGTTAGATTCCGACTGGGCCCAGGCTGGAGCCTCAGGCCTTCCTCAGGGCCCTAAGGAGGTGTCCAGACCGGGTGGGGGTGAAGGGCGCTGTGCTCGTCTCGAAGTTCTTGGGCTTGCAGACAGAGGGGTGCTTGCCCATGGTCTCCAGCAGACAAAACTTGGCGAGGTGGGGCCTGTTTGTGCCTTGAGGTTCTTGGAGACAGACTCAAAAACGAAGCCAGGTGTCCAGGCTGAGGTGGCAGGGGGCCGAGACTCTGCGACTCCAGCTCTGTGCGTCGCTGTGGGCCTGCCAGTAAGTGCATCCCAGAGTCCCTTGTGCGGGGGTGAGGGCCACTTGGCACTGGGCTTGGGGCCTGGTCAAGTGTTGGAGTAGCCGACGGCTTGCGATTTGTTTTGGACGCCGTGTTTCCTTCTGTTCTTCTCTCTGAAACGCTGAAGGGTGCGGCTGGGAGGGCCGTGACCGAGGCTCTGTTGTTTGCCAGACGGAGGATCTGTGATCGGCCGGGCAGCTCCTGGGTCACTAGGTGCCAAAACCATCCACTGGGGTCTTCACCAACTTTTCATAGTATCTTCTCTCTTCCTAGCTATTTGTGATTTTCATTTTAAATATCTAGGCTTATTAAATTGCACACACAGAATGCTGCATTGGTTTAGCTATTCTTGGGAGGCCTAATTAATTCAGCTATTGCATCAAACTTTTTTTTCTAAATCTGTGAATAGATGCTCCCGCCCGGTTTTCTCTGGGCGCCCCTCCAGTGGAGTGTCAGAGTCTCTGGGAGCGGAGGAGGGGCTGGAGAACAAGGGGCCTGTCGCCTGTGCTTGGAGGGGGTGCCACACATGTGAGCGTGTGCGTGTGCTCGTGGTGTTTCTGCCCTTGGCTAGGCCAGCGCCCAGGTGGCAGCTGTCTGCAGACTGTGTGGTTGGGGTTGGGCAGGAGGGATGGTCTGAGTGGGCAGCATGCGGTGGGGGAGGATGCAGGTGGCAAAGGCCAAAGGCAGATTCCCAGCAGGCTGGCTGGGCTCTTTATTTCAGATAGGGAGTTGGCTGTGGGTGGCCTGATGGGCGCTCCCTGTGAACTGGGGCCTTTCTGTTTGGGGTGCCTGTATGTGGCCCGAGGGAGCCCCGTGTGCAGGATTGTGGTGGGTCCCGGCGGATGAGCTGGGAGGTGAGGCTGTGGCAGGTCATTTGCCTGCAGAGCGGACAGCAGAGGGTCTTGTCTATGAGGGTGTGTCTGTCTGTGTTTGTGTCCGAGTCTGGGTCACGTGTGTATTTGTGGTCTTCCTGGGGTTGGCTGTTTGTCACAGCTGCAGACCCGGGCCCAGGCTCCCTTGCAGCAGGCCCTGCGGTTCTGGGTGAGCGTGTCTTTAGGCTCAGGGAAGGCCTGGCCTGAGCTCGAGGGCTCAGGCACTGCCTGGGGAGAAGCCAGGACAGTTCCCTGAGCCACAGTCACAGAGAAGAGGATAGAGTACGCTTTTGCTCTGGTCATTGCAACAGATGGTCAGTGCTGCCCTTCCTCCTTCAACACTCTCCCCAGTGGTGCTCAGAAATCTCATTTACTGATAGAAAGCAAATTTCCCAAGTAATGTGCAAGACATGCTGCTTGTAACTGGTTAGGGTCTTCAGGCCCAAGTGCCAGTCCAGCCTTGTCCTCACTGTGGTGGGCTGGGCGCAAGGTCCGGCGTGTCTCCTTCCAGGCCTTGGCACCGTCCGGCGTCTGCTCCTGTGCTCCCCGGACCTCGCCAGGCCCCCGCCTCCGTGAGCTCCTACCTGCTCTCTTCCCGGCTCCTTCACCTCCGGGGCACCCTTCCTGTTGGCCTCGTTCCCTCGTCCTGTTCTCGGGGCTCTGCCTGCTGCCTGGCTCTGAGACTGTGCAGTTGGGCGTTCTGGGGGGCATGGTCCCGGTAAATCCGCCCAGCGCAGCGCGTGCGTGCCTGTCTGCGTGCCAGTGGCACCACGTGAGAAGCAGGGTCTCAGCCTCAGAGTTGGCGGGACCAGTTCTGGAAGGAGCTGCCCCAGCACCCAGCCTGTCTCCGCCTGCTCCTCCCACCTGCTTCTTGACAGCTTATTCGTGGGATATGTTTTGATTTCTTCACTTCCTTTGTAGCTTATTTTAATATTCTTGATCTACCGAGGATGAGGACAGGAAAGAACAAAGAACGTGCTAGAACTGTTCTTTGGAGGGGACACGGCTGCCCTGGGGCCTTGGGTTCTGGTGAGGTGAAGTGAGCTGAAGTGCGTTTGGGTGTTGGGGGGCTGAGGTGTCCGGCAGGTCTTCTGCCAGGCAGACTCAGTCAGCGCTTCTCTGACCTCAGTGGTGGGGAGGGGTCGGTGATTTTCGTGCTGGCCCTGATGTCCGACTGTCTTTGTTCTCCTTGCTTTGCTTGTGGCCAGGACACGGTGGTCATGGTTCCCGTGGTTGTCCCAGTGTGGAATTGAGTGCAGGCCGAGGCTCCAGCTTCGAGCCTGGAAACCGTGTGAAGGTGGCGTGTCCTTGTGTGCAGGCTGGCGGCCTTCCTCGGTGCTGTCCTCTAATGTTATGAGGATCCAAAGAAAGTGCAGGGATGCTGGGGAGCCACTTCTTAGGTCCCTCTGGCTGCTGTCCTTGGGTGTCTTGCACTGGGCCAGCCCGGTTGTGGAACCCCACGAGGCTGCTCCCACATCCCCACTCGGTCCCTCACTGGCTGTGTGACCTTGAGCAAGTCGGTTAATCTCGCTGTGCCTCGGTTTTCGCATGTATGAGATGGGAACTGTAGGAATTGATAATGTTTTATTTCGCTAGCGTGTTTAGGTGTCGAGTGTCACAGGTGGGGTGGGGACATGTCATCTTGCTGCTGGGAACGTGTGGCGAGGAGATGGAACCTCAGAGCCTCCCGCACTGTCGTCCTCCTCTTTTCTTTTGCCCTGTTGGCTATGTCTCTCTCGCATGCTTGTCTAATGACATTGGGGCTAAATTGGACTAATTTTTTAGTAGCATAGATTGCCATCAGTCATAGAGGGGGACGTTGGTGCCACAGGCTTGGCAGCTGCCTGGGGCACCCCTCCTTGCCCCGCAGGACGCCTCCTCTCTGGGTGACCAGGTTCTTCCCTTGCAGGCCAGGAAAGGACGGGGCGGTGCTCTCCCTCCCTGGGGCCCGAGCAGGGTTGACACTCGTGTACGTTCATGTGCTCAAGAAACAGGCTTCCGGGGGCTGCTGCTTGTTCTGCGTCTTCTGACTCCAGCCTGAAGAGCCTGGCTTGTGTGAGTTTATTGTGTCTTTGTCCTTCAGACACCCCAGTTCTTGGAGGCGTCTTTTCCATAGGATTGCCCTTGTCGTGTGGGTTGATGTGTGTTAGGGCCCTGTGGGCTGATGGCCTCTCTGTGTGCTGCGTGAGCGTTCACTACTGATTTCTCAGAGTTCCTAACGTTGACACGGTTTTCCTTGTGTTATCTGATGACTTCCTTGGTCAGAGGGCAGTGCTTTCTTAAAGCAGAAACCCAGCCAGGCCCTCAGCGTTGAGAAGCATTGAGTCTTGAGGTCTCTTTTGGGGAATGACTTCGGCTTTTAGCTGCAGAGGCCAGGAGGATTCTCCTGGCCTAGGAACTCTCTCTGAGTGGGATGCATTTTGCTCTTTTGAGCTGAAATTACCACAAGAAGGAATGGCATCAGGAATGTTCCATCAGGCTGGAATGGACTGTGACCGCACTTCTTCCAAGACCTTGTCTTTAATGGAGCAGCTGTGCTCACCCCAGTGCTGTCAGGTCTGAGCAGAGATCTAGAGGGTCAGCTGTCCCTTTGCTGCTTGTTTTGCTCTGGGTTTTCGGGGGACTCCGTGGTGATCTTCTGGCTCCAGATGCTTGGCTGAGAAGGGCGGGGTGCCATCTCTAGTGATGCTCCGAGGCAAGGGTCCTACACAGGCCCCAGCCCCCCATGCAGGAGGATAGGGTGTGTGAGTCGGTCTGGGCTCCAGTCAGTCTGGCCCCAGAGCGAAGGTCGGGGGTTGGGGAGCTCTTCTCAAATGGGGGAAACAGCAGCTCAAGCAAGGCCTTGGTTTCTGCCCTGCGCCCGTTGTTGGCTATGCGAGAGCGGGGAGGGTGCGGGAGGCCGCCTAGCTGCCTTCCGTCTGTCTGGAGTGAGCACAGCCATGTTTAGGTGTTTTCCAAGTGTGGTCCATCTGTTCGTCTATCCATCTGTCCGCCATCTTGCTAGTTTCCAGGACCTTCCTTTGGAGCTGGGATGGGCCCCTCACCTCTGGGGTTTCCCTAGTGCCAGCCTCTCACTTGAGGGCAGCAGGGTCATTGAGTGGTCCTCATTTCTGTCCCTGCTGCCCTTGCAGGGT
This sequence comes from Diceros bicornis minor, assembly GCF_020826845.1. NCBI lineage: Eukaryota > Metazoa > Chordata > Mammalia > Perissodactyla > Rhinocerotidae > Diceros > Diceros bicornis. Next base: position 22,975,687 of record NC_080752.1, read on the forward strand.
CCCTCAGTCAGCATGGGGCTTTGAGGGTAGGGTCATGGACTCGAGGCGTCTCGGTTTCTCAACCTTCCCTGCAGCCGGTTTGTGTAATGTGTGTCTGAGATGTCGGGTGAGGGCAGACGGGACAGGGGCAGGAGGAAGTCTGGGGGAGGGTGCCCGAGTCCCGCCCTGGCTGAGCTGAGCGCTGCCCCGCACCCCTGGCCTGCCCGCTGGGCGCAGGGAGGGCCTGGGGAGGCAGTGCTTCCGGGGCCCTGTGCCCTGGCTGTCTGGCGGGAGGTGTCCATGGCCGGTGGCCGGACTCTCCGTGGCCTGGAGACTGTTACACAAGCAGCAGTAGTGTGTCTCTTTCTAAGGATTGCGAAAGTCAGGGAGGATTTCTCCACTGGAAGCATTAGGCAAGTTTCAACTGAAATGTTTTTAAAAAGTTTCTTTGTTTTGAGTCAAAATACAGAGGCTGAATTATTTCCCTTAATATCTGTGAGAGCGGAAGGAGGAGGAGGGCGCTTTCCTTCTTCCTAAGGGCCCATCCCTCCTGCTGGGCGGCCACTGGCAGCCGGCTGGGGTGGGTGAGGATGGAGCACAGTGCAGCCTGGAGACCGTGCCCAGCGTTCTCTGCCTGCCTCCTGCCCGTGGGTGTTTGGTTTATTAATCGGCTCAGGTGTGGGGGGCTGATCAGAGTTGCAGAGAAGGGACAGGAGGTCATTTCCTGGGAATGTGGGGCCACGTGCGGCTCTTCCCTGCTGTGGCCACCCGTGGTCTGAAGCAGGTTTTGGTTGGTGTTGGGTTAGAGCCACAAACGATGTCTGTGGGAGTGGAGTGGGCTGTGGGGGCCGTGTGGCCACTGTGCTGCCTGCAGGTGCACTGCTCAGGTCCCCCAGCCTTCTGCCTGATCTCTCGCTCTTGGAGCTGGGGCCCCCCAGGTAGACTAGGTGTGGCTTGTGCTCTGGAAGCACCTAGCGCATTCCCAGGGCGGGCAGGAGAGTGAACAACAGCTCTTAGGCAGCTTTTCTGTGAATAGAGGACGGTTCTAGAAGAGACCTGTTCTCAGAGCGCTGAGGACAGCCGGTGAGCCCGTTTTGTCGCACTAGACTTACTGTTTCTCCAGGCAGCATTGCTGGAGTGGCCAGGCGAGGTGGGGTGGCTTTGCTGGTCACAAAGCCTGGGAGATGAGGGCTCCTGGGAGTCCTCCAGCTCTGGGGCTCGCAATTGTTTGCGTCTACTTATTTACTAACACGAAGGACTTGGGTTCGGGTGTGAATTTTAAATAAGATGGTGGGGGATGAGAACAACATCTAGAGGAAGGACCAGAGTGGCCAGGACACCTGCTGGGGGGAGGCAGCCCGCTGGCAGTCCACGGGCTCGCCAGTGACGTGGCGCCTTTCACCTGTGGTGTGTGTCCTGTGCGCTGCTCTGGCCTTTGCTTGAAATTCCTGTCGGTTTGGATAATCCTCGTGGCTTTTGTGTGGGTGGTAACAGATGGGGGGTTTCAAGAGGGGTCTTGGCATGAGCCTAGGAGACAACTGCAGTTCTGTCTTGGTATTTGGCATTGTGTCTTCTCTGATTTTACTGTTTTGACTTACAAAGATTCAAAGAATGCTGTGACTTCTTGATTTTGCAGCTACAGATAGTAATTTAGGAAGTCTCGGCATGATTCTCTCTGGGCCACATGGCCTGCAGCCATCGAGCCTGCCCTTCGGTCTTGGTTCTCCGGGGAGCCCTTGTTGCGGCCAGCCCTGGGGGTTGTGTGATTGTGGTTGTGTTGTCAGCCTTGTGGGGGCGGGGGGCTTGGTCATGGCTGGGTCTGCAGTTCCGGGCCCGGAATAAATACTCATTGAATGACTCATTGGAGGCATGAAATCACTAATTGTCAAGGTTTATTGGCAGCTCTGCTCTTGTTGGCTAGAAAAGGAAAGATTGAGAAACTTTCTTGGGAGTGAAGTTGAGACGTCCTTGGGGTGTCACTCGTCCTCCTCTGTGCTACATTGGAAGAAGGTGGCTTGCTCAGATCTGTGTGGGGGTGCTTCAAGCCTGGTTCCTTGCTGGACACTTTGCTGCTGCTTGTTGAGCAATGGCACCCCCCACCTCTGGCCCAACGAAAGAAGCCTCGCCACGCCCTGACTTGGCTTCCACTGGGACATTGGCTGGGTACTTTGAAAGACATACCTCTTGTTGAAGATAGCTTCCTGCAGGGCCCACTGTGCTGCTTGCTGCAGAGAAACGTGGCGGCGGGCCACTCCCGGGGCTGCTGCGGGGAGGGAAGCTGGCGCTGATCGGCACCCTAATCGGGTTCCTTCTGCCCTGAGGGTTATTAGCAAAGGTGTGGATGCTTTGGAGCACAGGTGATCTGAGGGCCCAGGGCACCAGTGGGGCTCTGGCGTGGCCCTTCTCCTCCTAACTCAACCCCTGAGCCATGTGTGCGGTGGCGATCACACGATGGCAGCTCAGCCGTGCCCCCCTAGCCCCTAGGTCCAAACCCCTGTGGTGTGGTGGTACAAAGGAGCTGGGCTGAGCATGCCAGAAGCACATTAAGAATATGGGTGGGGGTGGTGGACGTGTCCTGGGGGCACCCACCAGGTGTCAGGTTGTCCTGTGTGCCCGTCCAGGCCTCCCTCTGCTCCGGAGGAGCTGTTGGCCGCATCATCACAGGAGCCGTCTGGTTGTGTCTTGGTGTCTGGGGCCCTGCCTGGAGCCTGGGCCTGGCAGCATGTTCTCCTCTGTACTGCACTCTTCTCAGCCTGGTGGGGGTCTCTCCTGGGCCACACAGCTTGTTGGAAGAGGGAGTGCATTCCCGGGAGGGCTGAGGGTCTGTCCTGCCTCATGTGCAGGACACAACCCCCAATACTGGAGCACATCCTGTAGGCGAGCACAGCCACGCCCAGCACCAGCAGCCAGCAGGGAACCGGGCCCAGTGAGGCCGGAGGTGAGTCCTGTCTGGGTGACCTGTGAGAACCTGTTATGGGGCCTGTGAGTGGCTGCGCTTTCCTGGGGCCAACATCTCCGTTTCCCTAGGGAGCATCGCCAGTTTCTCATGCACGTTCCATGCCTGTGCGCTGGCACCTCAGCTTTCCTCTCATGATTCCAGCCTTGTGGCGCTGGTTTGCGGCTCAGACCTGGCTGGCGGGTGAGGCGTCCACATCAAAAGTGGCAGTGACTGGGAGAGCTGGTGCCAGGCCGTGGTCTCCTCCCCACGTCGTGTGTGCTTGTTTCTCAGACCTGACCTTCTCACCATCTCACTGTCTGCAGAGGTGGAGTTTGCTGTGGAGCCACTTTTGCGAATGGTGCTTGTGGTTTTTGTGGCACTTGTGGCCCTCCTGCTTGTGATGGAGCCTGTGGTTCTTGTGGCCCTCCTGCTTGTGGTAGGGCTTGTGGTCCTCCTGTTCGTGGTGGCGCTTGTGGTTCTCGTGGTGCTTGTGGTTCTCGTGGCCCTCTTGCTTATGGTGCTTGTGGTTCTCCCCTTGGCCCTCGTGGTTCCACAGAGCTGCAGCTGTTGGGGCACCACTTCGCGCCGTCTGCCCATCCCTGTGGACGTGGGCTTCTGTTTGCCCACCGTTCTCCTTTCATGTCAGTGCACTGCTACACTTAAACCATTAGAGCAAGAAGTGGCTGTTGCCCCTGTAGACCCTTCTTGCTTTGTGTGGGGCTGGGGTGCCTCATGCGGGTCCAACTGTGGGGAAAGTGCCAATTCAGTGGACAAGGGTTGCAGAGTCTTTATGTAGACTCTGCGCTGAAAGTAACATGTCCTGAAACGTTGTGGCCTGCTCACCTGCCTGGGCCTCACGGTGCACAGCCTGGCCCCGAGCAGCCCTGGTCGACCGTGGCCTGCCTACCTTGGTGAGGTTGGTGCCTGCCCTCTCCTGTGTCTGGGCACTGGTTGGGCCCCTGAGCACAGGGAGCTCCCCTCCCCAAGGGTGGTGCTCCCAGCCTCATAGTTCCCACCTTGTGGCCCCCTGTCCCCAGCCACAGAGCAAGGCCCTTTGTGCTGGCTGGTCTCGTGCTTGTTTGTGGAGGGTGAGCATGGTTGTCAGGATTTTGACCCATCGCTACCAGTAGGGTGAGTGCATCTCGAACAGCAGGGCCGGCGCTTGACGAGCGCGTGGAGGAGCCAGGACAGACGGGGGGCAGTTGGGCGGCACTTCTCGGGAAGCTGGGGGCCCTCTCCCTGGAGAAACGATGAGTGCACACGTCCCATGAGTGCATGTCCCATGTGCACTCATTGCTGGGGAGGTCGAGGCAGAGGTGCTGAGCAGCAGGGAGGTGCCATCACCAGCCCGGGCCATGGTGGGGTCTCCGTGCTGGCGTCTCCCCTCCTCTCCACTGTGGCTGGGGGCCTGGGCTAGTGCGTGGTGCTGCTGGCTCCACCTCACCTGCTGCCTCCCCACTTCTTGGTGTTACAAGCGTGTTGCCCAAACCATTAAAAAAATTATGCTCCCAAGTTGAATGATATGCAAATGTAGTCAATTAAGCGAGGGGATTTTAATTAGCAGTTTAAGTTCATGTGTGAAGTGCCTTGCCTTAATTACTTGACAGTTTTGTTGTAAATTTGCTAAGTTTTTTTTGCAGAACTATCAAAACTGTGATTTTTTTTTAACATCTTTGTATGCAATAAGTGTCGCCCAGCTTGCCTGACCCTAGTCGATTTTGTCTCAATTTATAAAACTCTTTAAACTGTGAAAACACGGTAAGCCTGTGTGTCGCCTCAGTGTGGCCCCGTGAGTTAAGCTGTTCTCTGTGACCCGGCGCTGGGGCTGGCGCTGCTCTTGGGCTCTGGATGGGAACACGGTCAACCAGCCTCTGGCAGTGCCAGGGAAACGTGCTGAGACCAGAATGGAGGTGGGGAAGGGTCTTGACTGGTGGGACCTCAGAGGACTGGCGGCCACAGAGCCCAGCCCTGGGGAGCCACGTGGTGAGGGACCTCTCATCCTGTCCTCCAGGGTTCCTGCGGGGCACACCGTGGTCCCCGATGCCTGCTGAAGGCCCGGAGGAATTGTGAATGTCGGAGCTCCTTCCTGACCACGCAGAAGGAAGTCTTCCCTCCTCCCTCCCCCGACCCAGAGTGCCGTCACCCCTGCGTGGCGTGGCCTGGGCCGCCCTGGTGTCCAGTCTTTGCTGTCGGGCGCGTTCTGTCTGCGTGGTTGGCACAAACTGTTCTTTCTGTTGGAATCTCCTGCTGTTTAGGGGAGAATTTCCTCTGATTTTCCTGTTGCTGCTGTAGAGGTGGTCTCGTGTTATTGGGGAGTCCTCTGTAGTTTGTAGTGCCCTCCCCAGATTCAATTACCTGATGGAGCTTGACGCCGCTCGTGTAGTTAGGTTATTTTCTCACTTAAACGTTTATCTCTGGGTTGTGATTTCTTTGGTGGATTGGTTTCTTCTCAGGAGTCTCTGTGGCAGGGGCTCATGTCTTGGTTCCTTCTGTGATCCCTGGGGGCTGAGGATGACGGCCCAGACCCAGCAGCGTGCCCTCACAGTGGCCTGTTGTCCCCATGGCCTCAGACCTCTGGGACCTTGGCGGGCGTGGCTCTGTGGTCCGGTGTCAGCGGGCTGGAAGGATGGGGAGGGGTGTGGGCAGCGCTGGGGGCTCTGTGAGGGGTTGCAGCAGCTTGGTGCTCGCCCTGCTGTTGCCGCTTAAACCTTGACAGAAGTGTGGAGCAGAGAGCCAGGAAGCTGTCCATGAAAGGTGGGGCCACGCTGAGTTCTTGCCTGTCACTCCCCAGTGGCATGCATGGCGTACGTTCCCCCGCACCCATCCTCTGACAGGACAAGCAAGGAGCGCTCTTCTTTTAGTGTCATCCTGACATGTCTGTGGACTTATAAAAATGTAGCGTTAGGGGAAATTTCAAGCTTACGCCGAAATAGAGAGACTAGTTAATGCAGCTCATGTACCCAGTTCAGCAGTTACCAACATCTTACTTTATTTCATCTAACTCTTCCCTCCTTTTTTTTGTAAGGGGCTGTAATTTTTTTTTTAAAGCAAATCCCAGGCATCATTTTATTTCATATTTAAGTATTTCAATATCTAGCAGATACAGGATTGTGAGAAGTCATAACCACAGTGCCGTTAATGTACCTAACAAAATTAACAAAAATTTTTTCATGCCAGCCTGTATCCAGCCCGTGTTCAGATCCCTGCTGTCTCAGAAACAGCTCTTCTACGGTTGCTTTGCAGGATCCGGGGCCACCATTGCCTGTGGTTGATGGGCTTTCTGTGCATGCATGCCTCTGCGTCTGCACGTGCATGTGTGCACGTGTACAGCCACATAGCATTTTCGAGTGTTCTGTGACACCGAGGGTTCTGGAGTTTATTTAACATCTAGGGCATGTGCTGTAGTTTCGTTATTACAAGTGACGCTTCAGGGAGCATCTTACCTACAGGTGCTTCACGGAAGCCTCAACACGGCAGCGTGTAACAGTTCGGAAAGCCAGTGTACAGCGGCTGCCACTTGCTCCATTCCCACGCAAGCTAAGAAATGCACTCTGCCCATTCCTCTCTCGCTGTGCCCTTCCGGGGACGCCGTCCAGCACGTCTCCCTCGTGTCTGGACCTGTGTCCCAGAGCAGCTGTCAGGGCCCCGGGCAGTGACGCCCGTCTGCTGTCGCTCTAGTTTGCTAGCCTCCTTGCCGTGTGAGCACACCAGCCTGTCCCCTGCTCGTGTTGGTGACATTCGGGCTTCCCGTGTGGGCACCTTTGAGCAAGAGTGCAGAGTGTTCCTGGCACACACCTGTGCACGTGTGTCTGGAGCACGAGCCGGGAGTGAAATGGCGGGCCAGAGGGCACACAGATCACACTCAGCTGTTTCCGAAGTGGTTACACTGGCTGACACTTCTGCCTGCAGGGAGGGCAGAGCGTGTCACGTGGTGGCTCAGACCCGTTGTCCTGTAAGTTCATCTCCTCAGATTCGGAATGCTGGGTGTGGAGTCAGTTTCTCAGAGATTTGGCAGGTCAAAGGGGATGCTCACTGGCCTGCGTGTAATCCTTTTGTTTGTTTTACTTATTTATTCACACATAACATACATATATATAAATATGTATTTTTCTTTTGCATCTTAAATCACATGGGGTGACTATGTTTGTGCTTAAATCTTCGTGCACGTTTCTGATCATTTCCTCAGTCGACTCTGGTCCCTAAAATGCATAGGGCCTTTGTTAGTGCTCTTGATTTCACATGTCACCACATGCTGTTTCTGAGTGGCGTGCCGATTTGCACACCCGCGGAACTAAGGCGCTGCTTGCTTTCCTACCTCCTCACGACCTGAGGTGACTTGTCATTTACAACATCTTTGTTAATTTGAAAGGTGCATTCTCACTGTTTAATTTTTTCTAGTTGGATTGGCCATTTTGTAATTTTTAGTATTTTTTTCTGTAATTTGCCTTGTGCATTTTTTAATTGTGGTAAATATACATAACGTAAAATTTACAGTCTTGACCATTTTTAAGTGTACAGCTCAGTGGCATTAGGCATATTTACCTTGTGCGATCATCAACACCATTCATCTCCAGAGCTCTTTTATCTTCCAGAACTGAAAGTCTGTACCCATTAAACAACAGCTTCTTGTCCCCCTCCCCCAGTCTCTGGTACCCACCATTCTACTTTCTCTTTCTATGAATTTGATTACACTAGGAACCTCAGAGAAGTGGAATCATACAATATTTGTTCTTTTGTGACTGGCTTATTTCACTGAGTATAGTGTCCTTAGGGTGCATCCATGTTGTAGTGTGTGTCAGAATTTCCTTCCTTTTTAAGGCTGGATAGTATTCCATTATGTGTATATACTGCACTTTCGACACTTGGGTTGCTTCCATGTTTTAGCTATTGTGAACAATGCTGCTGTGAACATGGGTATACAAATATCTCTTTGATTTCAATTCTTTTCTGAATTCAATTCAGTTTCTCCTTTCAGTTCTTTTGGGCATATACCCAGAAGTGGAATTGCTGGACCACATGGTAATTGTTTTTAATTTTGGGGGAACCTCCATACCATTTTCGCCAGAGGTTGCACCATTCTGCATTGCCACCAACAGTGCACCAGGGTTCTGATTTCTTCACCTCCTCACCAAGACCTGTTGTTTTTGACAATAGCCATCCTAATGGGTGTGAGGTGGTATCTCCTTGTAGTGTTGATGTGCATTTCCCTGATGATTAGTGATGTTAATCATCATCTCTTCATGTGCTTATTGGCCATGGTATGTCTTTGGAGTAATGTATATTCAGGTTCTTTGCCCTTTTTTGAATTGGGCTGTTGTTTTGTTCAGTTGTAGGCCTTCTTTTTGTATTCTGAATATTATTCCCATCACATTGTAGTAAGTGACTGATGTTTTGTCTACTGCATACATTGTGGTTTATTCATCTCTCTGTTGCTAGAAATCAGGCTGCTTTCGGTTTCTAGCTGTGGTATGTTGGAGGCAGGAGTATCTCTGTGCTGGAGAGGAGACCTCTCGTGTGCCTTGGAGACTCTGGTGCCCCCGGGCAGAGGCTCCCCACTGGCAGTGTTCCTGCCCGATGAAGAGGTGGTAGTCATGTGCTGGGGTGAGGGGCTGTGAGAGCCATCGGGGGAGTGAGTCTCACGGTGGGAGTGCAGCAGCAGGTGGACCTGAATGTGGATGTCCTTCCGTTATGGAGCACCTAAACTGTGTGCCTGGCCTATGGCGGCCAGGAGGGAGAACCTGCAGAGGGCCACGGGGTTGGTCTGACGGGCTGGCGGCCCCACCTTGCCTGCTGCACTGAGGGCTATCTTTGCTTGCTGGGGAGGCCTGTGTGAGAGCTGTGGCGTGTGTGCATGTGTGTACATGTGTGTGTATGTTTCCTGGAGAGGGCCAGGCTCTGGACAGATGGCCGGGCCTCAGCCTGGGGTGGGGAGAAGGGCAGCAGGAGGGCTTCAGGCTCTGAAGGTGGTCCGGTGAGCCCAGCATGCACTTCTCTCTCTCAATTCTATGTCCTAACAGTTTCGGGAGAAAATTCTTTAAAAAAAGAGGTGCTGGACTCACTGAAAGTGATGCTTCTCACCACACAAAGACCTGCCTTTTTGATCTCATTGGACTCACAGCAAGGGGACACCCACTCCCGCCCCAGAGGGCTTGGCCCTGACTGTCCTGGGAGAGTTGGGGAGAGAAGCCCAGGAGGGCCCGTACTGGCAGGACGAAAAGAGTCAGGTACCTGGGCTCTGAGGCGGGCTGGGTAGCATGTGCGGTGGGCCTGGGGCCAGGTCCAGCTCGGCTCTAGGGAAGCTGGGAGCTCGTGGGGCCGCTTTGCTTCCTCCCTCCGCCCTGGATGCTGATTCCCGTGCAGCCGGCCGTCGTCTGCGTGGTTCCTGTCCCTCTCACTCAGACTTTCAGGTCTGGGCCCATTCTTGGCCCCATGTGCACTGGCTTGGCTCTGCTGGTTCGAGGAGGCCGTTGGTGACAGGCGGCCCCGCCAGATGCTGCTCCTCCAGACGGGCCGCGTGCTGTTGAGCTCCGGCACCTCATGGGGAGGCGAGTGTGTGAAGTGGCTGTGGCCGTGAGGCTTGAGGGGGTGGCTGAGTCTACCCCAGAGCCCCAAAAGGCCTGGCCCACTGCCTCTCCAGCCATCAGGGCCTTGAAGTCATGGGGTGGCCCTTGGGGCCTGGATGGTCGCCTTGGCCAGAACAGGCGGTACCGTGCTGCCCGCATCCCTGTCCCCGGGGCTGCACTGACCAAGCTGATGACTCAGCCGCCAGCAGCCGTTTCCGCTGTTTGGTTTCCGAATGCCCCGTCTTGGCCTCCTGCGTCAGGAGCAGGCTGATGGGCCTGGGGGCGGGTTCCTGGCTGAAGTGACACTCTGCTCTTTTGCCTGGCTTTGTGTTAGCTGTTGAATATTAATGAGGGGCTGGGGTGTGAGGGAGGCACCACCGGGTGGCTCTGGAAAGGAGGGTCCTTGCTTTCTGTTTCGCAAATGGTGCTGGGGTCCCGCCCTCCACCTTCTGGGTTGGGTGACGCCGCTGGTTGGATTCAAAAGGAAGGCCTGGTGGTGAGATCCTGGGTAAGGCGCCTTGTGACCGGCCAGCCACAGTGAGGGTGGCTCTTTCTGTTTGGGTTAAAGAAAGAGTTAGAAATCTCTGAGGCCACTTACTTGCTTCACCTGCTGCCCACAAGTGAAGCAGAAATCACTGTTGTGGGATCTGGTTTTGAACTACTCTTTCTCCTTCCCTCATCTTCTCTGTGCAAAGAGAAGCCAGTATAATTTTTTGGTATTTCTGATCAAGTAGAAGTTTCTAGAACTTTAGAGAAAGGCAGCACAGCTTAGTAGTTAGGAGCATGGACTCTTAGAACCTGATCCGTGGGCCCAGATCCTGGCTCTGCTACTTCCTTGCTCTCGGATCTTGGGTCACGTCACTTCCCCAGGCCTTGGTTTCCCCATCTGTACAAGGGGGTGATGAGTGTCCCCGCCCCTGCGTCAGTAATCCTGGAGGCCTAGCACAGTGCGTGTGCTGTGCAGCAGCGTTTCAGCTTCCATCTGTTCCCGTCCTCTCTCTTTCCAAAGCTGGGATGTCCGACAGGCTGTCCCAGGAGCCCAGCCAGGGCCGCGTGCGGGCCTCCCCACAGCCAGCCAGGCCAGTCGGATGGACGCCAGCAGGTGCTGTGAGTGGAACCGGCTTAGAGAGGCTCGATTCCCTCTCCTGCTGTTGTTGGGTGCTGACTGGAAGGTCGGGAGAGAGAAGAGCCAGTGAAATGGGTTCACGAAACTGACTTCTCCAATCGTCACCAGCCTTGGCCAGGAGCTGGGGTCTCGGGGTGGGGCCTCTCTGCCCTCCTGCCACCTGTTGGTCCAGGTCCACAAGCGTGTTGGATTCCTGGATCGTTGTACCAGAGAGTTGAACTGGAATTTGAGCTCTCTTTTTATAGCCAGGGTTTGTTACAGTTCAGGAAATTTGGAATTAGAGTTAGGTGTCGTGCTGCTGTTTCATTTCGGATGCTTTTGGTTGCCTGGTGTAGAAAAACCGCTAAACGTGGCTTCAATATTGAGAGAGTTTGTTGTCCCACGCAACCCAAGGCTCAAACGTGGCACTTGCTGGGCCATCCCCGGAGCACCTGACATCCGTTCTCGGCATGTGTTGTCACGTGTTCCCGTGTATGCTCCTGTTGTGGGGTGGCTGCTGCCGCGCCTAGCCAACAGAGGAGCAGAAATCAGCCTATGTGTAAACCTGCCTCCTCTCCTCGGCTTAGGACTTGTTATTTTGAGAAATCGTCAAAACCTACCGTGGAGTCGTGAAAGTGGTGTTCATCAAGGTTCGCTCTTGCTGATCCCTTGCCATGTTGGCGCGCTGTCATTTGAGAGTCTGTATCTGTCAATGTGGTCCTCAGTGTGAATTTCCTAAAAACAAGGGCGTCCTGGTGTCTGGCCACAGCATGGTGACTGCCTGGGGCCCAGCCCGCAGCGCGGTCTTGCTTGCCCATTGTCCGATAGGATCCTTTCACTGCGGTTTGTTTCTGCCCAGGACTTACCAGGACATGCCTCGAGGTCGAGTTGTCTTCCTTCCTGAGCCCCTTTTCTTTTGGGGGCCTCACTGCTTTTGGTCCTTCATGACGCTGGCGCATTTGGAGGATGGGGGCTGTCCTGTAGATTGTGCCTCCAGTTGGGGTGCCTGGCGCGTCCCCTGGTTGGACGCAGGGGCAGCATTTTGGGTGGGAGCCGCCATGTTCTCCCCAGTGTGCTGTGGCAGGAGGCTGGGAAGTGGTCCGCCTCCCCTTGGGGACAGTATCTTTGATGGCGCTCGTGGGTGGGGTCTGCCTTTTTCCCTCTGTGGTTAATAAGTAATCCATGGGGAGACTTTAGACCCTGTCAGCATCCTGTCCCCATGGACTTTATCCCGGTGGGATCAGTGTCCCTGCATGGTCCTGCCTGACCCGTTTCTGACGGTCCTTGTGTCCGCTTCTCCTAGAGCGCCTGCTTCTCTCTCTCCTTCCTGCTGTTTACCATCACTGTGGACCATGTTTTTAATTCAGTCCATTACCATGCTGCGATCCATTCTTGTCATTATTTTGATGCCTAAATTGTCCCTCTTTTGGCCATGTACTGGGACTTGCTCCCTCCCGGTGTCTTTTCCCTCAGACCCCCATGAATCCCTCACACCCTATGGCAGGTGTGTGGCCCGTCCATTCCTGAACTGGTCACTGTAACCAGGTCAGCAGAGTGGTTTAGACTAATCAAGACGCACCCCCTAGATGTGGACACGTGCTTCTCTCCAGCCAGAGCCCCTGGTGAGTAGACCCCAGTCACGGTGTGGAGTTGGGTTTGGGTTGCCCCCCGACGGGATAGCCGTGGATGGTGGCTGAAGGCAAAGTATTTTTCTGCACAGGCAGGTTGCCTGTTTTTCCACATCTCATCATCGTAGCTCATTTATAGAAACTGAGCCGCTTCCTCCCGTTCCGTGGTTTGCTCTGGCTCCCGTCTCTGGAGGCCTCCCACAAGGTTCTGTCTGTGGACAGTTCACTGTCTCTGACAGTGGTGGGACTTTAACCTCTGGGCCCAGAGCCCGTGTCTGTGCCCTTTGCCTCTGTCTTCGTTGTGCACAGACACACCGTGACACGTGAACACTCAGGCTCTTCCTTGCCAGAATGTTCTCCTCTGCTTGCACGCAGTGCTCTGAGGCTTCCTGGCTGTCCTGCCACCAGGTCTGTGCCGTCCTGTGTGGCGAGTGGGGTCGGGGGAGAGCTGGAGCTGAGGTTAGGCAGGGCATCCTTCAGACGCTTGTCACTTCAGTTTGGGTTGCAATGGGGAGGATTGGAAACTGTCATTTTTTCCTCCAGTTTTAAAACAAACCTTATCCTACCTCAAACTTTTGAAAGCCTTGTAAGGTATAAAAGGGTCGGTTCATTTCAGCTGCCTCAAGAAAGATGAGAGTGTTCCTTGTGCCAGGCACACTCAGCCTCCTCAGGAGCAGCCTGGGCCCTGGGCCACCTGGCACTATATTGGGTACAGGTCACGATGCTTTTGTACCTGCCGAGGGCTTCCGTCCACTTCAGCTGCTGACCACAGAGTAAAGCCAGAGCACTGAGCAAAGAACAGGCACCTCAGTGAGTTCTGCCTGAAGAGAAGATGAGGCTTGAAGAAATGGGCAGCCGTGACATGGCCACCTTGCTCTCCGGCTTTTCTGGCACAGAGGACCAGGCCGGTGCTCAGCTCTTTCAGAAGAGCCTTCCAGTGGTTCCGACTCATCAATAGAACGTAGATAGTGAACCTCACCAGAAGCAAACTAGGATTGCCCAATTGGGATGAGTATTTCATGGTATGATTTGATTAAGGTTGCTTTGGCTGCTCTGTTGGGTACCATTCACCACACATGGCCCTGCCCTCTGAATCCACAGCATGCGGATGTGGGCTGAGACCACTGTCTCCAGCACCAGCCTCCACGTTCAGGAAGAACTAGGTGTCATGGGACTAGGGAGCCCCCCCAGCCCCAGGAGTCTCAAGTCCTCCCTAGAGGAGGCTCCTGAAGCAGTGTTGGTACTTCTGTTTTTGATGTACCTTTGTTCATTTAGGGGCTGGGCCTTCTGTGAGAGGAGAAGGATGTTGTGAGCCTGGGTCTGTCCTCAGAAGGGCACTTTGAGGTAACAATGTGCGAGCCTGAATTCTCTCAAACCCTCCTGCACACATGCACCTCGTCCCCAATGCTGCGGCCTCCACAAGGGACCTCGCTTTTATTCCTGAGGACACGTTCCCAATTTATTTATGCATTTATTAGTAAGTTAGCCACATGCTCCACAGCTCAGCGGTATGAGGCAGAGGCAGGAATAGGCCATTTTGAAAGGATGAGGAGACGGCACTGGCTCATGCGTTCTGGTGGCTGTTGTGTGCTGGACCCGGTATCCATCTGCCAGTCCTGTCCCTCTCCACCTTCCGTCTGCTGGGGCCCAGGGTGATTGCATGTGAGTGAGTGGTGGGCAGAACAGGGGCTCTTGCCATGTGGTGCTACCAGTGCTTCCCACTGCCCCGAGGACCTGATGCTCTTAGTTGATGGCCCTGCTCTACCTGGGTGTCAGATTCTTTGTGGCTTATGTTGAACCGAGAGGCCTTCATTCAGATGCTTGACACGTTATGGCCCCAGGGAGCCCACATCCGAATAGGAAGGAATCCCACAGCTGCCAGGTCGCAGTGAGGGGTGTGGAGGGGTGGAGGTGACCTTTCAACAAAGGCTTTGGCCAGGCTTAGTGCTGGTGATTCCTGTACATCGTGGACCAGAGTGGACATCATGGACAGAGTGCTTAGTGCTGGAGGAGAAGGTTCTCCATTCTTGTAGATGCTTCATAGTCGTGAATCATGCCCTGCCCTGTTAATCAACTCTCAGGGATTTGCTCTGGCTGAGGAACCATCCCAGGCCCCACATGTGCCTGACCACAGGCTGCCATCTTGTTGACATGGCCTCGCCCTCACTGCCGTAGGTGACTGTACTCATTGGCACTAACTGCTCTGCAGTCGGAGAAGGGCCTCTCCCAGAGATGCTGAGAGCAAAGACAACCCAATCTCTCTCTGGGCCGCCGGGAGAGCTCAGCCGTGATGGAGGAGGTGAGGGCCACTCAGCAGCCTTCTGGGCCAGTGGTGTTTGAGTACCTCCATGGCCTGCAACTGTGCCGTGTGTTCTTATTTCAGATGACCCAGGCGCATTCATAAGTGGCCTTTAGTTGGGTCCAGGTGGACGGCTGTTTCTCTGAGCCTTTTTGATACACGTGGGAGTTGCTTATTCATTTCTAGACATTGTTTCCGAAGAGTCTAGAAAGTTCGCTGTATAGAATTGGCTTTAGCCTAGTGGGATGGACCTGCTCGGAGTGCTGGCTGAGCGGGCCTTTGTCTCTCCTGCTGCAGCACACTGGTCCTGTCCTCGGCCTGGCCCCTCTGCCTCCCTGGGGTTGTCACCAAGGTTGGTGCTGAGGGAAGGAGCTGGCCCCAGGCCCTCCTGCTTCACCCTGGGGCCCCTCCCCATGCGTCTCTCGTGTCACAAGGTGCTTGGGGGACCCCTGCCCCACCATGGTCCCTCTTGTTACTTACCTGTCCCTTGAGTAGCCTTGCAGTGATGTCACCTCATCCCAGGAATCGCCAAACTGAAAACTCAAAAGATGCTATTTAGACGTTTATTAGGCTACTTTTTCTTTGAATTTACTTGATGCTCAGTCTGGATAAGCTGGAAACGCACCTACCAGCTGTCGGACTGTCCTTGTGTGCACTCCTGGCCTCACTACTGCTTCTGAGAATGGGCTCAGCAGACCAGGGGTGGGACCTGAGTTGGAATCTTCTCTTGGCTCTGCCGTCCTCCCGGTCTAGGCCGAGTTACTCTGGCTGTGACTCTCAGCGTTTGCAGGTAGGGTGGGCACTTCCTGGGTCAGCACGGCTGCGGTGGCTCTTCTTCCTCCAGATACTGTCCTCTGCTGTGGGGCACAGGTGGCCGCTAGCTTTGCATTGCCCGGCAGGGCCTGCTCTGTCTTGTGATGCAAGATGCGAGCTTGCGACCCTGCTCCCCAGGCAAGCTGACATCACTTCTGCATCTGTTTGGGGTTTGATATTTGTTCATATCACGATACGAGTGTTCTCTTCACCTTTTATCGTTACTTAAGGAATCTGTGGACAAGGTGTTTGGCTGAAGGGCATGGATGGCACAAACCGGGCATCCCCGCCCTGTCCTCCCCGCTTGGCCTCAGGCCGGGGCTTCTTGCTGTTTGCTGCTTATCCTTCTGTTCACCCCACGATTCTCGGTCACCTGCGCTGCTGCCTCCTGACCCCTGGCTCAGCTGCTAGCACCCTGCAGCCTGTGCCTGCCACCTGCCCAGGCCTGCCACGTCGTGTGTCTCAAGTTTTGATAAATGCATCCTTTGTGTTTATTATTGTGCAGATTACGATGACTGTGGGGCTGTGTTCACCTGACCAGTGTCCAGGTTCTGACCTCACTGCCCGTCTGCTCGCCCTGGGTCCTGTGTTCTGACCTCACTCCCTCTCCATCCTGTGTCCCGGAGTGGTTGTCGTCTCGCCTACTGCCCTGTGGGGTGACGTCTCTGGCCTTGGCCTGCGAAGGCTCTCCCTGCCTAGGAGGCCGGGGCACTGCCCTTGGCGTGACCCACCTCTCTCCTTTCCTCTCTTCTCCTTTCGAGCCTGGTGTCTGGGCCTGGCGTGTGGGTTGGGCCGTCCTTGCCAGCTGCCCGCGGGCCCTCGTGGGGTGTGCTGGCGATGTTTCTTGGCCGTCCGTCCCGTTTGCCGCTGTTCCTCTGTAGAGCCTCCTGGCTCCTGTCGTCCTTTTGGAGGTCTGGGCCTCGGGCTGCCTTGGTCCTCCTGCACTGTCTCTTAGTGTTACTTTCTGGAGATTTCTTCAGCTTTATCATTGAACACTTACTTTTTACCTGTCTACTTTTAGTTTTTGTGATTTCATTTTCAGTTTCCAAAACGTCCTTTTTTGTTCTTTGTTTGCTTTGTGAAAGGGCTTGCGTGTTTCTGTTTCATGGATGTGGTATCTTGTCTCCTATCCCCGGGACGTTAACAGTGATTTCCTCTGAAACCCTCTCTTTGCTCTGTTTTGGACCTCGGGTTTCTCGAGGCAGCTGTCCCCACGTTGGCGGTTCTTGCCCGTCTGGTTGCGCCAGGGCTGAAGCGTGGTGGGCAGCGGTGGAGCGGTGGGGGCTCCTGGGAGTGCAGGGGACTGTCCTCCATACTGACTTGCAGGCCAGTCCCTGATTTTGCTCCTGTGAACCTCCTCCTCCTCCCTCTGAGGTCGCTGGCGTCTTCGCAGCCTGGGCTTTCCCATGTGGTTCCCAGCCTGCTTGGCTCCAGCCGCCTCCTCCCAGCTGCCCCTCCCTTCCCCCCCACCCCCGCATGTGCTCAGGTTAAGACGATTTCTCCTTCGTTGAAGAGAAGGGGTTTTAGGGATTTTTGAGAGAATGGAGGTGAAGCATTGTTCTTCTTCCATCTTGAAACTGGCTTTCTTTTCTCATGATGCATTTTAATTATTATATCGATATGTTTCTCTAGATTTGCAAAAGGTTTTGGCATTTTAAGCATTGAAGAAGGAAGGGCGTAAAGAGCTGCTTTAAAAAGGAAAATATAGTAATGCCAGTTATTTGTGACTCTCAGCAGAATAACCGGGACTTATTTTCTTGGAATGCCTTGTATCACGTTTGTGTATGCATGCGTGTGCGCATGTGTGTGTGCGTGTGCTCACAGACTCACTGTCCTTGAGAGTCTTCCTTCAGTGTCCATGGCTGATTATAGTCTTGATTGATGTTTGGAGGAATGACTTCAACTCATTATTCTCAGATT
This sequence comes from Diceros bicornis minor, assembly GCF_020826845.1. Lineage (NCBI taxonomy): Eukaryota > Metazoa > Chordata > Mammalia > Perissodactyla > Rhinocerotidae > Diceros > Diceros bicornis. Next base: position 22,992,932 of record NC_080752.1, read on the forward strand.
TCATCATCTCCGAAGAATGATTGAGTTCCAAATTCTGTTGAGTGGAATGCGGAGTCAAGGAAGAGTGTGAGCTAAGACATTTTAGAATTGTTTTTTGAAACGGGTTGAAAACTCTTTGTCTAGAGGTGAAAAGAACCAGTAACAGCCATTTAGTAACAGGTTTGTCAGGAGGAGTTTCATTTTCCTTTCTCCTTTTTTTGAGTTTTTTGCCCGTGAGTATTCTTAGTAGACTTTATGTTTTATCCGATCGCCCAAAGGCTCAGTGCTCCCTTCTGGGGAGTGTGGTCTGAAGCTTCCTGTTAAATGTTTAGTTCGATTTGTTCATTCTTGGCTCAAGATCAGTCCGTCACTCTTGCCGGTTTTCTAGACCAGTGGTTCTTAAACTTGAGCTTCAGAATTCCTAAACGATTAGCTTCTGGGTCCCACTCCCAGTTTCAGAGTCCTCAGTTTGAGGTGGGTCCTGAGAATTTGCATGACTAGCAAGTTCTCAGGGGACCTGTTGCTGTTGCTGGGACCATACTGGGAGGACCCCTGATCTGCAGCTCTGCCAGCTGTGGCCCTGGGCCAAATCCAGCCCTTGTCTGTTTTTGTAAATAAAGTTTTACTGGCTCTCAGGCCACATCCATTTGTGTCCACTTTGCCTGTGGCTGCTTTTGCATTGCAGCAGCGGCCTTGAGTGGTTGCTGGGGAGAACACCTGGCCCACAAAGCCAAGAATACTCAGGATTTGGCCCTTGACAGGAAAAGCCGGCCTATTCCTGATCTGGAGAAGAAATTGTTTTAATGCGATGCTACGGTATTTATTTTATTTTTATTTTTTTAATGATGTCTTAATAGTTTATAACACTGTGAAATTTTGGTTGTACGTTTTTGGTTGTCAGTCACCATATACATGTCTCCCTCCACCCCTTGTGCCCACCCCCCACCCCCACTGCCCCTGGTAACCACAGTCCAGTTTTCTCTGCCCATGTGTTGGTTTATATTCCACATATGAGTGAGATCATACAGTGTTTGTCTTTCTCTTTCTGGCTTATTTCACTTAACATAATATCCTCCAGGTCCATCCATGTTGTTGCAAATGGGACGATTTTGTCTTTCTCTATGGCTGAGTAGTATTCCAGTGTGTATATACCACATCTTCTTGATCCAGTCATCAATCGAGGGACACTTGGGTTGCTTCCACTTGTTGGCTATAGTGAATAAAGCTGATGCTATGGTATTTTTGTGAATTGTTTTGGAATGGAAAAGGATTTCTTTGGGATCAGCCATAGAAGTGGTGGCCTTATGCTGCTAGTTTATGTTTGTCACTGGCCGATGGAGGTTGTTTAAAGCTGTAGAAGAAATGAATGCTGGAATAGAAGGGGTCCAGTTGGGATAATTGCTGTATGGTTATTTGAAAAAACAGCTTTTTAGAGGTATAATTAACATAATACACTGCACATATTTAAGGTGTACAGTTTGATAACTTGGATGAATGTGTACACTTGTAAAACTGTCACTGCAGTCAACATCAGGAACCTGGCCATCACCCACAGTGTCCCCTGCCCCTTAGTGATCCCTCCCCCTGCCCTTCCCCACCCTCACCCCCTGGCAGCCACTGATCAGCTTCCTGATCAGTTTGCCTTCTCTAGGGCTTTATATAAATGAAATCTTTTTTGGAGGTCTGGTTTCTTCCGCTCAGCATAATTATTTTGAGATTCTTCTGCATGGTTGTGTGTGTCAACAGTTCTTTTTTTTTTTTTTTTTTTTGACTTGGGTAGTGTCCCATAGTATGGATTTGCCACAATTTGTTTATCCATTCACCTGTTGAGGTGATTTGGATCATTTCCAGTCCTTGGCTATTACAAATAAAGCTTCCGTGAACATTCACTTACAAGTTTTTGTAGGGATATATGTTTCATTCCCTTAGATAGATACCTAGGTGTTGAATGGCTGGATCTTAAACAAACTGTATGTTCAACTTTTTAGAATTGCCCAGCTATCTTCCAAAGTGCTTGTACCATTTTTTGTCCCCACTAGCAGTGTGAGAGTCCAGTCGCTCCACATCCCCACCAGCACTTGGTGTGGTCGGTCTTTTTAGTTCTTGTCACTCTAATAGGTGTGTGGTGGTATCTCATTGGGTTTGAATTTGCACTTCTCTAATGACTAATGGTGTTGGGCATCTTTTCATATGCTTATTTGCTGTCATACACCTTCTCTGATGAAATGTCTGTTCAAATTTTTGCCCGTTGCTTTAAGTTGAGTTGTTGTTTTATTGTTGAGTTTTAAGAGTTCTTGATATATTCTGGATTCAAGTCCCTTTTCACATTTATGCTTTGCAAAACCTTTCTCGCTGTCTTTGGCTTTCTTTTTTCTTAATGGTGTCTTTTGAAGAGTAGGGTTTTAAAATTTTGATTAACTCGAGTTTATCAGTTCTTTTGGATTGGGCGTTGATGTTCTAGTTGAGAAATCTTTGCATAACCCAAAGTCACAAAGATTATCTCCTATGTTTTCTTCTACAAATTTTATAGCTTTAAGGTTTACATTTATGTCTATGATCCATTTTGAGTTAATTTTTGGATATG